>NC_073224.2:151316500-151643000 GCF_029281585.2 Gorilla gorilla gorilla | reverse complement strand
CAGGAAGTCAACATTTCTATGGCAAAGGAACAATTACATAAAAAGCTAGCAAGCAGTCAGATATCTCATCAGCCTTTTAGAAACTGAGTGTAGTGCTGTCCTGAGGAGGCAGGAGAAGATCTTACAGGATGAATCTCCTAATTACAAAGTCCTTCTGATATGGTAATTATCAGAAGGGAGAATTCCGCAGAATCAACAAAACGCATAACTGAATTCTACTTTAGAATAATGTTACCACAAAACTCACAAGTAGTTTTCTGGCTTGTCATGAGAACAGTCTCTTTCTCTTTTCTATGCCTCAGCCTTGACGTAGACATGCCAGTGATACAGTTATAGATGTTATTAATAGGAAAAATAAGAAAATCTGCCATTTTTCAAAAGAATTTTCTCAAACATAGAAGCAATGATCTGAGTAGACACTGATGGGATGGCCTAGCAATAGGATTCTGCAAGCCAAGACTATGGAAGGAGGCAGATTCTTATGAAAAAGCATTGTGGCCATCAAGGGACAGAATGATCCAGAAATTATATACAATTCCTGAATTTAATAAACAAAAGAAGTATGCATGGAAATAGTCAAAGTCCACATGGTTCTGAGTGTGGATATTTATAGACTCAGAAATAGAATTAAGGTAAATTACCTTGGGCAATACCACATCTCTATTACTCTTGGCTTCCCCTTGATCTCAGCTTTACCAAGGCCACCTTGGGGAATGTTTGGAACTCAGATTAGAATTTAATGTTCAAAGAATGATACACAACCAAATTGTAGATAAATGCAATAAAACTTCCTCAAAATTTTCCTGAAGACAGAAGCTTCTATTTAAGGTAAATAACATACATTTTAAGATTATGGAGCTGGTGTAATGGTGAGAAAAATAGAGATGGCCCTTATACTAAAGATACTTAAAGTTTAGTAGGGGATACCAACAAGCAAACAGGTACTTACTATACATTTACGTAGATCACTACGATGATCTCTATGCTAGGAACTGCACACAATGCTACAAGAAAGTGTAGAAAGAGCTCCTAACACAGACTTGAAGAGTCAGGAGGGCCTTGCTGTATTAGTCAGAGTTCTCCAGAAGAATAAAACCAATAGGATGTGTACATAAAGATTTATTTTAGGAAACTGGCTCACATGATTATAGAGGCTTGGCAAGTCCAAAATCTGATGGGATGGGTAAGCAGGCTAGAGACTAAAGAAAGATTTGTATTTTGAGTCCAAGGACAGCAGAACCACTTCTTGATACGGAGAGGTCATTGCTCTATTCAGGCCTTCAACCGACTGGATGAGGGCTACACACATCATGGAAGGCAATCTGCTTTACTCAAAGTCCACCAATTTAAATGTCAATTTCATCCAAAAAAAACACCTCCATAGAAACATCCAGAATCAGGTTTGACCAAATATGTGGACATTGTGGTCCAGCTAAATTGACACATTAAATTAATCATTATACTTCCTAAGTATACGGTCTCTACAGTGAGACTAGAAGGATGAGTAAGAGTTGATCAGGCAAAGGCAGAATAATGGGGAGATGGAGAGAAAGCCTCAGGCAGAGCAAAGAGTGTGGGCAAAGGCCCACAATCTGGTATTACCAAGTTCAAGCAGGGCAAGGGTTTTTGTCTGTTTTGACCACTACTGTATCTTTAGCAGGATCAACCATGCCTGGCCCATGATAGACGCTTAATGAGTATTTGTGGAATGATTCAGAGTTACAGGGTGAAAACAAGCCATGTTAGACAGTATAGATTCATCTTACAGGCAATGGGAAGTCATTGGTGTTTTTTAATCAAAAAGTTTGCATTTTTAAAAACTCAAAATTATTATCAAATGCTAATCATAGCATGATATTGTATTTATCTGAGCCACAATATACGAACTAGATTTAATAGGCCACACAGTCTATTTTTTCTAGAGTGCTTTGGCTTTTCAATGTTTTTATTGATAACCTGTTGTTGTTGTTGTTGTTGTTGTTGCTGCTGCTGTTGTTGTTGCTGTTGTTAGAGACAGGTTCTCCCTCCATCACCCAGGCTGAAGTGCAATGGTACATTTACAGCTCACTCACTGCAGCCTCAAACTCCTAGTCTTAGGTGATCCTTCCCCCCAGCCTCTTGAGTAGCTGTGACTACAGGTGTGCACCACCCTGCCTAGCTAATAACTTTTTGATAATATAGAATTTTAAACAGTAAAGTCCAAGCATTATAATACATTGAGAATGGAGCTTCAAGCAGATTTCATAAGGATCAGCATGACATAATGGTAATTTTTTTGCTGGTATGACAATAGTAATATGGCCTTGCATTTGCTCATAGAAATGCTTTTTCATCTTCAAAGTGCTTTTCAATCATTAATTAATACTTATAATGCTGCTTTTAGAACTTTCATCGCATCACTCATCATACTGGTATAAAACGGTTAAGGCAGGAAACACACACACACGGACGGACGGAACAGCTTCTTTATAATAGTAGTGAGATACAAATATGTTTTATTTTGTCACCAATTAATATCTATTTTTGTCTTTCCTTTTCCTGAAAGCTGTTCCCTCTAGACTCAAACTACTAAGGTCAACAAGTAAAACTGTAGAGAAAAGTGAAAATGGGACAGAGAACCAAATGTTCTTCTCTTTCTTCCCTCTTTATCCAAACTCCATTTTTCTATGTCAAAATGATTTAGGAAAGATTTTTTAATAACATGAAGGGGAGAAAGGATAAAAAGGCAATAAAGGACAGTAGTAGCTAGGGAGAAAGGAGCCACTTAAAAGACAGATCTATAAGGGCAAAAACAATTAAACTGGTTCAGAGTCCTAAGAGATATCTTTGTCTCTTTAGAGTGAAAGCAGAAATTTTGTGTTATGGAATGAATTGTGCCTGACCCCACCCCATCCATTCACATGTTGAAGCCCTAACCCCAGTAATCCCAAAATGTGATTATATTTGGAGATATGGCCTTTAGAGAGAAGTAATTAGGTAGAATGAGAGCATATAGGTGGGCCTTCATTCAATAGGACCGTTGTCTGTATAAGAAGAGGAGATTAGGACTCAGGCACAAAGGGAAGACAACGTGAAAACAATTGAAGATGCCCTCTGTAAGCCAGGGAGAGAGGCCCTTAGAGGAAACCAACTATGCCAACACCTTCATCTTGGACTTCTAGCCCCCAGAACTATAAGGAAATAAATTTCTGTTGTTTAAATCTTTGCTGTGGCAGCCCTGGCAAACTAATACACTTTGCATATAGTGATAACCTTGTTTCATTATTAGAACAAAGATCCTTTCCAAAGAAGTTCCAGTTGTATCTGTAACAAGTCCTCTAGTAAAGTTTTTGTGTTGACCGCTATAATCAAACATCGATTTATTTTTCTAACTACCCAGAATCCTCCGGTTAAATCCAAGCTGGCATTTTCATGGAAAGAATAAACCAAGAATTGGATTAGTTTAAGTCCATTGGATTTTCAGAAATAATTTCAATATTACTCAAGCGTGTTAATAATGGTGTTTTTCCCATTGTTTTGCTCCAATCTATGGAGTCCCTGTATCTATGTGAAGAAAAGGGTTACAACTGTCTTTGGTGGGTATTTCTGTACATTTATAAATACATGCATATATAATTTTGTAGTTTACAAAGTTCTAATGATCCATTATCTCACTTGATCTTCACAACAACACTGAGATAAATCAAGGAAGACGTTATAGCCTTTTTGTTTAACTGATGAGTAAAAAGCTCAGAGAGGATAAGTCACTTGCCCAATATCACACAGCTTGTAGAATCACTGTGCAAGAGACTCTGCTATGTGCTGACCAAATCGATTTACTTATCCTCCTGGACCAGATGTTCACAAATCATGGCTCACTGGCCAAATCCAGCCTGCCACTTCTTGTTGGGAATGAAGTTTTGTTAGAACCCAGCCACACTCATTTATTTACATATTGTCAGGGACTGCTTTCATGCTACAACAGCAGAGCTGAGGAGTTGAAACAGGGGCTGTATAGTCCGAAAAGCCTAAAATATTTCCCATCTGGCCCTTTACAGAAAAGGTTTGCCAATCCCTGTTTTAGACACACAACCAAGCTACATTTCCCTGAAATCTCTTTTGCAATCCAGGAGCTCTTTTTCCTCTGGGGCATAGGCAGAGGACCCAGTGGAAGATTCTAAGGCCTTAGAGAAAACTCAGAGCCTCTAGATGGAAGACAGTGTAGAGTGGCATAGAACAGAGCCCCATAGCAATACAGGATTGGTCTAGGATCGGCATGATAATAAATCTTAATTGTATTAAGCCACTGAGGTTTGGAGGTTTTAACAGCAATTAATTTATCTTAAGACAAAAGCAGAACTTGTATCTTTTTATTCAAAATCTGGAACTGTTCTCCTTCTTGAACTAAAGGAAGTAGCCAGAAATGAAAAGGAATAAGGAACCAAGAACAGAGTCCAGAGCTCAGGACATCATCACACCGATCCCTCTTAGAGTAACCTTACAGCAGGAAGAGGCAAATAGGTTTCATCTCACCTGCCTATTCTGACAGTAGCTGACTCAGGTGCTTCTTCTGAAAGCAAAGCTTCAGAGGCCACCTCCAGGCTCCAAAGAAAGCGGTGGCAATGCCAATTAACAACACCTACCATGGGCTTGGAATTTTGGAGTGGATGTTGCCATCCACACCTCTGCTATTCACCTGAATAATGAGAAAGCATTTTCTACCTTAAGGGTATGAAAGGAACAGCTTTCAACATGAGCTACACTGTCAAATATGCTGCTACTAATTAATGGAATTAGAGGCATATCCTAAACACCAATTTCAAATGATTCAGCATGGTTAGGAGCAGTGTTTAAATCAGAGAATTAAAAACTAAAAATAAAAAACATAAGACCACATAAACTGAATGTCACCAAATAATAAATACCAGCCCTTATACCAGAAGTTTGGCTCCATCTTTCTTTCAAGCCACTTATTTGTCACATAGAGATTTCTCCCAACTATCTTCCCACGTAAGTGGGAAGGTTTATTATTATTATTATTATTTACTTTCCTAAGCTTTTCTGCATTTAGTTGGGAAAATGTGGAAAGGGAGATTCTCATGGGGAAAAAAATCCATTTGATATGGAAGAAGACACAATTAAGAAAAAGAAACAAATGATCTTTATTTCTTCTGTAACTTGGAGTTATTACTCAAGCAAGCCGTGAATCTCAAAATTCTGCTCAAGTCTTCTGTATTTCCTCCAGCTTGCTCCTCTCAATGAATGCAGACGTCCTCAGAAATACAGTCTGCTCTGAAGTTTCATTATATGTCTTTCATGAGTATTTACTTTCAAGGCAATTACAGTAAATAGAAATGAGGTGGCAATATGCTATTTCCCCTGACCCTTCTTTCCCTTATTTTGGTAACACCATTGTAGGTCACTCTCCCCTTGCTGAAAAATTTTCCATCCTGTTTTCCAGCATATTATTTTTATATATTTACCGGGTTGCTTACAGGCACTGCAGCACTAGTGAAAGGTCTGTGGTAAGTGGTTCCTGCTCGAATGAATTACCCAGCTTTCATGAACAGCCATGCAGAAGCAAAGCAGGCAGAAAAATAATGAATACATTTGTACCATGGCACTCTCCCCAGCTATGAGCGTCTCACAACCATACAATTTCCCCACAAGGAAAGACAAGATTGCACTGTCATTAGAATAGGTAATCATTAGATTTATCTTTTATATAATTTGTAACATCTTAAACTATTCTATGTAGCCTCATTACTGCCAAGAGTCCTCTTTAACTGAGATGATAAGTAAATAAACTAGAAATTACACACCAATGAGAACCTAGAATATGTTGTTTTAGTGTATGTCTGAGAGCTCCCTTCAGCAAACCTAATCTGCACAGCAGTTACCATTATTTCTACCTCAATGAGCATCTCCTAATTGCTGTGTTATTGCTTGTGAAGAAAATATATTATTAAAGTCCACAACTCATGACTTGTTGCACATCTATCCGTGAAAACACTTTCATTTCATTAGCTTTTAATCGGTTTCAAATGGGATGATCAGAAGGGTCCCCCCACCTCAAATGTCTGTTCATTACCATTTCCTAATGCCAATGTATCCTTCTAAAAGTCAAGATGCATTCATAATTTATTCAGAGACCTGAAGATTTTTATTAAACCAAATCTATTTAATTCTCCATGAATCAGCTCAAGATGATTTTGGTGGCTTTTTATAATGAACAACAATTAGAAACTCCAAGGACTCAGAACCCGCTTTTAGTTGTTAATGTTTTATGCTCTGCTGTTGGTCTGTTGCCAGATAATGATCCACAGAGCATTAAAATTTTGTATTAATATTATCTTTACAAATGTGATATTGCTCAGTAGAAGATGAAGTTTCCATAGGCTTCTTTCTGTTTGTGTTAGTGGTTGTCAGAAATTTTATATTAGTTAGATATTTGAGGCTGAAATATCGGACTCCGAGTCAGGGCTTTAAAAATCTCGACCCTTTTTCTTTCTTTACTATAGGATAATCTAGAGTAGGTCATTCACATCAGTTCATTTTCAACCAAAGTGAAGTCAAAACAGCCTTGTGGTCTCTGAATGAATTTAAGAAGGGTAACAAATTTTAAAAATATATTTCATTCTTTAATAACCAAATAATATCTTCCGTAATAATTTAAAACAATATGGGTCAAGGGCCATACTTAAGTATCAATCAATAAATATAGACAGATAACATATATTTTTCTTAGAGCGGTAAGTTAGTATATTTTTGTTCGCTTGTGACAGAGATTTGGAAAGATGATCATCAACACTCAGCAAATTTCTCCCAGCATACCTGATTCCAGTAAGAATTTGATTTTTCAAGGATCCTAGAGGTCATCATAATGACCTGGTCAGAACTCAAAATATTTATGACTTGAAAAGCAGAGGTAACCAAAGTTCTCTTTAACTAAATGCTGTACTCTGGGGACAACATACCTGGGGTGGAAAAAGATCAGGCTGATATCCACCTAGCCGGTCATATTTGCCAAATCAGCCAGTACAGTTATATAAGCCAGTGATCCATTCTTATTCCAAAAACTTCAAAAGGATGGCACCATCGTGTTATCCATGAGATTTCGGAGGAGTCTGATTTGAGAACAAGTGACGGAGGAGACCCTGCCACGCTACCCCACCCCTCCCATAACATTCCTATTCCCATCTAGAGCCTGGACAACCCTATAGCTACAAAAGTCAGATTAGCTTTATTCTAAAAATTCCAGCTCTTTAAAAATAACACTGGACTGTTAAGGAGAAGATTACCCTAGGCCAGAATGCAAGGGGGGAAATCTTGTAGTATTTACTAGGCTAACCTTTGCTTTAGTGTTTTGCCTTTAGCCTTTTCCAAATGTCACCCACATGAAACAAACATAAGAACTCTGCCTTTGGATTTTCCACAAAGAAAATATTAAAGGCATCATCTATGTCACTAGAGCATATGGTCAGAGGGATGAGATCTGTAATCAGATTACCCAGATTCAAATTCTGCCTCAACCATGTACCACCTGGATGACCTGGTACAATATTTAGCTCCAGTTTTCTTATCTGTAATGGTATAGACATAACCATAATTCCTATTTCCTAGACCTCTTGAGGGAATTAAATTAATTATTATATGTAAAGCCCTTAGAGCAGTACCTAGTAACTAAGAAGTGCTCAATAAACATTAGTCATTTTCATTCAATGGACAGAGGCTTACCGAGTGCCCACTGTAGCTTAGACATTATTTAGGCACTAGAGATTTAGCACAATTGACAAGAATTTCCATCTTCTTGGGTTTCATTTCAGACTCTAGATAAATAAGTATATATAATGTAAAATCGATACTATATGACTTAGGAGCAATGGAAAAGAAATTAAGATGGTAGGGATACAGGGAATTCTGAAGTTGTGATTTTTGATATAATGAAAGGAAGCCTAACTGAGAAGGTGACATTTTAGTACAGGCCTGATGGAGACAAAAGAGTGAGCCAAAAAGATATCTGGAGGAAAAGTGGTTTGTGCAGAGGAAACAGCAAGTGCAAAAGCCCAGAGGCAGAGCTTGCTTAACGTGTTTAAAAAATAGCACAATAAATATTAGCTACTCAGACCTACTGAATCTTTTAAGGTGTTGCATCTCTGGAATCTGCATTATAACAAATGCTTTAGGCATTATTGGTAAATACATGCTGATCTGATTGATCCCTTTTTATTCTACACAGATCCATGAGTCTTCATCATTCCATCCCTGACTTGTAGCTGCCCTATAGACAGATGAACTGGGAATCTGCTTTGGAGAGAGATGCAGTGGTTGATAAAAGCCAGAAAGCACGCTGGCATACATTTACATTGGATGAAATACCAATTCCATTTAGCTACAGTATGAGATGCTTCTTTTATTTGCATGGGAGATCAACCATATAAGGCATAATAACTTCTTTCAGAAGTTCATTGCTAGTCCCATACTAGCTTCTCCCAGCAGGAATGGCTGGCAGCTCTTCATGCAGTAAGTGGAAAGCCATAGTCTGTCAAAGAATCAAGCGCTCATGAAATAAACAAAAACTTTTCTTACCTGAGGCAGGTGCCAAAGCCTGCTACTCTAAGTGCCCCCACTGGACACAATTTAGACTTGCTTTCAAATGTTAAAAACAAATACGTTCTCCTAAGTGCAATTAAAACTAAGCCACACAACGAATCTATTGATACTGATGGAGCTATTTTGATTCCAAGGCTCTTAAGAGTGGTTCCTGAGACTATCACATAATTTGGTAATTATTGTTTTACGCTAATATATGACAAGGAATTTCAAAACCAGTCATGAGCTTCCTAGACTTTTATAATAACCTTGAATCAACAGTGAGTATTTCTCCAAAGAACAAAGTAGTTACCATGCCATTATAGCGCAGTATGATTTAATTTAAATGATTAAATATACTGGTTTAATAAGATGTATTTCCATATTAAAAATACTTTATATCCCCTCCTGTTTCATAGCTCCTTTTCCCACCTCAGAAAAAAAAGTCTAATTCCCACCCATGCCAATTATTTCACTATTTCTTTTGACTTAAGGTTGTATTGGAGAGGTTTTTTCCTATTTAGTTTTTTAAGCCAATCTAAAAAGGCCCCCTCCTCACAAGTGTCTGCAGTTCTTACCATCAACAATTTACACTGTGGGCAAAAGAAACTTCTACAGCAAGATGAAGGAGGGTACTGAGTCATCCTGACTATATCTATAATCATCCTATCTACAGGCATCCTAAAGAAATAACCATAAATGTTTGTAGATTTAGGAATACGCTTAACAACAGTGTTCATCATGTCTAAAAATGCCAATTATTATGCATCCCAGCCCCACATTAGGGCCCGTGGATACCTCTATTTAACTTAGATTATTAGTACCTAACAGAATGAAAGGCCAGCAATCTTTGGCCAGGAGAGAAGTGTCTAGAATATGAGATAGGATACTTTCTAGCAGGGCAACATGGTGGAAGAAAATTGGCAACTGAAGAGCATAAAATCATTAGGCTCCTAAGCCTAATGGAGAGTGTTTAGGAAGATGCTTAGAGACAATGGCCCATAAAGAAGAGAGAAGAGGATATTTAAGACAGGTTTTACCTACTGTCTTCTCCCAAACCATGGAAGAATTGAGGGTGCTTTGCACAACATTCAAGGCCTTTAGGTTTTTTCCCTAGTCCTTCACCTAACCCAATTTTCTCTCTTCACCTAGTCTTTTCATTTCTTGTTAAGTTCCCAAACCCTAAGCAAGTGCTGTAAATGCATCCTTCAAGCCCAGATATGGCAAATACTCCCAGTCCCATGATAGACCGCTAAACAGACTGCACTTCCTAATCATTCTCAACACACACTCCAAGCAACCACTAATGATTTATCATTATTGACTGGTGAGAGAAAGCTATTTATTTGTAATTTTAACCCTGGCCCAACTAGTAGTCATGACAACCTCTTGTCCATGCTGCCCAGTGATAGAGACTGAAAATGATATCATATTATGAGAATGGATCATAACTTAGTCAACAAATTCTCTGTTGAACACACAGTTGCTTCCATTTTTCATAACATTATTAAAAAACATTTGCAATGAACATATTGCTAAAATATAGAAGAATATAAGCTGCATAAGATAAGTTAGTTGGGTCTGTTTTGCTCATCTAACACAAAGCCTAGCACTTAGTAGATGCTTACTAAGGATTTCACGACTGACAACTGATAGAGAGAAAGAAAGACCTTTGAGAAACACTGCAATCCAACAACTCAATATATAGGAGCACAGATGAAGGAGTAATTAATTTTACTTATGAGGAATTAGAAGATGATCCAGAGAAGAACATTTGAGCTGGATGTTAAAGGATAAATAGAAATCAAATAGAACAGGAAAATGTGGAGGCAAGCATTCCAAATAGAACAGCAAGAAATAAAAATAAAGATGTAGAAGTATACTGGCTTTTGAAAAATTCTGAATCAATGTTATGTATGTTTTGGAGCAATGATATAAATCTAGAAGACTAATAGACTAGATTTTGAAAGATCTCATATACATGCTAAGAAATTTGGACTTAATCTTATAAGAAAGGGAGATGAGCATAGATGGGTTCTTTAGACGCAGCTATCATACTTTTAGGCATTTCTCCTTAAGATTAAACAGTCAAGTGTGTAAAGATATTTATTAGGAAATGTTTAAACAAAATTTATTATAATATTTAAAACTCTAAGTATAAATCACCATTAAAGGGTAAAGTTAAATGAATGATGGTCCATATATAAAATTTAACCACTAAAAACAATGATGATCTTTATTTATTGATATGGAAAGCATGTTCACACTACACTGAGGGAGAAAAGAAGGTTACAAAATATGCAGAGCATGATCTCTGTTTTTTTCTGTTTTGTTTTAGGTGATATACGCATAGAAAAGAATCTGGAAGGATATACACCAAAATGTTAGCAATGGCTATTTCTGGATAGCATGATTGGGGAAAATTTTTATTCTATGTACTGTCTATTTTTTACATTTTACTGCCTATTTTTTACATTGTAGATGTATTATTTTTAAAAATCAGAAAAAGCAGTGACTTTAGAAAGAAGTCAATTTTATAGGTAAGTTTACTTACCAAATAAGATTTACTTCATCTTTCTCTTTGTTTCTGTGTCTCTGATTCTCTTTTTCTCTGTTAGGTCATAAATGTCTAGATCTATCTTCATGGTCATCTTCACCCTAGCTGGGAACACTTGGGCTCAATACACTTCATTGTTCCTAAATGTCTGAATGGTACTGCAAGAAGCTTGGCAGGAAAATAGTATTCAACATGCTGAATAATAATCATGATTATGGAACTACAGGTCCAGCTGAAACCCGGCAAGAGTATTAAATGAGAAAAAGTAGTCGTTATAGGCCACAAGGCATTACAAAGACACATGAAGGAAAGCAAAAGGCAGCCCAAATAAGGGCCTAATTTAGCAGAGCAGTCGTGGTGGGAAAGAGACTTTCACAACCCCAAAATGGTTGTATAAAACCGCAGTAATTGTAGACCACAGTCAGAAAGTGAAGAGAGCAAATGTGTCAACTCTTCAGGGGCCAATTAAAGTCTCCACAAAGATAAAAGTAAATTCTAGCCATAAACTGGGTCTATCCTGACTCTTTTACAGCTTACGGATAAGAGAAGGAACCCAAGTAGTTCTGATGATGTAGCTGAAATGCAAATTGCGGCAAAAGAGAACATAAAAATATATACTTCTCCAATTTTTTCTTTTTGAGATGGAGTCTCACTCTGTTGCCTAGGCTGGAGTGCAGTGGCGCGATCTCAGCTCACTGCAACCTCCGACTCCAGGGTTCAAGCGATTCTCGTGCCTCAGCCTCCCAAGTAACCCTGGATTACAGGCGCCCACCACCACACCCACCTAATTTTTGTATGTTTTAGTAGAGACGGGGTTTCGCCATGTTTGCCAGGCTGGTCTTGAGCTCCTGACCTCAGGTGATCTGCCCACTTCGGCCTCCCAAAGTGCTGGGATTACAGGTGTGAGCCACTGTTCCTGGCCTATTTCTCCAATTTAAAAAATGTGACTGATAGGCTAGGAAAATGAATGTAGACAATTCTCACCCAGAAAGAAATGAAAAGAAAGCAAAATATTTAGAGAATACTTTCATTTTAATTATTTTAAAATGTACATGTAATAAGTACGTATGACACTTGTTTTATTATTGCTAATAGTATTCATAGAATGAAAAGGCATTTATAGTTCAGTACTATATCCTCAGTGACTAGAATAGTGTTGGAAACATAGTAGGTGCTAATAAATATCTATATTATGAATTTTTCTATTAATGAATTTTAGAAGGAAGTTATACAATTGGTTTAGACAAATAATAAATCAAATCAGAGAATTCAGAAATAACAATTCTGGTGAAATATATTAAATTCTTAATAAAGATGTGAGGTATGATAATTAATAAGTCATTTATATCTGGTGCTCAAAAGTAATGTTCTCAAAGGACCCTCCTTCTTTAAGCATTCTATGATATTAGGCAGAATGAAGTTGGAAAGCTTGAGCTTGGAAATCAAGCATTAGAATCCTGGGTCATCACTTAATGTTGTGACTTTGAGTAAATTACTTGATCTATTACCAAGAGCCTTACTTACCTCATCTTTAAAATGAGGATAATAATAAAATCTGCCCAACTCATCATATATATTTATATTATAATGTGTTAAAATTCTAAATAAGGGTTATTTTGTGGTAGAAGAGGATTTTTGGGGGACAACTAATTTACGTTTTTATTTATATTTGACTCAATAAGGTCTTGATAATTGAGTGGTTAAAAAAACAATTGAGTGATTACATTCTATTAAGCACATTGCAAACATTACCTCTTTACTTCAAAGTGTCAGCAGTATCTTAATTTTATGGAAAAGGAACTGATGTTCAGAGAGATGCAGTAACTTGCTCAAGGTCATACGACCAAGAACTGGTGAAGTCGTTCAGTTAGTACTGAATCATATCATAACCTTATCTTAACTAATTACGTTTTCAACAATGCTGTTTTGGAATAAGTTTTGGAAATGCTGTTTCCAAATAAGTTTACATCCTGAGGTACTGGAAGGTGGACTTCAACATATCCTTTTAGGGGAATACAACTCAACCCATAAAAAATGGGTATCCTCAACAATTCAGATTATTGAAAATGAATCAAATGAAACACATGTTATAAAATGGACAATTTTTAACACAGAGTCACAGGGAAAGAATATCTATAGAAGTCTAAACTCCTATCAGTAGCCATCATTCAGCAAAAGTAAATATTTAAAATCCTACAGGAGCAAGGTTAAGAAGGAAATTTAAAATGAATTAGCACCCAGAAGAGCTCATAATTGTATTCACTCTATGTAAAAAGCATCTCAGGAAAAAAGAAAAAAAAGAAACTGTAAAAGTTACTAGACCTGTTTGTATTCAAACAAGCAGTTTAATTACCAGATGAGACAGAGATCTAACCCCATACATATACCCACATACAAATCATCCTGAATATTACTTTCCAGAGAATTGAAATCTGGAGGAGAGAAACTCCCTCATTCTGTCATCACTGTCTGCTGACTTCGATGAAACATAAAGGCGCCCAGGCACAGGAAGGTAAGTGGTAGAAGTAGAAGCCTTGTCATTACCCAGCAGTATGGATCGTGTTATTGTGTCTGACCCTGAGTTCTGCATGGTCACCCACCTCTGCATTGAGTACCCAGGGGATAATTCATCATAAATGAAAATGTTCCCGGTAAAGGTGGGGGGAGGAGTCACTGGTCATGGCTAGAGCTGGGATTTATGGCATTATAATAAGTTAATTAACTGCTGCACTCATTGCATTTTAAAGAATGAGAATAGCATCTAAACGCACATGCTTATTAGGAAAGATATCTTAAGGCACACCAAATGCTTGTTAAGGAAGGTGTCCTAAGATGAATTAAAATATAGTTTTATGAGGTCTAACCCTACACATTAATCATAAGAACTAGAGAATTACAGACTAATGGTGCCATAAAGATCTGATTGGGTTACATTTGTGGGCGTATACTGAAATTGCCGGTTCTGAAAAATACAGGCAATACTAATAGGAATAAGTTGATTTTATTCCAAAATAACCAGTGCTCCTGGATATTTGGGAAGATTCTAAAACTAGTGAATAGGATGTTAATAAACGGGGAGAAAAATCTTGATTTTTTTGTTTTGAGTTGTTTCAATATAGTCACAGAAAAACATTCCAAAAATAAATTTATCCAAAAACAATTTTATAAAACCCATGATACAGAAAAAAAGAAGGGCAAAATGCTCAGAACACATACAACTAAAAATCTAATGAAGAAAAAGGGTAAAATGTTACAATTTTTTAAAATGAGAAATGGAATGCAACAAATAGAGAAGACTTTGGAGTTCAACATGCTTGTATGTTAATAAATTTCAAAACATCAATACATTTAATGCTTTATGTAAACTAAAATATATCAAAATTAGCACAACAGGTTAAAAATTAAAATAAATTGAGAAAGTTATCCAAAAGCTACATCCATGCCCCTAGAAAAGGAACTCACTGCCATCATAGATTTACTAATAAATGCCTTCAAATTCCTTCAGACTTTCAAGGACAGATGTTTCCCACATTATATGTTCTGTGAGAAAGCAGGAAAAGATTAAAAGCAATCCAGGTTGTTCTAAGAAACATACCCTAATTTTTACATACTTAACAGAAATACAAGGAAAAAAACATAGAACTGAAATGTCACTTAATAAAGGAATTATAAACTTAAATAAAATGCCAGCAAATAACTCAATATAGTAAAAGTTAATCTTTTACTTCAAATCAAATTATGTTTATTATAGGAATCCAGTAATAGCCCCAAATTAGAAAACCTACTAATATAGAACATCAGTAGACTTAAATTCAAATCAGTTATAAAAAGTAATCATCTCAATGGTGGATATATCTTCTTAACTTCTTAAAGTAAGATACATGATTCAAACCATCAGCCAACATTTTACTTAACAGTGACAAAATAAACAATTCTCATTAAAATATGATTAAAATACAGATACATGAAATTACTGTTATTTAATATTGATATCATTAATAACATAATCTGACATTCATTAAGTTCTTATAATATGCCATGCCCTGGCTAATGAATATACATGTTATTTATATCATTTCAAAAAGTTCTTAAGACATAAAACATAAAATTATAAACATAAAAAAGAGCTGAAGTATGATGATAGGTGACTTGGTTTTAGAACATAAAAACAGAAAGAAATCAAGTGAAAAGCTGTTTGAATTCATTAACAGTTGCTATAACAGATAAAACATATTCTTATACACCAACACAAGGCAATAGAACAAAGTAAACTAAAAAGGGATCTGATTTATAACCACAAAGTAGAATTTAAATTATCACAAGAAATAATGTGCTATGTGATAAGTGCAATACTTTACTGAGAGATATAAAAAATGAATAAAAGAGGTATATTAGTTTATTTTCATACTGCTATAAAGAACTGCCGAGACTGGGTAATTTATAAAGGAAAGAAGTTTAATTGACTCACAGTTCAGCGTGGCTGGGGAAGGCCTCAGGAAACATACAATCATGGTGGAAGGCAAAAGGGAAGCAAGACACCCTCTTCACAAGGCCGCAGGAAGAAAAAGTGCCGAGTGAAGGGAGAAGAGCCCCTTATAAAACCATCAAATCTCGTGAGAACTTACTATCATGAGAACAGCATGGGGGAAACTGCCCCAATGATTCAATTGCCTCCACCTGGTCTCTCCCTTGACATGTGGGGATTATGGGGATGATGGGGATAACAATTCAAGATGAGATTGGGTGGAGACCAAAAGTCTAACCATATCAAGAAGAGACCTGACATGTTCCCAAATGGGAAGACTACTTTTTATAAAATATGAGGTTTTTCTCTCAAAATGTTTAGTGTATTTATTAAAATTCTAATTCAAATCCTAATGAAATTTTGTCCTAAAATTGACCAAACAATTTTAAAGTTGATTTGAAAGTATAAACAGGAGAGCAATAATTGTTTTAAAGAAGAACTAATTTTAACAAAATATTAAAATACATAAAGCTAAAATAATCAGGCCTTGTTTGCAAGCATAAGAAAAATCAGATCAGTAGAGAAGAATAGCCCACTAAAACATAACCCATTATACATACACAGTCAGTATTTGAGTAGGCCTGTGTGACATATTTAATCAAAAATAATCATAGCTTACTTACATGAGGAATATAACATTTAATCTCATTTAAGCCTCCTGAGAGAGGAAGACTTTCTAAAGCAAAAGTCAACTGGAAGAGAGAAAGGGGGCAGTAAACAGAGGAAAAAGCACTGGAAATTTTTATAAACTAAAAGAATTATTTAAAAGAAAGAAAGAAAAAAGAAGGAAGGGAAGGTAAAGGGAAGAGGAGGGAAAGAGGGAAAGAAAGAGGAGGGGAAAGGAAGGAAGGAAGTGATGGAGGGTAGGAAAGTGAAGAAACTAAACCATAGCAAAGTAAAAATACATTTAACTATACAAAAAGCAAAAACTGTACTAGAAAACTAAAAGGCAGATTAAAAGATAACACATTTCGGGGAAAAAATAGTAGAAAACACATTAATTTAAAGGGATATCTTTACTTTCTATAGAGTATATGATTGATACACATCCCTAGGATAAATAGGAGCGTAGAGGCCACCCCCAAGAGAGTCAACTCAAATACTCTAAGTGCCCAGGTGAACCAAATAAAGAGGCCAGCAGGTAGGCAAAGAGTCCAGGCACAGGTGTGACAGATGGGAGCTGATGAGCCAGGTGGGGTGGGGGCAGGATCCTAGCAGAGTGTTCTCCTGCTGAAATGTGGGCACGGTATTATCAGATCTTCTGCTCTTTTCAGGAGAAACCAAAACTTCAGATTTTTAGAAGACTGACCAATTTGTTCAATAACATGTTGACAAAACAATGCAACCACAGTGAGCTACACGCCATATAATCTACCAGTTTACAACCCCTAACTCACACAAACAATGAATGGGGAAATAATAGTAAAAATACTTTGAAAGTGTGTTGAAGATCAACTATTCATCTTGTTTGTGAGTTAGTCATATTGCTCTCGTCTGTATCGGGAATCTTCAAGATATAAGGAATTTCAAAAATAGGCAAGAAGTAGTAAAGACAGCCTCTGCTTGCTGTCCCATTTTAATATCCACTGGCTCAACCTCTCACCACTAGGCCCTACCATGACCATCCCCATGCTGTAGCTACCCTCAGTTACCGGCAGGTAGCCAAACACTAGCATTCTTTTGTCCCTGTTGTTGTCTCTTCCTAGAATTTTCTTTACTCTTGATAAAGAAAATCTTACTTACTCTTTAAAGCTTAGTTCAAATGTTACTCCACTGTAAAACCCCAGGCAGAATTAACCATAAAATCAACACATCTGTTGAGTATCTGCTCTTATCAGGCGGTGGGGACTACAGCAGCAAACAAGACAGAATCATTTCTGCCTTCATGGAGCTTGCACTCTACTTTCCCATAGCTGTTAGTTTCTGAGTTACAGTCCTTAGCATGTTCCTATTTATAATTGTTCACTGCCACCCCCTACTCCCCCAGGTCTGTGAGCTTTTTCAGAGGATGAATGTGTGTCCCATAAAACCATGCTCCTGTAGTCCATACTCTTTATTCTCAATTTCAGGGTTTATAAACAGTTTGTGTATACAGTACACATTCAATATAAGCTTATTAAATGTAGGAGGGGATCTATCCTGTTATCAAAAAAAGCCACCATCATGATTATGAAATCCTAAACTTTTTATGAAAAAAAAAAATCAAACTAGGGCAAAATGTTTAAAGGTAATTTAGAAGTCAGTACTATTCATTACAATTTCCTCGTACTCAGTGCTACACTGCTGCATTCTGCTTTCTCTAAAGAAATGACAAAAACACTGAAACATTAATCAATCCAGATATCTGCTAATCACTCTTACCGTTAGTTTGAGCAACAGAAAAGGAGTCAGTATTCTTAAATTAACCCTGCAGAGATGTATTAGCATAGAAACACAACACAAATCTGTTTTGACATCTGGAGTTCTCTGCAGTAACTACACCCAAAACAGAGTCATATTGGGCATGTCCTCTTAAAGCATCTGCAAAATCATTTCTTCTGGTGTCAAGCCACAAAAGATTCCTACCACAGGAATTGTCCTGAGTCCATGGCTAAGGTCTACAGTTTGGGCTAAAACAAACAAACAGAAAAAGTTAATTATCAAGATAGGAAGTGAGAATGCTGAATTTATAACTACATTCAATGCTGTTCTGGCCATGAGCTTTACATAACAGATTTGGGCTTGTTAAAATAAGAAAGCATATAAGATGCATATAGAGACAGGAGTTTGTGCTCTGTAGGCATTATTATGTACTTACCAAGCTCTCCCTGTGTCTAAATGTCTATCTCTCTCAGTGGACTGAAAATTCTCTGAAGGGGACAAGACACAGAACATATACCTTATAGTGCCTTGACCAATGACTTGCATTCGGTAGGTGTGCAGTGAAAAGTGTTTTCACTATTAGAATATGTATTATATTTTATTATATAACATGGAATATAAACACTTTATGTTTGAAAGTATACCAAGCGACATTACAATGTTTTCCATGTTTGACATTTAAATAATATGCATCCATCATAAACCCCAATATAAGATATAAAGGATGAAAAGAAGAGAGAAGTCAGGGGGCTCAAACAGAGAAAAAAAAAAGTAAATGAGTTCCCCACTTAGGCTAGAATATTTTTATCCATAGATCACCCTTAAAAGAAGAACTAAACCTGGTGTGCTGCGAGATATCTCATGCTGAACACTAAAATCATTAGAAGCCACAGCAAAACTGAGTTACGTATTCTGACTGAATGCAATAAATTGCTCTTAAATATAATCGTTCAAAGATAAGAACTGGCTCATTGTTGGAAGCAATAATCATTCATAATGCACATTATTCAATCGTTCATTTGTCAAATATTTTTGAGTGCTGGTATTGTAGGAAGGTAAAGAGCCATCATTAGGGTTATGAGCATAAGTAAGACATTGTTCCTGTCCCCAAGAAGATTTATAGGCTGAAGGAGGAGACAGAATGGACATAGCTGAACTATGAGTTCCTTTTGTTAGCCAGTTGTGTAGAAAGTTGTTGATTCCGTGGCATTTATCAGGTACTATCCACATTTGTTTCTATACTTCTCTGTGTGAGAAGGTCATATCAGAGAAATGGCTAACATCTTAAGACTATATGAAGTACTGCATGAAGTAGTCATAAAGAGTTTGAAGAATCCATAGACATCATTTAGTTTCACTCTCACATGTTAAAAAATAAATTCCATAAATGTTAAGCACCTTGTTCAAAATTAATGCAACTTAGCAACAAATCTGAGAGAAGAACATAAGTTTCCAGCCCTTCTTTTTTTTTCTTCTAATACAATACTATGCATACCTTTTATAGTAAGGTATTACATTTATACAGAAAATACAAATGGTTTCTTATTTTAACAAGCCCAGCTCTGTTATGTTCTTGCCTTTCAATTGACTTTTAGCAATTCTAGCTCAGCGATAGTCTAGTGACCCCCAACAACAAAATGCACACCTCTTTATACATATTTTATAATTTGTTTTAAGTTGCACTTTACAAGGTGTCTAAGTTTTTCTCTGGTATCCTGATTTTAGTTAATAGCAGTAAAACAACAACAAGAGCAAAAAAATAAAAATAAAATAACAGTCCTTGATCTAGACCTGTTTAGTGTACCAAAGAAAAAAATGCACCAAGGCTGGAGGCACATGAAAACATGTCAATCAGATGTAATTGCTCTCCAAGAGAAACACTTTTTAGGCAGGTAAAAAAGAACTCATCCTCAACAGAAGGCTTTGTAGCAGCAACTAATCTACTAATGACAAGCTCAGTGTGTTATTCTCATGCTTGTTTTTCAAGATTCAACATCTGAAACATGACAGAAAAGGACAATCTGACCCAGTCATGGCTCTTAAACAATTATAAAAAGTATATGGGAGGCACTTTTGGATACTACCTATAAACATACACACATATAATAATGATATTTCATTATATCATTAACAATTGTGAGAATCCAAACAGCTTTTAAGTATTTCATAGTTTCTCATATAGTGCAGACAAATATCAGAACTCTGGCACATTAAAAAAAGCCTCTACTTTTTTGCACAATAACTCTTAAAGATACTCAATAGGCCAGATTTGGCCTGAAGACAGTGAAGCCTCCATCCCAGGGAATAGTATTTGAAGGCTATATTTGGCTGGATGCATATAAAGACAGCTTTAAAGTTCTATGTTTTTTTTTTTTTCACTATTGCAGAGTCTACGTAAATGGAAACTTAACAACCCCTGCAACAAAGAGCAAAGGGCAACTGCTAACTCCAAAAAGAAGGGCACAGAGTCTATTATCAACCCTTACATTCATTACCCAAAAACTGAGGTGTCCTATTTTTTACAGCACCAGAATTGGAGTATTCACTAGCTAGAACGTATGAGTTAAAGATAAAATAAAACAAAACAACAATAAAAATAACAAATCCTATAGTAAATCTTAGCCAAAAACTCAATTGTAATCTCCACTTAAATTTATTAAAGTTGGATGCTACCTATTAAGACACTGACATTTTCTGAGATGCCACATTGGGGAAAGCCTAAAAACTATCTCTACATAAAACTCATTCTAACTTTTAAAATAATTGATTTTCAGTTTTAATATAACTATGCACATGGAAAAAGTACATATAGTCAGAATCTGATGGAGATTGGGTGGGCAAATTTATTAGATAATCATTTATAATCTGGGGTACAGAATGGCCACATTTCACTAGTGATCATGTTATGGTGACTTAAGATAGAGCCAGACTCTACCCTCTCTTTTGTCTTCCTACACTATCTTCTGCATCTGATTTCCAGGTTGTAGGTACAGTGTCTAAGAGACAGAGCAGCCAGCTTTGTCCATGTGGACTGTTTATAAGAATGTTTGGTTGGTGTGCTGGACACTGTGATGTAATGCCCAGATTCTCCTTCAAGGAAGGACTTGTTATACCAACTGCTGAGATCCCTGGCAGCCAATGGCCTTTGATGTCAGCTCCTTTGGGGACTGCCTTAGATATAAAGAGGCATCCACAGCCCCACCTTCCCAAGGCAGGCCACACCTAATAACTGATTGATACAGGGATATAAAAGCCTGGTGGTCTCAGTTTACCCCACAAAAACCCTGAAGATCCATTCTATCTCTAGAACCCCCCATGGAGTCAGCCAATGTTGTCATGGGCCTGCACCCCAGCCCAACTTCTTCCCCTGTCCACTCTTGCTTCCTTATCTTTCCTTACACAGCTGTGGATCCCAGGGGCACTCGTTAATAAACATTCTTCACACAAAATTTGACTCAGAGGCTGCTGCCTGGGGAACCTGACCTGAGACAATAGAGTTCTGATCTCCATTAAACATTCTAGGTTCTGTAGAATGAGAGTCTCTGCTTACCACTCTAGATCTGACTCCTGCTGCAGCTTCATTTACCAGGGAAAATTTGCACTTGGATTTAATGAGGACACTCTAGCTATTAATAAAAATTATATTTCACTTCCCTTTTGGATATTGCTATTATGCCATGGACCACATGTCACTGGAGCAGATTAGGAGTGGGTGATAGAATTCAAACATCAAAATCCCACCCCATAGCTCTAATAAGGTCTATTCCTGGAGTCAACTGGAAAGAAGGAGTACAAGTCTCCAGAAATGTCAAGCCTTCTTCAAATGATTTAAATTTGCCCTCTTGAGATTCCTCATTTCCATGACAACTAACTATAAGGGGGAAGGGTTAGTGAACAGTTTTCAAAATGCAGAAAAGTTTTGGAGACTGAGGGATTTAGGGAATTAAATTAAATTAGTTTAATTAAGGTGAGTTTTTTATTGTTTAATAAATGGAAACAATGTGGATCTGGAAGAATATTTTTTTCTACTCATTCTCATCAAAAGGAGCAATAGATACCCAGTTTTTAAAGGACCAGTCTTTAGGGAAATCTTAAGTCAACTTTTAGAATATTATGAGAACATTCACATTTTAGTGCATACTAATGGTCTGGGATTTGTAGGCAGAGGAAAATGACACAAAATTAATGCACACTCCAAGTGAGTAGTACCATGATCTAATATTTAAGTAAACTTATTACCTTTGTGCTGCTAAAGAAAGTTTAACACTTACATTTCTGAATTCTACCTACATGAAACTATAAAATTATACTCCTTTTTCTAACGTTATCATATTATGAATCTGCAAATACTCTATGCACAAAAAATGAAAGGGCAATTATCTTGTAAACCCACAAGAAGAGCAATCAGAATCCCTTACATTTTGATCTAGACACCTAATGTAGTCATCTGAACCTTTTCCTCCATCACTATACAAAAGTAATGTCTTTGTGAGACAAGTCAGTAATTTTATCCAAATTTACAGAAGAGAAAACCAAAATTGAATTTAAATTACTTGTCCAATAAAATGACCAACTGGAAGGCTACCATGAAGACTTAGAATCACAAAGTACCATCAGTTTATAGGGCAAGTCGGCTTCTCCCCCTTCTGGAGTTACATTTAAGAAATTAATATCTTTGGCGTCAAAGATACTGGCCCTGCTCAAAATGCAACAAACATTGTGTAATACAACTTGACAGCTGAAATTTATGTTCCTTAAAAAAGAATTGACGTTTCGGGAAAATACTAAGAGAGGCATGTTAATTATTTCTAGCATCTCCAGGTTGGCCTCTGTCCACCACCAACTCATTTGGGCCATCAAAGCAGGTATGGCTAACTTTCCAGCCTCAGTTCTTACCTATACCAATGTTCACCCTTGCTAAACTTGCCTAAAATGACCTGTGCTTTACTTTTACTATGCTTTTGCTCACCCTATCACATTTTCTTATAAACTAATACTAGTTTACGTTTCAACAGCAATTTACGTAGCAGCTTTACAAATACTGTATTTTACAAATGCCATATAGAGCCTCTCCTCACTGATCTGGTCTTAAACAACAAGCAAGCGTGTACATTTCTTATATGTGCTATGAGCATTTATTAAAAAGTAAATCCTTATTATTACATAATGTGTTCATAAGTAAATCAGTAAGCACCTTGAGAGTCAGAAGGCCATATGCTTCATTTTATACCCTGAGTTCAGAACAGTGTCTTATAAAAATTAACATCTCAAAATGCATCTTCTGTTTTGATCTTGTTGATATGAAATTCTAATTTCACATGAATTTCTTTTCTGAAATATAAATTTAAATGCTTATTTAAATAAAAATTAAGTTAGTATTCTTATTAAAACCATAAACTGAAAGTGTTTTGCTGCACAAACTTAAATGCAAAGGGATTATCTTGTTATGAACATAAATTATTTTAAAACCTTGTATCATTTAAACCCTTACATTTTCTTTTAGTTTTTAATCAGCTGCTAATAAGCACACAGTTGTTGAATGTGGGTTAAGGTAACAGACTAGGCTATTGAATTTGTTTTCTGTCCCTTCCAAGATTCCACTGAATTAAAGCATTAAAAAAAATCCGGGAAGAGGAATAAATATATAACAGAAATGAAACTTAGGGGTGAAGGGGACCCATGACTGAGATACTTTAACTTCTGGAGTAGGGAAGAAGGCAGTTGGATGAAACAAAGCAAGCCTCAGACTTCACAATTATAAAAGAAAACTTCTGTGAAGGTGGAAGCCAATCTCCACCTGAACATCACAGAGGCCCTGGACTCAAGGTTAGCAGAGTGGGGAGTAGGGAGGGGGTTGAAGTCATGTACTAGTTGAATATTTACACATGGGACATCTGTAACTTATCACAATACTCCTCCGTGGTCTCTAACAACAAAGCTCCAGGCAAAACTCCCAAGGACTTAAAAATTCAGAGGCTAAAAATAGACCCTGAGAAAGTAGACCAGAAATAAAAAAAAAAAAAGCATAGTAGATAAAAAGAAAAAGGCGTAGAAAATGAATTTATGATTAACACATCCAGCTAATGTAGTCTCAGAAACAGACAACGAAGTAAAGTGGACAAAATATAATTATAAGAAGAGAATTTCCTAACATTGAGGAAAGCAAAATGTCTTCAGATTGAAAAGATCCTCTGAATGGGTACAGGAAAACAAATTTTGAGGGAAAAATCTTTTCATCTCTTAATTACATACTCAACTCACCTATAATCAAATTTGAAAGAATAAGAGACACTTTCCAAGATACAAGTATTCAGAAATTTTATCTATCATATATATTCTTTTTCAAGAAATTCACTTAGGATCTACCCCTAAAAAGGAAGAAATATACAAAGAAACAGGCAAAGCAGAAAAGCACAGGTCCAACCAAGGAGATCATTCAGAAGTCTTAGGAGCATGACTGCACATTAACCCTTCCAGCCTGACACAGCACAGAAGACTCTACAAAGTGTTTTAGGGAAAAAAGGATCTTGATAGAAGAGAATGTGTAATTTAAGCAGAAGAAGAAGAAAGGAAATCAAATAAATCAGAATAAAAAGAAACACAATTTAAAAATTCAGGTGCCTACCAGTAATTTTCCAAATATGATGCAAACTAAAGTAAGTTGAAAACTGAAGCAGTTGATAGCACTCTAAAAGACTCTATTTGTATTTAAAACAGGAAGAATGTTCTTGTGTCTAGAGTAACCTACTTGGTACTCTAGAGGAGGAAATGTCATGCCCTGGTGGCACCGGCATCAAACAACAGCCATCATAATGCGAATGCTGTTCATTGCTTTTCAACTGTTTTATATTTAGCCCACAAAGAATCAAATACTTGGTTGTGATTATAGGACGGAATATATTGTTGGTAGTCTTGACAATGTAAAAATAAAAATAAAGCTGACAGAAAATGGTAATTTGAAAGAGAAGAGGAGATGGAAAGAGTAGGAATAAAAATATTTTCTTCCAACTTTGAGAGTCAACAGATAATAGAGGAAATTGATGCAGAAAAAAATAAATATTTAAGGTTATTATTTAAAATTACTAAGATAACCAATGTAAGAACTAAAAAGTATATAAATGTAAATATTTAGAAGACAGGTGGTCTAAATGAGTCAGGTGCTCATCTTTCATATATGAGAGCTAACAGATATTGTTAAAAGCTTATAAATCATGAAACAGAAGCACAAATACATGATCTAGTCTTTTGAAAGTCTGTACCAGAAAAAGATACACAGTTAAAAGCAATTAACTTGAGATAAGGATTTAGGGAAAGGAGAGCATTGATGGGAGACTGGCATACTTGTATGATTTATTGCCACATGCATATATTTGATGCAAATGATAAAAAGTGTTGAAATGAAGGCAAGTGTTAAGTTCCAGAGAAGAAGTAAATGCCTTTGGGGGCAGCAGTCTTACTCTCTTGCAGGTAGGCCATCTCTGTTTCCTCCTTTTCCTCAGCCACTGTGCACATGTTCTGCATTCTCTTGCCATCTAGCACCTCAGCTCTTTAGCGTCTGCTCTCAATTCTCTTTCTGCTTCGACTCAGAATCACTTCTAACTGGGAAACTTACAATATCCCTGTGACTCCCCTGCCTTTTTCTAATGTCCTACACCTCTTCTCTTCATATTCAATGGAATGTGACTATGAATGCGATATGATGACACAGAATTTCTGAATAGGCAAAATGTCTTGGTGCTTTAAGTGATGATGGGAGAATATTCTCTCATGAGCATATATGAATCTGAACTCTTTTGATTGCAAGTAACAGAAATCAAATTCGAACTAGTTAACAAGATAAAGGAGACATGATTGGCTCCAGGACTCCAAGGAAGAGTTATGATCAAATTGCAGGAAGGCGTACAGGTAGGCCTCAAAAAAAGAATGGTACCAGGACTTCAAGCACTACACTGCTATGATTCCCTTTCTCCATCATCACCTGATTTTTCTCTGCATCCCAACTTTATCTCCCTTACTGAAGACCAGAGTCCTCTACACGGCGGCAAACACAGGGCACGTGTGGCAGCTCTCAATCCTCACAACAGCCAGCATTTCCATCCTCAAGCCTAGTTTACAAAATCTCAGAGAACATTAATGGGCCCACTTTGGGTTAGGTGCTCAACTCAGGACTGATTAACTATGATCAATGAATACTACAATTGCACACACTGGGTCATGCACCACATTCCCTCACCTCCACTGACCAATCAACTGTGGTCAGGGACACACTGTTATGCAAGAACAAGACATATCCTGCTGGAAATATATGGCTAAGCTAGAGAAAAAAAGTATTAAAAGAAGAGAGATGCTCTTCCAGGAAGTGGAGACAGAGGTACTAAACAGAAAAACAATACATGTTCACATATAGGAGATAAAACTGCTTCTAATAAATTATCTGGGCATGGTAACTATGAAAAAAACTGTCAACTTTCTTAGCATTAAAACTACTTCAAATAAATTATCTGGTGCATGGTAACTGTGAAAAAAATATCAACTTTCTCAGCACTGAGGCTTTATTATTGAGAAGCAAAGAGTTAAAGCATTAATTAGAACTTATCTATCAAAAAAGCTAACAAATGGGAGAAAGGATGATTATTTATAGTTTCAATAATTATGTAACTTTTGCCCACCACTCCATTAAAACAGTTGCATTTGAATATCCTCAAATCTGACAAAATTTTGTCCTTTGGGCAAACATGTAGTTTCCAAACAGTTACAACTTAATTGGATATACGTGTGATAATAAGAAAGGTGATAAAGCTAAATGCTTTGATTTAAAAACAATGTTTAGGGATTGAAAAATAAAATAAATGATTGTAAATAATGAAACAAGTTTCCTCTGTGACTCTAAAAGTAATTCCAAAGAAGGGAATGCAAAAAATCATTTTTGGAGCAACAGAAGTATTTTTTGTTTTTTTTTAACATTTATTTATTTATGTATTTATTTTATTTCAATAGTTTTGGGGGTACAGGTGGTTTTTGGTTATACAGGTAAGTTCTTTAGTGGTGAATTCTGAGATTCTGGAGCACCCATCTCCCGTGCAGCGTACACTGCACCCAATATGTAGTCTTTTCTCATTCACCCACCTCCCATGCTTACCCCGAGTCCTCAAAGTCCATTATATCATTCTTACACCTTTGCATCCTCATAGCTCAGCTGCCACTTATAAGTGAGAACATGTAATACTTGGTTTTCCATTCCTGAGTTACTTCACTTAGAATAATGGCCTCCAACTCCATCCGGGCTGCTGCAAATGCCATTATTTCATTTCGTTTTATGGCTGAGTAGCATTCCATGGTGTATACATACCACATTTTCTTTATCCACTCGTTGGTTGATGGGCATCTATGTTGGTTTCATATCTTTGCAATTTTGCAGCAATAAACATGTGTGCAAGTGTCTTTTTGACATAATGACTTCTTTTCCTTTGGGTAGATACCCAGTAGTAAGATTGCTCGATCAAATGGTATACCTACTTTTAGTTCCTTAAGGAATCTCCATACTGTTTTCCATAGTGGTTGTACTAGTTTACATTTCCACCAGCAGTGGAAAAGTGTTCCCTTTTCACCAAATCCAGGCCAACATCTATTATTTTTTTATTTTTAAATTCTGGCCATTCTTGCGGGAGTAAGGTCGTAATGGTAGGTATCTCATTATGGTTTTAATTTGCATTTCTCTGATAATTAGTACTGTTGAGTATTTTGTATATGTTTGTTGGCTGTTTGTATATCTTCTTTTGAGAATTGTCTATTCATGCCATTTGCCCACTTTTTAATGGGATTATGTTTTTTTCTTGCTGATTTGTTTAAGTTTCTTGTAGATTCTGGATATTAGTCCTTTGTCAAATGCATAGTTTGCGAATATTTTCTCCCACTGTGTGAGGTGTCTATTTTCTCTGCTGATTATTTATTTTGCTATGCAGAATCTTTTTAGTTTAATTAGGTTCCATTTATTTATTTTTGTTTATGTTGCATTGGTTTTGGGTTTCTTAGTCATGAATTCTTTGCCTAAGCCAATGTCTAGAAGAGATTTTCTAATGTTATCTTCCAGAATTTTTATGGTTTCAGGTCTTAAATTTAAGTCTTTGATCTATCTTGAGTAGATCTTTGTATAAGCTGAGAGATGAAGATCCACTTTCCTTCTCCTGCATGTGGCTTTCCAGTTTACTTAGCACTATTTATTGAATAGGGTGTCATTTCCCCACTTTATGTTTCGTATGCTTTGTAAAAGATCAGTTGGCTGTAAGGATTTGGCTTTATTTCTGGGTTCTCTAATCTATTCCATTGGTCTATGTGCCTATTTTTATACCAGTACCATGCTCTTTTGGTAACTATAGCCTTGTAGTATAATTTGAAGTCAGGTAATGTGATGCCTCCAGCTTTGTTCTTTTTGCTTAGTATTGGACTTAGGGAAAGGAGAGCGTTGATAGAAGACTGATATATTTGTATTATTTATTGTAGTCTTTTCTCTCTTACTCATCTCCCATGCTTAACCCCAAGCCCCCGAAGTCCATTATATCATTCTTATATATGTAGCCACCTATAATGAGTTATTTGAAATAAACAGATCACTAAAAGACATGTGTTCATTAGACTTACCCTGTCAGGGTTTGAGAAGCTCTTTCTATTTTCTATACAAATAAATAGTTTAGGTTTAGCAAGCTGTACTGTCTCTATCAGGGCTATTCAACACTGCCATTGTTACTTGAAAATGGCCAAACGCAATTAGGAAATTAATGGGTATGGCTGTGTTCCAATAAAACTTTATAAGACCAGCATATTCCTCAGGGTTCTCTAGAGAAAGGAATCAATGGGATAGATAAATATTAGGTTGGTGCAAAAGTAATTGCAGCTTTTGCCATTACTTTTAATGGCAAAAAAAAACCCGCAATTACTTTTGCACCAACTTTTAATAGCGAGACAGAGAGAGAGAGAAGAAATGTATTATATGAATTGGCTCATGTGGTTATGAAGGCTGAGAAGTCCCACAATATGCCATCTGCAAGATGAAGGCCCAGGAAAGCCGGTGGTACAATTTGAGTCCAAAGGCCTAAGAACCAGGAAAGCTGGTGTTGTAACTCTCAGTCTAAGACCAAAGACCTGAGAACCAGACGGGCCACTGGTTGGAGTCCCCAGAGTCCAAAGGCTTGAGAACTAGATTTCCACAATCTGCCATCTACAAACTGGAGAAGCAAGATAGTTGGTATGTAATTCAGTCTAAGTCTGAAGGCCTGAGAGGCTGCTGATGGTATAAGTCCTGGTCTGAGTCTGATAGCCTGAGAACCAGGAGCACCAGTGTTTCAGGGCAGAAGATAGATGTCCCAGCTCAAGCAAAGAGAGAAACTTCCCCTTTTTCTGTATTTCTGTTCTATTTAGGCCCTCTATGTGTTCAATGATACTGCACACATTGGTAAAGGCTGATTTTCTTTATGCAATCCACTTATTCAATGCTAATCTCTTCTGGAAACACCCTCACAGACACACCCAGAAATAATGCTTCACCAGCTATCTGGGCATCCCTTAGCACCGTGAAATGCACACATAAAATTCATCATCAGGCTGTTGGATTTGGCCTGCTAGTGCTCTGTGCTCTATACTAAGCAAATATTTATCACCTCCATTCTTTCACTCTCTTCCTTCATATACCTTACCTACTACATTCATTCTCTTTTAAAGCATAAATGTGATCATGTCACAGTCTCACTTACAAACTTTCACTGATAAATTCTAGTTCTGATCATGACAGAACAGACTGTATCAGATCAACTCTTCTGCAAGAAAATCTATAACACTAGATATACTACAGAACACAGCTGTTTGAAGTTAATAGACAGGAACCAAAGTAGCCAGGACTGGAAGGATCCATATCGTAGAGAAAAGGGAAGCACATGGAGGGAAGCTGCACCTGCTCCTTCCATTTCTCACTTCAGTGAATTTTTCCCTTCACAGCATAGCACATAGCGGCCAAACTGAAGAAAGTAGCATAGAGCTTTGGGATTTTTTAGAGGCAAGTCTAAGGTTCCTGAGTCAGTCAAGGCTTAGGGACCAAAATCCCAGAGAAAATGGAACTTTCTGCAAAACAGTCTGTATAGTTTTTGCTCTTGAATTGTTTGCTGAATCCCATGTGGCAAAAGACTGAGAGGCTCAGAAACCAATTTCTGGTTTGAAAGCAGTACCCTATAACGCAAATATTTAGCCAAGAACTAAAAGACATGGCCTTTAACTTAAACATACTTACCATCTCATTGAAAAGTGTCTAACATTGGCACATGAAATGACATTAAAACAAGCCAAAAGAAATTAATACAGAAATGAAACACAGGCACGGATGAAACAACATCTTCAGGGTTCTTCAGCCTGTGATTCACCGGCATCGTACTTTTAAGCCTCTGTGATTTCTGTTCCACCAAATTCTCTTTGTCATTTCCTAGATGGGTCCAGTTAATTTTAATAAATTGTTGTCTTACAGAAAGTTCAACTTCTTTGTCTATCTCCCCAAAAAAATGCTTTGAGACTAGTCTCATCTTGAAACTCTCCAAAAGTATGACAGTCATTGACGAACTGAGGTAACAAATACTGATATACTATTCACGTTTGTGTTTGCAATCTCACACAAGAAAGCATCAAGATGCTTTTTGGCTTTGTAGATACCATAGTCCTTTTAAAACTTTCCATTATTCCCATTTGTTAACTTGATTTAAGCATCTTCTCATACACTGTGTAGAAACAAAACAAACTCATTATATAATATTTTAAACAACATGGAAAATGTTTAAAAATTTTTTAAACTCACTTAGTATCCAGCACTCAGTAATAATTATCCTTAATATCCCTGAAAAAATTAAGATAGATGGATTGATGGATAGTGTGGTAGGCAGAATAATGAACCCCTAAAGACGTCCACACCCCAATTCCTGTTGATATATTACCTTATATGTCAAAAGGGACTTTGGAGAGATGATTAAGATTATGAACATTGACATGGCAATATTTTTCTGAATTAATCACCTGAGTCCTTAAAAGTAGAGAATAGTTCCAGATTTTTATCAAAGAGATGCAATGTTGGAAGAAGAATTAGACAGATATAATGTGACGACTTGCCCTGCCTTCTCCGGCTCTGAGGATGAAGAAAGGAGGCCATAAGCCAAGGAAAGCAGGTGGCTTCTAGAAGCTGGGAATGGCCTTTAGTTTATATACAGCAAGAAAATAAGGCCTTCAGTCCTAGAAATGAAAGAAACTGAATTCTATCAACAACTCCAAAGAGAGGAAAACGATTCTCCAAAGAACACATTTCTGCTAACACCTTGATTTTATCCCAGTGAGATCCATATTAGGCTTCTGACCTATTGAATTGTAGTTTTGGTAATTTGTTATGGCAGCAGTAGAAAACTAATACATATAGAAAAATATATAGATGCAGGGCATTCCGAAAAAGACTCATTGTAAATTATATAATATCATTTATATATCACATTTTAGAATAAAAACTAGTTTATTAAATATTATATGAATTTACTAGAAACTAAAAATTAAAACTGAACTATTCCTTTATAAGAGATTTGCTTCTTTAAAAACCACCTATTTTTAAAGATTATGAAAAACATCTCGAAGTGTTGGAATCACTTAAAAAAAAAACTGTTTCTGATTGAGACAGTATCTATTGACCTTAAATAACATATGAGGAAATTAGCATACTCTCACTTCCTCCCATTCTCCTCCCCATCTCTAAATTTTATTTACTGTATTATTTAATTTACTACATCAGAGTTTATAACATTCATATTTTTTCTCCAAGAGTTTTTGAGTTGTTATTTCTATGATTCAGTGCTCAACACCAATCCTTTTTACGACGGCTTCTTTATTCATGGGTTTTAAAATTTTGATTCATTTTTGGTTGACTGGAAAAAATAGCTATGTAACATTTTTTCACTGAAGGCCCTTGAGTGGTGTGTTCCCGGAGTTCTTGCATATAATGAATGCTTTAAACTTTGAGCTTGAAGGATAAGATTGTTTGGTATAAAATTCCTTGATTATATTTTATTTCCTTGAGAAGATTGGCAGATATTGCACTGCTGCCCTATGACACTAGATGTTGCTATGAAGAGATTGCAGCTAACCAAGTATTACATTCGTCTATAATTTTATTGTTAAATGTTTCCTCTCCTGATAGAAAAGCGTTCTTCCTTTACCTCTGAAGTTCTCTGGAATATATCTTTGTGTGCATAGTTTTAAATGAATCATTTTGTAAGATAGGGTGAACCCTGTTTATCTGTACATCTGGTCTTATTTCAAAAGATTTATCTGCTATTATATATTTTTATATTTTTTCTGTGGCCCTTTTGTAGTTTTGTCTTCATTAACTAGAGTTGTGTTTTCAGTCATGTTGACTAAGTTTTTCTTTTCTAAACAGCTTTCATCTCTACAATATTTTTATTTTTCTCTTCCATTTCTTTCCAGATAACTGCAACCTCTCTTCTCAGCTTCTGCTGTTTTAGGTTGTTTTTTGCCCTTGAAAACTAGCATTTTTTTGAGACTTTTTTTGAACAGAGATCAAGTGGCCTACATTTTCTTAAAACTGAAATTTTTGCCTTTCACTATTTAATTACTGCTGCCCTATATTTTTTCATTTGCCCTCTTATTATGTTTTTTTTCTGTTTTGTCATGTAGTTTATGTTTGTAGGCCCCATGCTAGTTCCTCTGTGATTATTACCCATCTTAAAATGTAGCTAGCTATTTATGCAAGAATACTGTGAGGAGATGAAAAGCGTTAAGTCAAGGCAGTCAGCAAATTCTATGGGATGTGTGTCTTAAACACTCTCCTAACAAGTCTGTTATTGCCTCGAAAAAATAGCAAAGAGATAAGCAAAAGGAGTTGCTGCCCTTGAGCACATTAAAAAAAAAAAAATAGTACCTTTCAATGACATTTTTAAAAATAGGTTGAAATGAAGCCTAAAATGAAAAGACTTTGGGGTTGGTCTTCTCATTGTACAATTGAAATGTCAATGTTCAAACTGTGCTGGCTCATCAAACTGTATCACATCCCTTTTACAGTTCTTTGCACCACCCCTCCTTCACCTGATAGCATCACTTCTTTACTATAGAGGGTTAAAAAATGGAGAATAAGAGGGTTTGTTGACCTGTGTCTCTCAGTACCATCTCCCCACTTATTTTCTTGGCCCACCCATACTCCTAAATCTCATCTGTAATGCAAAGATCCTTATAAAAGATCATTTCAGTAAAAAGACATTTACTATTAGGGAAATAATAGGTTCTGCTCAGCCTCTTCCTCAACTCTCTTTCAGACTACACATTAGAGCGGTGTGCTTATGTATGCAAGTTTTCAGTTATAGCTGATACTTTGTTTTTTTATATGGAGTGTCTTTTTCTAGTTTAAATTTTTATAGTTTTTATTGGTGGGTTTTGAGGGAAAGAAATAGAAAAAAATGCTTTTACTTAGTCATTTTTAACCATCACTCTCAGATAATATTTCTTAAACCAAAAATAAATGAAACCCTTGGTTATAGAATTGGGGTAGAATCTGGACATAGGTAAATAACCTAGATATTAGAATGATACTCATTAAATGACAAAATGGAAAGAAGACAATGCCCATGGGAATTACCAGAACAAAGAAGTTTTTAAAATGCAGCATATTCAGGTTACAGCATTTTTTTAATCTGAGGAATGATGTGGTGGAAAAAACAATCTTCAAAAACAGTAAATGTAATTTATACTCTTGATTTAGCTTTTTAAACAGCAGATAGATCTCCAGTAATATTCTGAAGGGGTCTTGGACTTGCCGCACAAAAAGCATGAGGGGTTTCAGCTGCAGTTTCAGATCATTTCCATCAAATAGGAGTGTCAGTTGGCCCATCACAGCTTTAAACCTTGTTTATATCATATTTTCAGGCATCTTATTCTAAAATAGATCAATTTCATCTATGTTGAAGATCCATTGAAGCAAATAAACCTTTTCGTGATAATCACAGCAAGGGTAATAGGGAACTTCTCGGCAGTAACATTTCCACCTTCAGCGTGCTGACCACTCACTTTGATGTTGTGCAGATTGGAGTAAGTTCCATCTGGGGCTTGATGAAAGTTTCATCAGTGTTCCACTATGCTTAGCTTTTAGGTTCTCAAATTCTTAACCTTCCATTGAATTTACATTAAGATAATGCACACTCAGAATTTACTTTGATCCTCTAGTCACACACTCAAAAGATTTTCCATCAATCACATTTTTTCATCTGTTAATTATAGTTGAATATATATGTGCTGTACGTTTTTGCATTATGACTGATTCACTCTGTATTTCAGAATTTTCTCACTGTCAAATGATTAATTCACAACGCATTACAATTCTTTTCATTGCCTCACCCCTTTCCACTTTTTAATTATCTCAATTCTGTTTGCATCATAACCTATAACTCTCCTTACTAGAATTTTTAACATTGCAATTATTGTTATGTTGTGATTAATAATATTCCCCAAACTCATCAAAACTAAACAAGATCACTGGAAACATGTAGGCCTACACAAATGACAATGACAGAGGATAAGATGCTTTTTGTTGTCAATACCACACCTGATGGTTTAGGAGAGTGTGCACTAGTACACAGATGTCTTGGTCAAGGGTTTGTGAAAATATATCTTTTTGAGCCTTGAAAGACACATTTGGTAATTCTGCTAAGTCACTAGCTGATTTAATAATGCTGCTTTTCTGGGTCAGTGATCTCAATTAGGAATATGAGCAACTGGTAGGGGAGTGCGGTGGCTCACGCCTGTAATCCCAGCACTTTGGGAGGCCCAGGCAGGTGGATTCACTTGAGGTCAGGAGTTCGAGACCAGCCTGGCCAACATGGTGAAACCCAATCTCTACTAAAAATGCAAAAATTAGCCAGTCGTCATGGTACATGCCTGTAATCCTAGCTACTGGGGAAGCTGAAGCAGGAGAATCTCTTGAATCCAGGAGGCAGAGGCTGCAGTGAGCTAAGATCATGCCACTGCACTCCAGCCAGGCTGATAAAGCAAGACTCCATCTCAAAAAAGAAAAAAAAGAAAGAAAGAAAGAAAAGAAAAGAAACATGAGCAACTATTGCTATGTTCCTGAAAAAGTTAGAATATTTGGCTAAAAATGGAGTCTACTGGCATTACAATAGTTTTATTTGTACCTCAGCTTTCACATAAGGAAAATCTTGACCTCTTACTCTAAGGAGATAGATCTTATTTTAATGACTACCTAACTCTCTTCCACATGGTAGCATCCTCTCCTTTAAAAGTTTAGAGATGTGCTGCTTAATACTCTTCAAGTTAGGCAGCAGATTGTTACATTTTTATTTCCATCTGCATAAATGTGAAGGTTACTTATGGAGAAGACCTCAGTATCACTGACATTTAGAGAGAAAGCCTACAGTATTCATTCACTTCCCATTCATTAAATGATTAAGCTAGAGGATTTAAAACATACTTCCCCATTTCCCCCTTCTTATCCCGGCATCTTACACAAGGCAAAAAAAGACATAGTCAAATATTTTTATGGTAAGAAAGAGGGCATTACTTGGTATTTGTAGCTATCGTGCAATATAATGACATTAAAATCTTCTAATTCTCCGCTTGGGCTCCAAAATGTTGGCCTCGGAATTAATAAGAATCTATTTATTACCAGCATTTATCCACAAGGTCCTTGGAAATCCCACAGTACTAGCTTCTGATAGGTCCATTACAGCTGTGAAAAATGAAAATGCATGTATCATGACTTTATTTATTCCTTCTCAAATACACACTTTTCCAAATGGAATTCTATGGTTTGGTTTTCTTAGAAGGAAAAGAAATGTGACCTATAGTATGATTGCTGTTATTCGGAATATCATTGAAATGCATTTAACTAGGCATCTACTGTTTGGGGAATTTGCAGTGATTGAGTTTCAGTTCATTACTTTCAGGGCTACGGTGCTATTGTCAGGGCCTCAAAATCAGTGAGATAGCCTCAACCCAGGTCAGGGAGGCTACGATAGCACAAAGGCAATTATGCTGCAAGAAAAATGTTGTCCACTAATCAGCTGGCAATCAATTACTAAGAAGAGAAGATAACCCTCTCCCCACTCCAGCTCTTCAGTATTAATAGTGCCATCGTGTAATGACTTTAGGCTTGCGCAGGTGCATGAAAGGACAGACTCTATAGCACACTGCATCGAAGATTAATGAGTTCTGTCAATTTGCCCAGCAGACATCTGATTCTCCAGCTTTCTGTAGCTACTAGTTTTACACTTGCCTCAGGGTTTTTCCCCCTGAAAAAATTAGCTAGTAATTTAAATACATTCAATAAGCGTACATCTTTATGGCAGGAAAAAAACACCCTAATTTTGCAATGAAGTATGAACTGAAAAGACTCTTCATCTGAATATTAACACAGCAAGTGGTTTATAATGGCAGTATTCTTTTAGTCATACTTTATTTTTAGTTGTCGCAATTAGTGATGTACAGGATTCAGAGGCTATATAAACCCCTCAAAGTGGAATCATGTAAATCCAACATCCCTGATATTCTCCATTCCCCTGCTGAAAAGGAAACAACTGTGAGAGCTTCAGTAAGTTACGGAACTGTTTTAAAGCCTCCTGCAATACAAATGGTTTGACTAAGGAGACTTTTAGCCCACTGATTTTCTGGGTAAAAGCCATTGAGACCTTCCCCACACCCCCACCTCGAAGGAAAATGCAGCTTTGGCCCAGAGAACTTGGTCACCCAGGCCTATACATTTATGTCAGAACAGGAATTGCCTATAAACTGAAATGAATATCAGGAAATTTGCTGTTGCTCTAAATTGATATTTTATAACCCAACTACTGTAAAATCTCATAATCTTTAAATACACGAGGTCAATGTTCTAAATGGTTATTTTATGATGCTCCCTAAAACCTGCGATTTGTTTCTCATGAGGACCTAAGTCTTCCTAGTTCATGACTCTCCCTCAATTGCTCTTTCAATGAGTGTATGAATAAAAGGAGAAAAGCCTGACTCAGAAACATTATTTGTTCCTTTACCTTCCTACCTCCATTCAATGTCACAATCACCCATCCATGAAATCTTTTTCCAGACTACACTGATTGGATATTAGATTTTGCTAATTAATTCTTTGTATTAATGTCTTCTGATGCAATGCTATCAACCGTTTCCAGTAAAAATAAATAAACAAAGACATTTTTAAAAAGGAAAAAAACTCAGCCCCATTATAACTTGATGTTCCTATAAATGGATTTAAGCCTACCTAAATGTTACAGTTATGTTGATCATTGATCCATGTTCAATGGCTGATGCTGTTTAAATTATTATTTTTTAGAGTAAGAAACAATAGAGTAGGAAATACTTTTGATCTGGAGAAACTATTCCTAAGAAGATACCACTACCTGTGCTTCCTTGAAAAAATGAAAAGTCTCATGTTCCCAAGCCACTAATCTTCAAAGTTGGAAACATTTTGAAACCCACATCAGTCACAGATTCTTCATCCAAAAGAAATGAGAGACACATAATTGAAGCCATGACCTCATATGAGTCAGCAAGGACTAATGTCACCTCATCTCCACTATAAAAAGATCTTAGCTGCTTGAATTTTGCTCTGCATAGTTTTACCTACGTCAATATCTGTTTATCCATCCAGGATATGAAAATGAGATTATTTTTCCCAAATATCTATTACCTTTGAATGAAGTCTTTGGCAGGCCTTTCATATGGCTCAACTATAAGAGTGTCCTGCTCAGAGCTGAGAGCTGTTCTGCCTGGAGACATAATTCTGGGAGCCTAACCCTGATGCATGAGAACCCAGGCTGCTATTTGGAGTGCTCCTACAGGTATCAAAGACAGAGCTAATCTCAATCACATTTAATCGCACATTGAAATATATGCTTAGGTATGCATATGTAACCAAGTTCTTAAATACCATTTGACTACTAATTTTGGGTCAAAATTAATGGGGTACTTTAGAAACCAGTATCTAAGATCTATTTGGATGTTCTGGCTAAAAAATAGAACTGTGTGAATTGAATGGATATGCAAGGAAATCAGACAATACTATGCACAATATTAGCACTCTCTTCCAAAAAAAATCTAGGTTCATTAGTCTCTTAATATCACTGTTTTGGGATTGGATAGTACTGTCTGATCCTCAGGTATGTACTAATCATTATCATTAGATTAAAAAAAAGACAACTCTTATAGAGATAAAAAACCTCCGGATCCCTGCAAACTCAGACTATGGAGGGCAGAAGAAAAACTGAATTTAATTTCAAAATATCTTTAAGGAGCAGAGGGCAGAAACTTAAATAAATATAAGCAGAAGAAAAGGTCATATGAGAACAGGGTGATTTCCTATCTCTGCTCCATACTAGTCCTGGGGTGTGTTTTATCTGGATGGTTTTCAGTCATCAGGCAGAGCACTTCTCAGGCAGGGACTGCCTTTAACTGGAAAGGGCCTACTATGACAGCCAATGCCAGCCTGTCCCTTTGATGCACATCCTGCAGGTGGCTGCATGATTACATATAGAGGTAAGCCTGGTGTCTACTTAAACATAAAGATATTTCCTGTAGACACCAATCTCAGTTTATTCCAGCCAAGAAAGAGATTTAATTAGCCTGCCATGAAATAAAATGGCTGATAGAAACAAACACCTTGTCTCTGTTTCCCACTCTGTGAAACCAATCACCTCTTCGAAAGCATCTATTCAGAACTTACCTAGTACACATGCTAGGATAAATCCCCAAAGCAGGGCACGTTTAAAATGTAGGCCTCAGAACGATTTTTCAGCCTGTCATCAAATACTTAGAAACATCAGAAATATCAGAAACACCGTCATTAAATACTCCAAATATGAAACCATTTAACTTTGTAAAATAAAATTTTATATTTAAATTCAAAGAAAAGCCTAAAAGCTTTTTCAACTTTTAAAATAATGATAACTAACAGTGTTCATTGAAGTCAGACACTGTTCCAAGTACTTTACATGTGCTAACGCTTTTAGTCTTCCTGACAACTTTATAAAATAGGTACTATTATTGTCCCCTTTTTACAGATGAGGAAACTAAACTGGAGAAAGATTTAGTCATTTGGACAAGGTCAAACAGCTGATACATAGCAAACCCAGGGAGTTTCTCTTCGGTCTATGCTTTTTTTTTTTTTTTTTTTTTTTACCACCACATTATGTGTAGAAGTTTTAAATGATCATCCTACAATAAAAGATAAAAACCAAAGAAATAATTTTTAAATTGTATGAAATAATAGACAATAATGAGCATAGCATATAATTGGGCAATATCGTGATAGAGCTATTTAATCAACCTGACATATCAAAACTCTCGACTTGTAAGTCCAAGGCTGAGTCAATTAAATTTCCTGAACTCACTAGAGTTTCTCTTCAGTGTTCATCTTGGATGTCCATTTTTCATGCAATGAATTTTTGTGGTGAACTTGTGCTGTGCATCCTGGGATTTCAGCCACATGACATACAGCTATTGGACTTTTTCTGGTAAGAGCATATATGAGAATCAGCCTGGACGGAAGATCATCTTTTTCTCAGAGGACCTACTAAGGACTGCAGAAAGTCCTCAACACCCTCCAGTACTCCCACATTGCCTACATGTTCTCCCTCTAATGCCCCAAGCTTGGTAGGCTTTGGATGGAGTATTAAGATACACTAGCAACAGTTTAAGCAACTGCCTTGATGTATCATTTTGGTAATAGGCTCAGCTACACATAACAGAAAATTGGATTTATGGTGGGTAAACCAAGTAAAAGTTGTCTCTTTTTTTTCATACAATAAGAGATCACAAAGTTGACCGTCCAGGGCTGGCGTGGCAGTAGCATGATGTCATCGGTGAAACAGCTTTCTTCTCTCTTCACTACATGTTAGGGATGTGGACCCACTCTGCATAGCCTTGGACACTATGATTTGGACACAGACAGGATGAAGGGAGAAGAGCAAGGTGAAAAGAATGTGCCAGCTGAGCCTGGCTGTTATCTAAGGAACTTCCCTGAGACTCCTGCTGTAAGATTTCTGTTTATATCTCATTGTCCAAAACTGCATCACATTGTCATCCTCAGTCGACAAAAAAGTCTGGGAAATGTGTTTTTTAGCTGGGCATTTTGCCACCAGGAAAAATAATTTCAATTATGATAGCAATAAAGAAGAATAGAATAGAATTAGGTAGTCAACTCTCAGTCTGCCACACTCACATTAGTCATGGATGGAAGAATCCTCACATTGCTGCATCTCGCCCCTACTTAACCAATTCCACAATTTAGAATCTGTCATCTGCAGCTCAGATATGTAAGAATACTTTTGGTTATAAGTAAAAAAAAAAAATAATTCAAACTAGCTTACATGTAAAAGGAAATTTAATAAGTTTACATAACTTAAAAGTATAGGGTATACTGGCATCAGCTACAGCTAAATCCAGGAGCTTAAACAGTCTCACAGAGCCCTTCTCCTCTACCTCCTCTTTCTCCTCTTCTTCCTCTTAGATAAGCTTTCTCTGTGTAGTACAGGAAATGGCTTCTGACCATCTTACCCTATAAACTTAGCTTTCCCAGTGGAAAGATGATTTTGTATAGTACTGAGGTTCCAAAGATAAATAAAATAGTATCCTACATTTAAGAAGTTCATAAGTGCGATGGAAAAGCTTTAATTTTCTTGAATGAATCAAGCTATGTGAAATAAAGTATTATACCCCTATTTACTTTAAGTGTTTTTTGAAATTTATCTTTCATCCCTAGTTTGTACTAGCATCCATCACTGTTAGATAAATATCCCTTGAACTCTAAAGTCATAAGACTGGGCATCATGTCCCAGAGTGTATTCCAAAAGCAGAAGTTCTAGCATGCTACCTAAATGTACCATACATAACAAAGTGTCAGAAATCATGCATGCTACATATTATTCTTACAGACTGTAAGTGTTCATTAGCATGTTAAAGATTCCAGTAGGTCCTAAAGTAAGAATGTCTGTATAATTTATATAATCCAGCATTTTCCAAATTGTAGCACACAATAGTTTTGTTGTTGTTGTGGCTGTTATTGTTTTACTTGAGTAGAAGAAACTCAACCCTACAAAACTAGTCCTTGGATTTATAAGGAAATTTTAAAAGGCAGGAAATAAATGAGAATTATAATTCACATTTTATAATACGTCACACATTATCTGCCACAGTAAAGACAAAATTCCATGTTCATGTCATAATATGCATCATAACTACACCAAAGGTAAACAGTGACCAAAGCAATGAAAATAGGAGAGAAAAGTTCACTTTTGTATGTACGGGGAGATTGAGTTATTTCTTTCGGAAGCAGCTCTATCTTCCAACAGGAATCTAAGTGCATTTTGACAGGAGAATGCTGAATGGTTCATGTTGTTTACTTAATTATACACTGAAGTACCTGGAAATGAAATACGTCTTTTTATGCGCAACATACCTAATGCAGCAGTGTCTAAGTTGAAACTACATGGTGCTCTTTGTGTCTGGCATGTTGTTCAGTGGCTTTCACATTAATAGGCTCCCTGTGTACTTCAAACTGACAATAACCATAAGCCTCAGCAACATCTAAACTCATCTAGTTTCCCTCCATTGGTACACTTTCTGCTTCCCTACATTCACGCCACTGTGTAAGCCATTTCTGCTTTGCCAATGCCCTATTCTGAGGCTGATGCAATGCCCCCCAACTCAAATCCCACTTCCTCTGTGAAGTCATCCCTGACAATAATATTGGTTAATATTTACTGGGCACTTACCATGTGCCATGCTGTAAGTGCTTTGTACGCATAATTCATTTCATCCTAACATATCTTGAAGTCCAATGGGGTCAATTTGATCATTTTTTTCCATCTTATGTGAGTCCTAGCCATCACATCCTGGTCACTTCCTTTTCTAATTGAAAATTAAAGGACTATTTTAGAAAATTTCCATTGACATGTGTGTTTATTGATAGAACAGGAACTGTTCCCATCCCTTGACCATTTGACACAGCACTAGTTGCAGGTGTTTTGTGGCAGACTTTAAATATAAAAGGTTATATAGAGTGTATTGAACTAAGGCTGCCTCTGCCTCTGTTGAGGGATACGTTAGGTTGTTAAAATCAAGTAAATAGAAGCTTACTGGGACACATGGACATTGAACATCATCATAATCTAACCACACTCTAAGCTGTCCAAAGTCTGAATCAGATGTTTTATATATATAAAGTCTGTTATATAAAAAGAAAGAGGCAGGAATCCATTCACTGAAACTGATATTGTGCCTTTAAAAAGTATTTGATTTGAGCATTTAAAATGCTGTGCTCCACTGCTGGTTTAATTTTTATAAATGTTCTCTCCCTTATAGATCTTCTCAATAGCCACATCAGAGGAATGTGAAGCAAGAATAAGCTCCTCATTCAGGCACTCAGTACACTCCTGCTTGATTGGAATGGATATTGTACATAATATGTCCCTACAGATGTTTCCTCCAGTGGGGCACATTGAATTTCATTTAAATGCCAAGGCACAAAATCTAAAACAATGTGACTTTAACAAAAAATCTGATGAGGAATTTGATGAGAAAATGGCAAGAATTCCTGTGGCATTTGGGTAACAATTTCAAGCCTTCATTTTAATAGAATAAACAGGATCATATTTCATTCAAATCTGGCAATGAGATGAGCTTTGGGTATTACATTGATATAAACCAATAAAGAATTTGCAAATTTGAAGCACTAATTAACAGACACAATATTAAATGAAAAAAGTTTGCTCCAGGGGCAAATATATTTTGAAGACTCTAAACTTTTATTAAAAGACATTTTTGAATCACTTCTTTTGTACTTTATGCTTTTGCTGGTTTTTACAAAATATAGGAGTACTGTGACATTTTCAAACTGATACCTATAATATGGCATCTGATATTCCTTTTTTTTCCACCTTTTTGGAGGCAATACATCAATGTCACAATGTTTTGAAATGTAGAGAAAAATAAGTCAAAAAATGAACCCCAATATCACGGAAGAGTCAAAATAAGTTTCATTTAAGATATTCTGTCAGTGTTTAGAGTTCAATAAACTGCAGATGTTCAAGTTGACCATAGTAGGTACATCCCAGAACAATTATCAAAGCTATTCCCAGGGTATAACAAATTAGGCCAACTACCTCAAGAGTAGGGTGAGTACTCAGAAAGATGGTCAGAAGGGCAGAAGCACATGGTTCTATCACCCTGTACTGGAAGAGACCTCAAGATTTTACTCGTGTAGTCAGGTGATAATTTCACCACCACCATCAGCATGCCAATGGCATCTACCCACACATCACATGAATGTCTTTGTGCCTTGCTGTATCCTAGATGTCTCTGGGGTGCTAATATGAGCCTAATTTCCCCTGGAAAAATATGTGAAGGGAGGTAAAGGGATGTGTGTAAGGAGACAACGGTGGATTTAACTCGGGTCTTGCAAGCAGATAATACTTCTTAAATGAATGATCTATTAATTTTTAATTCTATATGAATAAAGTTATTTCATGATAGTTCTAGAGGAAGAACTCTCTGAAGCCTTTGCTTACTGGTCACAAGTGCACTACAGAAAGAGAATTTTCTCTACCTAATTGCAATGCTGCACAGTTGCTTTCTTGAGACTACAATATCTAAGACATATGTATCTAAAGACTCATACTTCAGAAAATGGGAATGTCAGCCAGAATGTTAAAGAATCAAATATACGAGACAAACCTTCACCTGAGATGATGTGATCTGGCTGTGTGTGTGTGTGTGTGTGTGTGTGTGTGTGTGTGTGTCTTTTGCTGTGTATATTTTTAAGTAGTTATTTTATCCTAAACATGTATTCAGCAGAAGTCAGCTGGTGTTAATATTACCTGCACCAACAATTCTGCAATCTGTGCCTCACTTACAGGTTTTCACAGGGACTTAATTTGTTTGCATTATGTCTAAATACATTTTCCTTCTAAGGAAGGAAAAGGAAGGAGGATTGAGATAGTACAAGGAGCTTTGTATACACTTTATTGTCACAACCACCCCATGAGCAAGATATTACCTCATCTATATCACAAATGAGGAATGTAAGACCCAGAAAGGTTAAGCAACTGGCCTAAGATCACACAACCAACAAATGAAGGAGCCAGCATTTCAAATCAACCCAAGCTTTTTCCCACTATACCAGAGCACTGGAAAAATTGGTTGAAAAGTGAAAGATTTAATCCAATTAGTTAAACCATCAAAAAACTAACTTAACTCATTTTCACTCAGAAGAAATGTAAGAATGTCTGTGTTTCACAGAAATTGTGAGCCAGCTTTTCAGCAGAAAGCTTAGGAACAAATTTGTACTTGCCCACCCACCCTCTTTGATGCATCATGTTATCAATTAGAACCTTATTCCTAGCTCCATTTCACCTGACCTTTTTTACTATTTTGCCAATTTGTCATATTTTACATACTGTTAGCCATAAGAAATGCTTTCTGGAATAAACATGCTATAAATAAATAAGCAACTAAATACTTTTCTTCTAATGATGCATTAATCAGTCATTGGGTGGAACTTAAATGGCCGGCCAGTGTTTTGAGTACCATGTTCCCTCCTCCCCCTCAGTTTTTAATTTAAGGGATATTTCATCGGCAGGTCTACATTGTTCTTAACATAAACAAATGAGACTACCCTTTTAAAGCCCAGAATGGAATTCTGCCAGTTGCTGTGTATGTCTATTCCATTATGAATTCCAGAACTGGGGAAATAATCACAGGATGAGTTCGTGAACACACTGGACCCACTGTGAAACAGACCTCGGCTAAAATTCCATTAATCACCTGACCTACATAACCTTCCACTCTAACTGGTAAACTGCAGTGACGTTTGGGGTCTCCTCAAATTAGTGTTGGTTCACAGCCAAAGCCCAGCAGTCACCCAAAACCATGATTATTTCCTTTTTCTCAATTTGCAGTAACCCTGGTAAAAGGACATAGGTCCTCTTGGGGAAGACTAAAAGAAAGGCCAACAGTCTAAATTTTGGGCAGTGTATCCGTGTTCTTCCTCACAGGAATGTGGCCTCCCCCTCATTCAAAGGGTTCTGTTTCTGTAAACTGGCTCAAGTCTGGGAACTGATTGAGGGACTGTGACTCTATGTTTTGATTATTTTGGTTTGATTTCTGTTCACTTGACCTTGAACTCTCCCACTTATACAAGTCAAGTAAGAATTCGGTAGACTGCCATCTATGTCACTGCTAGGGACACCATGATCAACTGGCCAACACCACATACAATTTTCTGCAAGTCAGACTCTTCTGATTACTGCTTTGACTCCAGTGTCCATTATGGTAACCACACCCATTTTGTTGGTTATTAAGTGCCACCACATGGCCCGTGCCACTCTGGGATCCAATGATCCCCATTGCATTTATGTTTCCAATTCAGTGGCAGCAGCTCCCACTATAATTTCTGATTTAAAGAGAAGAGTGACCACAGACTCTCCAAGGGTGCTGGGGCTCCCTTCACACATTTATTTCTCACAGTGGTATGAAAGATATGTCTTCTGGACCCTCCCAGGATAGGTAAGCAGAACTGATGTGATAAATCCCCCTCTAACAGGACAGAGTGGTACAAGGAAATGTGTGAGTATACAGACCAGAGAGCATGGGACAGAGGATGGCATTTTAAAATTAAAACAAACAGAACTCACAGGTAAAGTTTTTAACAATAAAGTGCTTTAATCCTCACTGTACTAATTCTATCAAACCACAGTCACAAACCACAAAACATAAGAACTCAGCTTTTCCTTTTGATTGAATATAGTCTTTCCAAGTTTGGGACATCTCAGTGCCCTTCACACTAATTCTCCCTGTCTTCCACAGAGAGTGACACAAGTCCCCCCCCACCACCATTTTTTAGCAAGAGTTAAGCACATACAAAAATAAATCAGCTACAGCTCACAGATGAAGGGCTTGATTGTCTTTTTAGACACTGGCATGAATCAAAGTGAAAAGGAGAGGAAAGTGTTAAAGTCCAGCATTGATACTATCAACAAATCTTGAAGAAAATGGAATTCTATATTTAAAATGTCATGAACTATGAAATTAATTGAACCAGAATACAAAAATACAAAAAAAACTATAAAATGTTTACCCAAATACCCATTCTAATAGTTTAGCCTTGCTACTTCAGTATACAGAGTAATACAGAGCTGTTTTTTAAAAAATTCAACTTGCAAACCTTCAAATAAAAAAATCATCTGGGAAAATGATTTGCATATTCTACAATTTAAGTGCTAAGATTGCAATGGCTTTGCCTCCTAGGCTACTGCATTTGAAATATAAACATATTTCAACTTAACTTAGTGAATACTGTTTACATCTGCATTCTGATAACATATAAGGCTATTTTCCTTGGAATTTTTTTAAAACATTTGGTTTCACATAATGAAAAAAGGAAACCAAAGAGGTTTTTTTGCCTTCACTTATAGATAGACTTTAGGTTTATGAATATTAGTGTCTAAGAGTCACTCTATATCACTGAAGAACTAATAGACAAAGGTCAAATTTTGAATATTAAACATTATTTTTTTAATTCCAATTGATATCTACCAATGCATATACCACATTTATTTTAATTACGTATTTATGTTCTGTAATTATGTATTGATGATCCACTAGACCAGTGGTCCCCAAACTTTTTGGCACCAGGGACCTGTTTGGTGGAAGACAATTTTTCCATGGACTTGGACTGGGGGTGAGCAGGCATTAGATTCTCATATGGAGTGCACAACATAGATCCCCCACATGCACGATTCACAATAGGGTTTGCACTCCTATGAGAATCTAATGCAGCCTCTGATCTGACAGGAGGCAGACCTCAGGCAGTAATGCGAGCAATGGGGAGCAGCTGTAAATACAGATGAAGCTTCATTGGCTTGCCCACTGCTCACCTCCTGCTGTGCAGCCTGGTTCCTAACAAGCCAGGGACCAGTAGCAGTCCATGGCCCAGGGGTTGAGGACCCCTGCACTAGACTGTAAGTTTTTTGAAGGCAGAGATTCTGTCTTACTCAGTTTCTCACATCCCAATGATTAGCACCATCCCTAGTATGAATCTCTACAGCTGGACTGTTTTCCAGCTCAGGACCTCCACGTGAACATTTTTCTTCAGTTCTTACAGTGGGATGGAATGCAATTCAGTGAATTAGAATTTACATTAAAAAACTGGCCACAGTGCAGTCTAGCTAGCAAGCTGGCTGCTCCCTTCTCTGAAACTGCAACCACTGTTAGTATGATGAAAATAATACTTTGTAGTAATCAAATCCTAGAAAATCTCCATTTCCATTTAATATAGAGGCCAGTGCAGTAGTCTGCGAGCACTTCTGGAAATACTGCTACTGCCTCTGAGACCTAAACAGTCAACGCCATCCCCAGCTTCTTACCTTTTTTAAAAAAACCCTAGTGCACAAAATTTAGTTATACACTTTAGTTTATGGCACACTATTATCATCTGTCTGTACAAAAAGCCTCTCATTTTATTTCCTTTTCACCCACTATATATATATATATCACCCATATTAGATATATATGTCCCTAGATACACAAATTTCCTTGAAAAGTAGTGTTGCTTAGTGTAAATAAATTTAAAACAGGTTTATTATACATTAACATCAAGTTATTAATTGTACTAATAATCACATGTTGTTTCTTAATATGTTCACTAAAATTTTTTTTAGTTCTGTTCATTTTGCTGGATATATTTCTGGCTTCTGCATTCCATCATATGTATATACCACAATTTACTTTCCACATTTTTAACACATCCTAATCTTTACTACCTCAAATAATCCTGAAATGAACATATATTTCCACTTGTAGGTTTTTTGTACATGCCTCGTTACACGGAATACTTCCAGATTTCCCTTCAACATGGCTGCACTAGTTTATATTTCCATCAGCAGTTCATAAAAGTTCTCATTTCTCCACATCCTTGCCAACACTTGATATTATAAACTTTTTAACCCTTGCCAGTTTGATAGATATAAAATGATATATCACGGTTACAGGCTGAACATCATTTCATATAATTAATTGGCTTTTTAAAAATTTCTCCTTCTTGGAAGTGTTGATAATATACTTTATTTTTTCCTTTTGGATCCTATGTTTGTGATAGTCAATTTGTAGGAGTTTATTACATAATCTAGATTTCTCTTTTAGTTTTAGATATTATAAGAACTTTTCTCAATCTGTAATATGTCTTTAATTCAGCTATGGTATTCTTAATTAACAAAAAGATCTTTAGTTTTGATTTTGTCAAACCCATAAGATTTTCCCCTTTGATTTGTCACAGCTTACCACAAAACCATAGACAAAAATGGAACCAAGAGATCAATGGAAAATATGTACTTGTCTCTCTCTGCACTGGTTCCATTTTTGGCAAATGGTTCCATGGTTTTGTGATATGCTTTCCAATCTGTTAGGGTATACTCCCTGAATTAGTAAGAGTTCTACAGAGAAACAGACCCAATAAGATGTATAGAGATATACATAAAGGGAGATTTACCCTACGAATTGGCTCATGCAGTTATAAAGGCCAAGGAGTCCTACAACATGCCAACTGCAAGATGGAGACACAGGAAAGCTGCTGGTTTAATTAAGTTTGAGTACAAAGGCCTAAGAACCAGGAAAGCTGATGATGTAACTCTCAACTGAAAACAAAGGACCTGAGAATCAAAGGGGGCAATGGTGTGAGTCTCCAGAGTCTCAAGGCCAAGAGATTCTTTGTGCAAGAGCAGAAGATAAATGTCCCACCTCAAGGAGAGGGTCACTTTGCCCTTCTTCTACGCTTGTTCTATTCAGACCTTCAATGGATTGGGTAATGCCTGCCCACATTGGTGAGGGTGGACCTTCTTTACTCATTCTACCAATTCAAATGGTAATGTCTTCCAGAAACACCCTCATACACACACCCCAAAATAATAGTTTACCAGCTATCTGGGCATCCCTTAGCTTACTGAAGTTGACACATAAAATTAACCATCATACCCTCCCCAACTTTTCTCTTAGTTTTTAAAATTGTTTAGTTAACTTATTTTTGCCCATATTAATTGTGACTTGTGTCTTATTTTCTAGTTAGAGGTTGCTACACTAAAGGGATGCTACTGATTTTTGTTGCAATGATTGCTGGCATTCTAGTCTTCCTCCCATTCTCAAAACAAAAATGTTTAATATTTTTCCGAGGAACATGACACTTGCTGTATTTTTTCAGTGGATAGACTTGATTAATTTAACAAATTTTCTTCTATTCTTATTTTTGATAGATTTATTCAATAAGTATTGGGAACTTCCTGTGTAATACTCACTGTTCTAGGACCTGCAGACACAATAGTGAACAAAACAGGCATAAATCTTTGCACTCAAAGATCTTATGGTAAGAGAAACAAACAAACAAACAAATATAATTAAGTCACATAGTAAAATATATTAGATGCTAAAGTAGCACAGTTTCTGGGCCCTTCCCACAAGTCCAATCCCACTTAAAAAAAATCACAATATTGAAAAAACCACTAGGGCATTGCTGGGAAAGGGAATATTATGTTGAACTTGTTCATGTGGAATAGCAGCATTCGCCTGAGGCAGGATGCCACTGGGTAGGACTATAGAATAAGAAGATAAAAGAGAGAAAACTCTCCTGGGGTTCTGTTCTTGCTTTCCCTCCCATTTTGCTTCTGCCTATCCTCCTTGTTCCCATATGTGCATGACTCAGACTTCTGGTCCAGGTATTCTCAGAGGTTAAGTCAGAGCAAGATAAAAGTCTTGTGCTTGTGAGCCACTGTAAGAAACAGGTGAGAACCTCAAACAAGGGGCTTCTCACTCTTACCCCTCTAAACCCTCAAGGCTGGTAAATTATAATCTATGCATGTCTCTTACTGAAGCTGCTTCTCCCCGGAGTGCAAGGTGTGAAGATCTGATCTAAGGAATTGCTTAGTAGGCTATAGTTTTCTGGTGTCTGGTCTCTTCACCCTACATCACACACACACACACACACACACACACACAAAGACACACACTCATACATACACACACACTGACATCTTTGGGGCTGATCTTAACAAGGGCCTGGCCTTTCTCTATTGGCATTATCTAACAGCATAGCTGGTACTTCCAGATGAAAAGTACTGGCAGGCCCAGATAACAAGACAATTAAGGAGCACAGCTATTTCAATGTACCACAACACAGATACAAAGAGAAGGAGAAATATTAGAATAGACAGACCAAGATTTTGAAATTGAAAAAAATTTTAAAATACATAAAGGAAGGTATTAGTAGCACAGAGCAAAAACATTTAAAAAGTGGCAAGAAGGGAAGAGCTGACAATTTCAAATAGAGTGTCCAGGAATGGATTCACTAGAAAGGTAACATTTCTCCTTCAAAAGACTCCTAGATTTAGGACTCCTAGATTCAAGTTACAAAATCAAGATACACAAATCAATAGCACTGCTATACACCAACACCGACCAAGTGGAGAATCAAATCAAGAACCTTTTCACAATAGCGGCAAATAAAATCAAATACCTAGAAATATATCTAAACAAGGAAGTGAAAAATCTTTACAAGGTGAACTACATAACACTGCTGAAAGAAATCATAGATGACAAAAATGGAAACACATCCCATGCTCATGGATTGGCAGAATCAATATTGTGAAGATGGCCATACTGCCCAAAGCAATCTATAATTCAATACAATTCCTATCAAAATACCAATATCATTTTTCACAGAATTAGAAAATACAAACCTAAAATTAACATAGACCCAAAACACAACCCAAATAACCAAAGCGATACTAAGCAAAAAGATCAAATCTGGAGGCATTACTTTACCTGACTTCAAAATTATACTACAAGGCTATAGCAACCTAAACAGCATAGTACTGGTAGAAAAGTAGATACACAGACCAATGGAACAGAATAGAAAACGCAGAAATAAGGCCAAATACAACCAACTGATCTTAATAAAGCATACAAAAACCTAAAATTGGAGAAAGAACACTTTATTCAATAAACGGTTCTGGGTAAACTGGTCAGCCACATGTAGAAGAATGAAACTGAATCCCTATTTCTCACCACATACCAAAATCAACTTAAGATAGCTTGAAGACTTAAATACAAGACCTGAAACATAAAAATTCCAGAAGAAAATGTAGGAAAAACTCTCCTGGACATTGGCCTAGGCAAAGAGTTTATAACAAAGACCCCAAAAGCAAATGCAACAACAACAACAAAAATAAATAAATGGGACCTAGTTAAACTAAAAAACTCTGCACAGCAAAAGAAATAATGATCAGAGTAAACAGACAGCCCACAGAATGGGAGAAAATATTTACACACTATGCATCTGACAAAGGATTAATGTCCAGAATCTACAAGGAACTCAAACAAATCAGCAAGAAATAAAATAAATAATCCAATTAAAAAGTGGGCAAATGACATGAATAGACATTTCTCAAAAAAAGATATACAAGTGGCCAACAAACATGAAAAAAAATGTTCAATATCACCAGGGAATCATCAGGGAAATGCAAATTAAAACTGCAATGCGATATCACTTTACCCCAACCAGAGTCGCCATTATTAAAAAGTCAAAAAACAATAATGTTCGTGTGGATGTGTTGAAAAAAGAACACCTACTTATACACTATTGGTAGGAATCTAACTTAGTACAACCTCTATGGAAAACAGTATGGAGATTTCTTAAAGAACAAAAAGTAGATCTATCATTTGATCCAGCAATCCCACTACTCAAAGGAAAAGAAGTTATTATGTCAAAAAGACACCTGCACACATGTTTACTGCAGCAAAATTCACAATTGTAAAGATATGGAACCAACCTACGTGCCCATCAACTGATGACTGCATAAAGAAAATATGGTATACGTATACCATGAAATACTACTCAGCCATAAAAAAGAACAATATAATGTTTTGCAGCAACTTGGATAGAACTGGAAGCCATTATTCTAAGTGGAGTAACTCAGGAATGAAAAACCAAATACCGTATGTTCTCACTTATAAGTGGGAGCTAAGTGGGTACACCAAGGCATACAGAGCAGTATAATGGACACTGGAGATTCAGAAGGGGGCAGCGTGGAAGGGGGGTAAGAGATTAAAAACTACAGATTGGGTACAATGTATACTACTTGGGTGATGGATGCACTAAAATCTCAGACTTCAACCACTATACAATTCATTTAAGTAGCCAAAAACCCACTTGTACCCGTAAAGCTAGTGAAATAAAAATGTTAAAAAGACCAGAATAAATGGAGGAAGTTTGCTGCGTGGATATCTGGTCAGAGAGCAAAGCAGTCCATGCTGGTGAAAGTCAAGTGCTGAGTGGGAGGAAGACAGGGGAGAAAGTGGTAGAGCATGAGGCCCATAAAGTAAGAAGGCAGACCACAGGGGTCTTAGAAGGCCATCGTCCGAACTTGGTTTTATTTTTCTTTAATTTTTTAAATTTTCACTTTTTTGAAAACATAGTAGGTATATATATTTATGGGGTACATAAGATATCTTGATGCTGGCAAACAGTGAATAATAATCCCATCTGGCTAAATTGAGTACCCATCCCCGCAGCAAGTATTCGTCATTTTTTTGTGTTACAAACATTCCAATTGTACTTGCTTTTATTCTCAGGGAGTAAAGAAAGCCATTGGAGTGTTTTGAGCCAAGGAGTAGCATGATCTAACTTATGTTTTAACAGGATGATTCTGTTAAAAATAGAATGTAAAGGAGGTTGATAATAGAAAGTTGATAACAGAAAGACTGTCTAACAGACTACTCCAGGTGAAACGATGGCAACTTGAGTTGCAGCGGTCACAGTAGAGGTGTTCAGAAATGGTCAGATTCTGGACGGAATGGAGGAAAAGACTGGCCATTTACTGAGTTAGGGAACACTAAGAAAGAATCAGGTTTTGGACAAAATACCAGGAACTCATTTCTGGATATGTTAATTCTGAGAATGCTTATAAAATATCCAAATGTAGATGTCAATTATACAGATGGATATAGAAATTTTGTAGTTCAGATGGAACATCTCAGTTAGATATAAACGTTTTGGAAGTGATATGATATTAAAGAACTTAAAAGTTCCTTAATGTGATGAATTAAATGGATAGATTTTTTGAATTTAAACAATCATTTTATTCCTGGGATTAAAAACTACTTGGTCATGACATATTAGTTTTAATATAATGTAATATTCAGTTAGCTAATATTTTATATGGGATATTTGTGTCTCTGCCCATGAATGATCTTGGCCTATTAGTCTCTTTCCTTGATCTCTCTTTATCAAGTGTTGGTAATGAGGTTTTAGTTACTGCATAAAATGAATCTGGTAGCTTTTCCTCTTTTGCTATATTCTAGAACAACTTGTATAAGATAGAGTCCAGGCTGTTATGGGCCAAAAAAAGAACTTGGGTTTTATTCTAAATATCATGTGAAGGCACTGAAGGATTTTGATTAAAATAATGACAAAATTCAATTTGACTGATGAGATTAATTTGACTATGAGGTGGAGAATAAATTAGAGGGAGCTATTGCAATAATCCAGGTGAGAGATGATGATGCCTTAGACCGGAATGATAGTAGAGAAGATGGGAGAAAGTAGATAGATTCACAATATAATTTGGAGAATATGATTGGTGACTGTGTATGTACATTTGAGTTTTTAAAAGAAGAAGTAGGACTGGGCGCAGTGGCTCACGCCTGTAATTCCAGCACTTCGGGAGGCCAAGGTGGGTGGATCACGAGGTCAGGAGTTTGAGACCAGCCTGACCAACATGGTGAAACCCCCTCTCCACTAAAAATACAAAAATTAGCTGGGCATGGAGGCATATGCCTGTAATCCCAGCTACTCGGGAGGCTGAGGCAGGAGAGTTGCTTGAACCCAGGAGGTGGAGGTTGCAGTGAGCTGAGATCACACCATTGCACTCCAGCCTGGGCAACAGGGTGAGACTCTGTCTCAAAAAAAAAAAAAAAAGAAGAAGAAGAAGAAGTGGCAACTATTGGACTTCTTAAAATCCAAGATAATCATGTGAGAGCACAACAACAGCTGCAGCAGACACATAACATCTTTATCTATCCCTACTGCAACTATAAATTAAATGTACCAATGATATTAAAATTGACATTAACCTAAGTAGGATTGATCACAAATCTCCCAATAATATAGTGTGAGAAGATATGTTTAGGTGCATTTTACGTTATCGCCAAGTGTACATAACAATTTCAAAAAATTCTTGATTGGAATTTTTAAATTTAAAAAATTCTGTTTATTTTTGTCAAGCAGGAAGATCCAGCTATCAATCCCAGATAAGGATTCCCAACCTTTTGAGGATGGCAAAGAGTATAACAATGCCAACCACCAGAAATAGGAGCCCACAGAACTCAGGCCCACTGCATCACCCATGGGCACAGAGTTACCAAGAAGAACACACAGGCACTGGTTAAAACAAAGCTTTGCTCATGCAAGGAAGAAAGAACATAGCAAGATCAGCATCTATGGGGTGCACTGGTCTCCCATGACTAACAGACCCCTCCCAAGGGGGATGTACTGCACACCACCCATCTAATCATGCTGGTGAAGACCTCTTTTTTTTTCCTGGGGCAGAAAAAGGGGTGAGGCAGATATAAGTGCCATATGACACACACACTTACGCACTGCAAAAAATTTCGCTGTGTAACCAGAACATGGAAAGATTTTCTCCCAGTAAGGAAGAAGAGTCTGGAACCAAGCAGCAGCACCACCCTGGCCTCTACATAAGAGGGTATGTTCCAGGCCCAGATAACTGATTGGGCAATCCTGGGGTGGGGCAACGGGTGGCACAATGGCTGATTTCTCATCAATTTTTATAGCAAGTCCCTATTTATTCTAACTTTTCCATTCTCAAGTACTTTTTTACATGCACATTACAAGGACTACTGATAGGAAATCACAAAACATCACTGAGAAAATGCTATCCTAGTGTGTTGTGTGCTGAATTCAAATTTTCTAACCCATCCTTCTTCTCCAACACATGTCATATTAAGAAAAAATACTGATTTTGAAAATAGTAAAAAATAATTGCTATACTGCTTTGTAAAGCATCACAAACAAACCTATCACAGATAGTCAAAGGTAGAAAATGCTCATAAAACCTCACTGAAAACAAATATATCTATAAAAAAAGTTTTTCAGGCCGGGCGCGGTGGCTCACGCCTGTAATCCCAGCACTTTGGGAGGCCGAGGCGGGCGGATCACGAGGTCAGGAGATCGAGACCATCCTGGCTAACACGGTAAAACCCCGTCTCTACTAAAAATACACAAAATTAGCCGGGCGTGGTAGTGGGCGCCTGTAGTCCCAGCTACTCGGGAGGCTGAGGCAGGAGAATGGCGTGAACCCGGGAGGTGGAGCTTGCGGTGAGCCGAGATCGCGCCACTGCACTCCAGCCTGGGCGACAAAGCAAGACTCCGTCTCAAAAAAAAAAAAAAAAAGTTTTTCAACCTTTCAAAAGCAGTAGATGGGTTATGGAATTCCACCATCTCAAGTAATTTCAGACTCTGTTTGGAGATGAAATTGCTTAAATTTTTACCACTATTGCACATTCCCGTAACACATATTTGAACCAGAGCAGACTTTGTATCTGCTAAAATCTTCTCTCAAACTTAAGAGCTTATTGTCACTCATCTTCAGAGGACTATTATTCACTTTTATGAGTTTACATATACATGTCATATCTTATTTAATAGGCTTTATCAATTCAAGACAATCAACAAAACTTGAATCAAAATGCAGACAAGCCAAAAAGTCTAATATACTACTAGAGACATCATCCATGCAAATGGATTGAAAAGGTCAAAAGGAATTTACTGCAGGCTTTCTTTAAGCACTATATTTGTTGAGAAAAGCAGTCTATGTATTCATGAGAAAGAATAAGAGGTCTAATTTCCAAGTATATAAAACTAACATAATTCAACTATATGATTTCTGAAAACATACTGAGAAAAACAGGACCTAGACTTATAAAAGGCAAGATACACTGCTCCTAAAATATAAAAGTCATGCTATCAGAATATGTAACCCAATTAGGCACTGTAATCTCCTGTTTACTGCTATAATTTGGGGGGAAAACAATGTTACTAAGATGACATTTATTTTTCAATTACACTCTTCCCACATTTGAGGCTATTTATGTTTCTCTCACTTTAATGTGGTTGTTTAGGGCAGAGAATCTGATATACTAGAAATAAGATGGATCCCAAAGTTGGAAGACTTGAGTTTGATTCCCAAATCTGGCACTTGTTATATTCCAAAATTTAGGCAAGTCACTGAGTCTGTTTTCTTCTCTGTTAATGGGGTAGCCATTATACCTGCTTTCCAAGATTTTAAATGAGAAGAGGTCTGAGAAATGAATGTGTAAACTTTAGAATGCTCTACAAATATTGATTATTATTTTTGCATATTCTTGAATCCCCCAGCGTGAAACACGTTACTCTGAATATTAGTAGTATTCAACACTTGCTTATTGAGTGCAACACACTCAATTGAAATGGTGAATTAATCTTATATGGTCAGAATTAGGAAGCTTACTCTTCATGAGACACATTTCAGAAGGGGAGAAAACTCAAATTGTGAAGCAAGCTTAGTTTTCCTTAAGATGTACAGTACGTTTAACGGCCTCAAACTGTCCCTCTGGCATCCAAAAGCTTATTACTTCCCTGATTTAACCCAAACCTCTCTTTTATCCTCATTATCTACTTCTCAATAATCTTTTTCCCTAAAACGTGAACTGTCGGCTAGCCAACCGGGTACACTAAGCTTTGTAAATAGGGAAGAAAGGAGTCATGGATCAATGACACCTCCCTTCCTGCAATTTTCTCAACATTTACCTTTGTGTGTTCATCAATTAATTTCTCATAAATCCTGAGGCCCACCCTGATTGATATTAAAAGCCTGCTTTACGAACATTTAAAATATATATTCAGTTATTATATTTAATGAATATTGCTGTAGCCTTCTAAGTTTCCATAATTGTTATGAAAATTCAAGGTTCTACCTGGCCAAATTTGGCCAATATACTACTAGTACACTGACAACCAGTGTAACTTTTATGCTCCGTTTCTTTTTGTCTGTTTTGTTTTTGTTTTTTGAGACAGAGTTTCGCTCTTGTTGCCCAGGCTGGAGCGCAATGGCGCGATCTCGGCCCACTGCAACCCCTGCCTCCTGGATTCAACTGATTCTCCTGCCTCAGCCTCCCGAGTAGCTTGGATTACAGGCATGCGCCACCACGCCCGGCTAATTTTGTATTTTTAGTAGAGACAGGGTTTCTCTATGTTGGTCAGGCTGGTCTCGAACTCCTCACCTCAGGTGATCTGCCCACCTTGGCCTCCCAAAGTGCTGGGATTATAGGTGTGAACCACCGCGCCCAGCTGCTCTGTTTCTTTTTTAATTATAAATTCTGATTTTAAGTCATTCCTTTACTGTTATAGCTGAGCATAAGCTGTTAAAAGTAACCATGCCAGTTCTTGAGTGCTTTGCCACTTAGAAACTTCTTCTGCCAGATATTCTTAAGTCATAACTCTATGTTTGGCCTTCCATAAAGCCCCAGGGTATGAACACAGGTCTACTAAGCTCTTTGCTACTTTATAGCAAGGGTGAGCTTTGCTCCAGTGTACAAATAAATATTCCTCATTTCCATCTGAAGCCTCATCACATTGGCCTTTATTGTCCATACTTCTATCTGCATTTTGGTCATGACAACCAAACTTTCCCTTGTCTTTTTGTCTTCTTCTGAGCCTTCACCAGAATCGCCCTTATTGCTTCATTCACTGTCACTGCAGTAGTCTCTTTCTAGCCTCGTCCTCCAAACTCTTCCAACCTCTGTCCATATCCCAGTTTCAAGGTCTCTTCCACATTTTCAGATATCTGTATAGCAAGAGCCCCATTCCTTGGTACCAATTTTTTGTCTTCGTCCATTTAGTGTTGCTATTAAATAACAGAATACCTAAGGTTGGGTAATTTATAAAGAAAAGAGGATTAATTAGCTTATGGTTCTTCACGCTGGGAAATTCAAGGGCATGGCTGAGCTTCCAGCCAGGGCTTTCATGCTGAATCATAAGATGGTGGGGAAAATCAAAGGGCAAGCAGACATGTGCAAAGAGGCAAAATCCGAGGGACATCCTGGCTTTGTAACAACTCACTCTCATCAGATCTAATCCATTCCCTTGAGAACTAATTCAGCCTCACCAGAGTGAGAACTCACTGACTACCGTGAGAACAGCACCAAGCCATTCGTGAGGGATTCCATTAGGTCTCACCTCCCAGCAGCACCACACTGGGGATAAAGTTTCAACATAGGTTTTGGTGGAGACAAACTCAAACCATAGATACCCACACATGCACACACAACCACATTTATAACCACCACTGTGAATAATGCTCCTTACAATTTATGCAGTGCACACCCTGCAAAGCCACATGTGGTAATCACCTCTTCCTCATAAGTAAATAAGACTTACCTTGCCATTTAAGGCATTTACGATAATTTCAATAAATAGCTATGATCATTACTATTCATATTATCTATAGTAATGCCTAGCCTATATGTCCTTGATACAAAAAGCTTATAACTGATATTGCCATTCCCAGACAATAATATAACATCACTACAATAAAGTTCTACTGTACCATTATTTCGCACTTTGTAAATGAGAAAAGCAAACAATAGGAGCATAAATGGTTTTCTAAGTACTTTTCAATATTTTGGAATCTGGTAAAATTTCTAGTCAGTTAAAAATGTTTGCACTGGCCAATATATGTCTACCAATGCCACCCAAAATTTTTCTTTATTTTTTTGAGACAGAGTTTCCCTCTGTCACCCAGGCTGGAGTGCAGTGGTATGATCTCAGCTCACTGCAACCTCTGCCTCTCAGGTTCAAGCGTTTCTCCTTCTTCAGCTTCCTGAGTAGCTGGAATTACAGGCACCTGCCAACCACACCCAGCTGATTTTTGTATTTTTAGTAGAGATGGGGTTTCACCATGTTGGCCAGGCTGGTCTTGAACTCCTGATCTCAAGTTATCCTCCCACCTCAGCCACCCAAAGTGCTGGGATTACAACATAAGCCACTGCGCCCAGCCTCATATTTCTTACATTAATGAAAAACCAGCATATGGCTACAGCAAAGTCTACTTGTGGTTCAAATCTGGACTTAGATTTCCAGGAAAAGCAAGCACGAAAGAAATATTGAGGTGTAATAAAATATATTTAAATTACATTAGGTTCTTCTGTTGAACTAAAATTAAAACTTCCTAAAACTGCTGAAAGAAATCACAGATGACACAAACAAATGGAAACACATACCATGCTCATGGATGGGTAGATTCAATATTGTGAAAATGACCATACTGCCAAAAGCAATCTACAAATTAAACACAATCCCCATTAAAATACCACCATCATTCTTCACAGAATTAGAAAAAGCAAATTCACATGGAACCAAAAAAGAACCCGCATAGCCAAAGCAAGACTAAGCAAAAAGAACAAATCTGGAGGCATCACACTACCTGATTTCAAACTATACTATAAGGCCATAGTCATAAAAACAGCATTGTATTGGCATAGAAATAGGCACATAGACCAATGGAACAGCATAGAGAACCCAGAAATAAACCCAAATACAGCCAACTGATCTTTGACAAAGCAAACAAAAACATAAAGTAGGGAAAGGACACCCTATTCAACAAATGGTGCTGGGATAATTGGCTAGCCACATGTAGAGGAATGAAACTAGATCCTCATCTCTCACCTTATACAAAAATCAACTCAAGATGATTAAGGACTTAAACCTAAGACCTGAAACTATAAAAGTTCTAGAAGATAACATCAGAAAAATCCTTCTAGACATTGGCTTAGGCAAGGATTTTATGACCAAGAACCCAAAAGCAAATGTAATAAAAACAAAGATAAATGGCTGGGACCTAATTAAGGAGCTTTTGCATGGCAAAAGGAACAGTCAGCAGAGTAAACAGACAACCCACAGAGTGGGAGAAAATCTTCACAATCTATACATCCAACAAAGGACTAATATCCAGAATCTACAATGAACTCAAACAAATCACTAAGAAAAAAACAATCCCATCAAAAAGTAGGCTAAGGACATGAATAAACAATTCTCAAAAGAAGATATACAAATGGCCAATAATCGTATGAAAAAATGCTCAACATCACTAATGATCAGGGAGATGCAAATAAAAACCACAATGCGATACCACCTTACTCCTTCAAGAATGGCCATAATCAAAAAATCAAAAAACAGTAAATGTTGGCATGGATGCGGTGATCAGGAAACACTTCTATACCACTGGTGGGAATGTAAACTAGTACAGCCACTAGGGAAAACAGTGTGGAGATTCCTTAAAGAACTAAAAGTAGAACTACCATTTGATCCAGTAATCCCACTACTGGGTATCTACCCAGAGGAAAAGAAGCCGTTATCTGAAAAAGCCACCTGCACACTCATTTTATAGCAGCACAATTCACAACTGCAAAATCGTGGAACCAATCCAAACGCCCAACAATCAACCAGTGGATAAAGAAACTGTGGTGTGTGTGTGTGTGTGTGTGTGTAGATAGATAGACACATATATATGATGGAATACTACACAGCCATAAAAAGGAATGAATTAACAGCATTCACAGTGACCTGGATGAGATTGGAGCCTATTATTCTAAGTGAAGTAACTCAGGAATGGAAAATCAAGCATCATATGTTCTCACTGATATGTGGGAGCTAAGCTCTGAGGACACAAAGGCATAAGAATGATACAGTGGACTTCAGGGACTTATGGGGAAGAGTGGGAGGGAGGCGAGGGATAAAAGACTACAAATATGGTGCAATGTGTACTGCTCAGGTGATGAGTGCACCAAAATCTCACAAATCACCGCTAAAGAACTTACTCATGTAACCAAATACCACCTTTACCCCAATAACTTATAGAAAATTTTTAAAAATTTAAATAAAACTTCCTTAGTTAAAATTTGCCTATTCGGTGTGGTTTTGTTGATTTGATTTCCTTGTGGGGTAGAGGAGGGTTGTTATGGATTTGGAACAGGTGTCAAGAACCTTTAGTTTTTAAACAGAATGGGTTTATATATCATTATTAATTTGTATATAGAAGGGCTAAAGAAACCTTAGCTTAGCTGTTGAGCTCCAGTCACATGGTCATACACTAGTCTAAAAGTATTTTCACTCATATTAAATGTAGGGGAAAAAAACATATTTATAAATGGAAAAAGAAATAGTTTATAATTAAGCAGAACTGAATGTTCTGACAGACAATATGCAAGGAATAAACATGAAAAACATCTCGGTCCTTCTTTTGCTCTCTTGGTCTAACACATCTCTCCTTGATAAGCTGGTCTGACCACAGCTGGGCTTTACATTTCTGTAATTAGCACAGCAGAAGCCCAACTAGGGCACAGCTTTTCTTCTTCTATTGTTTGCACACTGGGGGGCAGAATTTTAAATGTCAGGATTCTAAATGCTTCTTCTTGTTATAAAGTGGCCCACTAGCTCCTCAAAACCAGATTGAAAACCATTCAAGAATCATTGCATTGGGCCCCATATCACACATTAGATAGGTATTCTACCAGCAGGGACCTCCAAAGGGCTTAGCAGTTTTCTTAGGCTGGAAAAATATAAGAATGAAAATAAATGAGCTCTTTAGATTGCCTTGTGGAAAGCTCTGATATAAATTTAGGTGTACTGGCCCCAACCCTTTGATTTCCTTTTTATGTCATTTCATTGAAGGAGAGATGCTTTCTTTTAAATCAGCAAAGAAAGCTGGTGTGTGGGGAAGGCGGAAGGCATTTGGGGTGTGGGGGGAGGGGTAATTGTGACGTTTTTTTGAAAGTTTCATAATGCCCTGACACCAATTTTCATACCTACTTACTGACAACTAGATTTCCTAAGTCAGTAAATAAGCTAAGAAGAAAGAGTTTGGCTCTTGTTTTCCTGACAGTTATATAATATGTAGAACCAGTAAAACACCAGGCATTGGTTTTATATCATTAGAAAATTACTGGCTATCCTGACACCTGAAAGTTTTATATAGTCCTAATTACTGGAGTGTAGTGTGGCAGGAAACTAAATCAACCCTTCCATTTTTCTCTCCCTGTGAGGTTCCAACACCTGGACATAAAACTGAGGATTAACTTAAAGGGAAAGAAACCCAATGTTGCTTAGATTATTTGAAAGTCTATGCAACTTGGGCCGGTCGCGGTGGCTCACACCTGTAATCCCAGCACTTTGGGTGGCTGAGGGGGGCGGATCACGAGGTCAGGAGATCGAGACCATCCAGGCTAACACGGTGAAACCCCATCTCTACTAAAAAAATACAAAAAAATTAGCTGGGCGTGGGGGCGGGCGCCTGTAGTCCCAGCTACTCAGGGGGCTGAGGCAGGAGAATGGCGTGAACCCGGGAGGCGGAGCTTGCAGTGAGCCGAGATCGTGCCACTGCACTACAGCCTGGGCGACAGAGCCAGACTCCGTCGCAAAAAAAAAAAAAAAAAAAAAAAAAAGCAAAGTCTATGTAACTTGGACACCACACTTTCATCTTCTTCCTTATTTTTTTAAGTTAGATCAAACTCTAGAAACCGTGATGAAAACAGAAGAGTTATTATTGTTCTGGGATCTGTGCAGACCAGCCTTGTCCAAGACTCTGTGACTCATTAGTATGTAACATGGTATAAAATGGACTGAGCAAAGCTCAGTACAAACCAAACAATAAGACCACAGGTTCATAACATAAAGGGCAAGAATTGGAGTGATGGGGAGAAGGAGGGTGGAGAGTATCAGTATCATGTAGGACTCAGTTTTTCATCCCTAATAGGTAATGCTCCCATCCCCAAATTAAGAACCATCACACTAGATAAAATTTCCCAGACACTCCTCTACTTTTCTTCTACCTAGAAAGGGAAGAACTTGGTGTCACCACCACTAGGACAGTATTGATAGAAAGGAATAATCATATCCAGCAGGAACCATTCTACTAACGAATAGTAATTTCATCCTCACATTTCAGTTGTCTAATTAAGTAACCAAGGGCTTACCTATGCAGCAGTTTTTCATTTTTGGAGAATGAAATGGAGTAGACAGTTTAAGGAGAGAGAAGAGAAATTAAAGAGCAGAGCCTTATACTCACTTGGTTCTACTCCATTCTTAACAGTAATGCCCATCACCCCCTTCATGAATTTCCATAATTTTGGTTCAAATCAACATATTATTTGGTCTACAATAGAAAGGACACTGTGGATAGTCACAACACAATTTATGTATTTGGATTCATTACCTTTCCTTCCTGGCTGTAAAATGTGTATATGTTTATCTATTAATATATGTATGTTTGTGCATGTGTGTGTATACAAAGTGTTCAAAGTGTACATGTGTACCTGTATAAGCATAATATTCAACAGTACAGCTCAGTGCTCTCCATTAGAATTTTTTTCTATGATTGTGAAGATGTTCTATGTCTCTACTGTCCAATATGGTAGCCACTAGCCACATGTGGCTATTGAACACTTGAAATGTGGCTAGTATGACTGAAAAATTACATTTTTACTTAAGTAAAAATAGTTGCACATGACTAGTGGCTACCATATTGGACAGAGCAGATAGAGATGATCAACATCTTTACTAGATATGATATTAGCATGTATGTGTGTGTGTGTGTGTGTGTGTTTTCTGATTGTTCACACATCAGTCTCAAATACATAGAACAGCAGTCCTGGCATATAGTAATTGTCTTAGTCTGTTTGTGCTGCTATAACAAAATACCATAAGCTGAGTGGCTTATGTTTTGGAGGCTGGGAAATTCATTCGGTGTGCCAACCGTTTCAGTGCCTGATGTGTGACCTTTACCCGATTTATAGACGAAGACTTCTCACTTTGTCTTCAAATAGTAGAAGAAGCAAAAGAGCTTCCTTGGGCCCATTTTATGAAGACATTAATCCCATTCATGAGGATTCTGCCCTCATAACCCAACTACTTCCCAAAAGCCCCCACCTCCTAATACCATCACCTTGGGGGTTAGGATTTCCACATGAATTTTGACAAGACCCAGGAATTCAGACCTTTGCATTCCACCTCTGGCCTCTAAAATTCATGTCCTTCTCACATACAAAGTAAACTTATTTCATCCCAATAGCCTCCAAAGTCTTAACTCATTCCAGTATCAACACAAAAGTTTAATGTCCAGAGTCTCATCTAAATGTCAGCAAAATCAGATATGGGTGGAACTCAAATTACTAATCATTCTGAAGCAAGTTGCTCTCTAGTTGTGAACCTGTGAAATCAAACATGTTATGTGCCTCCAAAATACAATGGTGGGAAAAGCACAGGATAGACATTCTCAAACCAAAAGGGAGAAATAGGGAAGAAGAAAGTGTTAACAGTTCCCTAGTAAGATCAAGACCTTAACGTTTAACAGTAAGCTTCTTTGACTTGAAGCTTTGCCTTCCACGCCCACTGGGGTAGAGGTTCTACTTCTGCAGTATTGCTGGGCAGAGTATGGGCCCACAAGACTCAAGGAAGCCCTGCCTCCAGGGCTTTGGGCAGCCCTGTCCTCTCTACAGCTCTCACAGGTTGAAGTCTCTTGCCTGTAGCACTCTTGAACTGGAATTGCATGCCAATGGCTCTACCAGTCTCGGGTTACAGGGGTAGCCTTGCTCCCAAAGTTCCATTGAGCATTGCCTTAGTGGAAACTCTCTGTTGTGGTCTCAACCCTTAAGCAGTTCTCTGCCTAAGTCTCATGCCTGAGGCTCCAGGTGACTCAAGCCTTGGAAATCTAGATGGTGGTAGCCAGACACACCCCATGGCTTCCACACTCTGACAGCAGCAGAGGTGGACCTGAACTGACACTGCCATGATTTATCACCTGTGCCCTCTGGAGAGGCAGCAACCAAGGCCAGTGCTGCACCTAAGCCTACTGGGGCCAAACCTGGAGGAAATGAAAAGCTCCAGCATGGCACAAGAATTTAGAGAGTAGAGCCATGTGGCAGCCTGAGGCAGCTTGCACTGAAGTCCCCCCAAATGCCTTCAGTCTTTCCTTTGAAATCATTCTGCCCTCAAGGCCTTGGCACTATAGGCCCATTATGGTGTTAACGTTTGTCTCCTCCCAAACTCATGTTAAAACTTAATTGCCATTTTAACAGTATTAAGAAGTGAGATCTTTAAGAGGTGATTAGGCCATGAGGGCTCTGCCTTCATGAATGGATTAATGTCATTATTATGAGAGTGGGTTCATTATCACTGGAGTGAGTTCCTTACAAAGAAATTAATTCAGCCACCTTTCTCTCTTTTTTGCTCTCTGCCCTTCCACCTCCCAGTATGGGATGAGTCACTAAGAAGACCCTCACTAGATGCTGGCACCTTGATCTGGGAGTTTCCAGCCTCTAGAACTGTGAGAAAATAAATTTCTATTCTTTAAAATTACCCAGTCTGAGATATTCTATTACAGCAACACAAAGTGAACTAAGACAGGGCCTGTTATGACAGCAGCACCAGTGATCCCTGAAATATCTTTAGGGCATTATTCCATTGTCTTGATGAATACTACCAGACCCATCCATATTAATCTCCTTATCAAATGGTCTCTTGGTCAAACCCTTGTGTTCTTTCCCAAACATACTTTCTCATATTTTACAATATAAACAGGCTGAGAATTGTCAATATCTTGTAATTCTGCTACCCTTTTGATTAAAATTCTATCTTTAAATCATTTATCTTTTCATATTTTACTATAAGCATTCAAGAGAAACTATTCTGCACCTTCAACACATTGCTTAAAAATTTCTTCAGCCAAGCATCCTACTTCATGACTCACAAGTTCTACCTCCCACAAAACACTAAGGCATGAATACAATTTAGGCAAAGTTCTTGCCACTTTATAACAAAGATCTCCTTTCCTCTGGTTTCCAATAATATATTCCTCACTTCTGTCTGAGATTTCATCACAATGGCCTTTACCATCCATATTTCTAACAACATTCTGTTCATGACCACTTAGACAGTCTTTAAGAAGATTGAGGGTTTTTTCTAGAGCTCTTCACTTCTTCTGAGCCCTTATAAGAATTACCCTTTCTGGTCCATTCGTGACAATGCAGGCTTTTTCTAACATGCACCTAAAAACTTTTTCAGCCTCTGCCCATTATCCAGTTCCACAGCCACTTCCACATTATAGGTACTTGTCACAGCAGCACCTCACTCTCAGTACTACTTTCTGTTTTAGTCAGTTCAAGCTACTGTAAATAAATAAATAAATAAATACTATAGACTAAGTGGCTTATTGACAAAAGAATTTATTTCTCACAGTTCTGGATGCTGACAAGTCCCAATAAAGTCACAAGCAGATCTGGTGTCTGGTGACGGCCTGCTTTCTCATAGATGCTGCCTTTTCACTGTGTCCTCACATGGTAGAAGGGGCAAGGCAGCTCTCTGGGGCTTTTTTTACAAGGATATAAATCTCACTCATGAGGGCTCTGCCCTCATGATCAAATCACCTCCCAAAGGCCCTACCTTCCAATACCATCACTTTGGGAGCTAGAATTTCAACATATGAATTTATAGAAAACACTAACATTCAGATGATAGCAGTAATATATGATATTATAAAATAATATATCATATGAATGGATGAGTCTTAACTAGCTCATTGTCAGCAAAAAGATATGAATTCATTTAGGAAGCCAGGATTCCAGTGACCTCCAAGGTTATCCTAGAGGATTGCTATTCCATGTAACTATAATTAAAGAGCAGAGGGGAGGTTGTATCCAGGGCCTTTGTAGGTCAGACCTCGAAATAGGACACTTCCACTTATGTTCTATTGACTAGATTCAGTCACATGTGCATCTATCATCAAAGAAGTCCAGAAATATAACAGTAGATTCAAAAAAAGAGAAAATAGATGTTGGTCACTAGCTAGTAGTACATTCTACCACAAGTGCTCATATTTTTCTTTCTATACTTCTATATTTTGCACATCTTCAATAAGAGCATGTATCTCCCCAAAACCAGAGAAAAACAAAGTATGTTTTATTTTTGAAAGGAATACTGAATATCTTTCCATAAGAAGATCACACTAATCATTATTTAAAATTGAAATACACCTTTTAGGTCCTTCAAAATGATTACTCTGGGATCATAAGCTTTACTTACAAAAGATATAGGAAATTAAGGCTGAAAAAGACATTAGACATTATCTTCTCTTTGTCAGATAATGCAGTGTTTCTCAACATTTTTTGCATTATTGTCCCCCTAAAGAAAGAACATTTTTAAACCTTTTATTCCTAATCATCCTCCTATAATTTTGGTGACACAGATATGCTGTATATCTATTTTCAACCCCTTTGGGAGCAATATCACAATGAGATAAGAAATATGAGTCCAGAAAAGTTAAATTCACTCTCAAAAGTCACAAAACCAATGAATTCATTAATCAGAAATGATACCCAGTTGTCCTGAGTACCAATCCAGTGATATTTTACTATACTATATGCATGCTAGTATTCCAATTATCCACAATGTATAAAGGAAAAGAAAAAAAAAAAGCAGTGTCATAATGATGTAGATGCTGGTTGGAGGTGTTTTGTTTGCTTGCTTTTTGGCTTATTTTATTTTTCTTTTAGATTTGTTTTTTCCTGTGTCATAAATAACACAGGCAGAGCTATATCTAGATTTTCAATAACCATCGTTTGTAAAAATGCTATGAAAGAAGAAATGAAAATCAAGCCAAAGTGAAACTCACACCCAGTCATCTATCTAATGATCTGATGACTAATTCAGTTCACAAAATGTTTCCTCTCTCTACACTTTTTTCAGTGACAAAGAATGGTGAGGACCAGAAAGTGTGGTCTAGTTATGCCTTCTCAATACAAATTCAAGACTTGTTTCTTTTTAAAAGTGTTCAATGTTGCCAGTACCAATGGGATCAAGATGGCTTACTTTTCTAAGGAAATTGCATTGTCACTCTTTCCAACCAAGCACTAGCCAATGGAAAAAAGTAAAATACAACCTCACCTCACAAGCACCTACCTGAAACATGCTCTGTGTTCAGACAAAAGACAAGAGGCCAATGTGTGCTACACTCAAAATGGCTTTCCAGTTCTATGAAAGTAATTTTTAGAGTGACTTTAAAATATTGTATACAGGAAAGATGATAGTACTGCTATATACATTAGAATAATTTAACTAGAACAAAGTTAATGATCCTAATGTTTCATCTGGTTGATAATAATGACATTTTTATCAGATTTTATTATAGAATATTATAACTGTATTTGAGAGTGAGAAGAAACTGCCAAATATCAGAATTATTTAAAGTCTTTTAAAGTACCTCCAGAAATAAGCATAATTCAATGTTTTCTTTTTGTAACTGCTCATTCTTACATGGCAAGAAAAGTTATGTTCTTTCCTTTTAGTAGGACAGGTAAAACTGTCATTTAGAACATCAAGTCATTACATTTGTTTTTTAAAAGTATCATCTCTTAGATTCCATAACTAGTATTCTAAATAATTTTTTACTACCTTTTCAATTAAAAAAAATCTGGCTAAAATTACTCTCTGACCTTTACATTAATATTCCTGCCTAATAAAGAGTTTGGGGAATCCTAAAGACTCATCTGGAAATGATAGAATTTCTGTTTTTGTCTTTCTTCCGTGGACACTAATGGCTTTTTGTCAGCCCTCTTCACTCAGTGTATGACACGTGAAGTCATTCCATTTAGTTGTCCATTAACTTCAAGCATAGTGACAAGAACAAAGCAACCCCCTAAAGAAACTGAGCTCAAACACTCATATTAAATTTCCCCAATTCCTTAGCTTATAAGGTGCTGTTTTCAATTGTCAATAATGTTCATGGAGTAAGCGATATCCATTACTAATTAAAACAAGCTGTTTAAACAAACACAAAAGGTCACCAAGCTTGTAGATCAACGTATCCATGCTATTGTTTGGTTTCTTGGTGCATTACCATCTGATGATTTATTTCTATCTTCTATTCACCTATTTTTCTAAGTAACAAATATAGAGAATAAACACGCAGAAAGCAACCTTCCACAATAGGTGCCATGAGGCCCAGGGCTCCAGTGTTGCACTGGATATTGTTTCCTTAAGATCAGTAATGTGCATCATATCACTGCAAATGAAAGCAAAGAAATTTTCATTTATTTTTTCTGAGTTTGTAGGGATCAAAGGCATAAACTACATGGAAAATGCAGTTTTTATTAGGAAAAGTGACACCTGCGGTTTTCTGCAAGATTTTTAAACAATCTTCTATCTATACAGATGTGCTATTAAGGCACAAATAAAATGTAATACCTTGTCTTCCATGCTGAACAATGGCTTATTTTTGAAGTTTTCTTTATTTTTATGCCACTAAGTCCCCTACAAAATATTTTGAAACTATTTGCTCAATCTTTGCTTGAGCTCTGACATTTGAAACTGACTTTTCTTTTACAATTGTATTCCCTGACAGTATATTAATTACATAGAGGGTATAATCTCTGAATTAATATCAAACCAACTGAGTAAGCTAGTATAAAAGTCAGATAGACTTTTTAAGCTATTTAATATTAAGTTGTGTAATTCAGTTATTATAATCATTTCCAAATTATCAACAGAAGTGGAAGGTAAGAATAATTTAAATTTACAAAACCCAGCACTAATTCCCAAACCTCACTTTAGTCAACATTATCAACATTGTCCTCCAAAGCTTTTATCCAAAATGCTATAATGCACAATTATGTTGTTAATTTACAGATTTGTAACTCATCTTATTTAATTTTTTTCGGACCCAAACTATAGCAGATGAATTAATTTTTAAGAAAGGAAGAGTGAAAAGTAATTTTTGATGCTCATCTACTACATCTCTGAATGATAAACTCTTTACATACATCATCTCATTTAACTCTTATGCAAGTTCTATGAGTCTAGTAATATTGTCCACAATGTACCAATTAGGTTACTAAAGCTCAAAGAGTTTATATAACTTATTCAAGGTCATCCAGCCAGTAAGGAATAGAGCCCACGCCGAGACTACAACTATATAATCAAGCCCAGCAGCCCTAGAAGGGCTAAATTCAATGTGATACTTTTATTTTAGCGAAATATAAGACATACTGAGCTTGAAAGTTTTAAATAGTGTTTAGTTGCAATACGTAACGGAGTTGCCCTATTCCATTCTGACTCTATGATTACACATATTGTGACTTTGCTTCCAACTTTGCAACATGGTAGTTCTTTGGTGCATGGAAGCACTTCATTAGTTACCATATGGTAAAAACAGTACAGCTGTATAGTAATGTTGACTTGGCTGTTCAACGCAATTTTTTCAGATGTTTGTATCTTGAGTGTTCAAACATTTAGACCTTTGAAAATGTTTTTTCTTTGTCATATTCTGAGATTCTGCAAACTTATACCCATCACTTAAGCTGTATTCAACCATATTCTCATTTTCACAGCCTGCACAATTAAAAAGCAGGCACATTTTTTGGTACATACAACACTGTGAAAAATAAGCAGCCTCAAAGGCAGAATCTGCAGGACGGTGCACTGAAAATTAAATTTGATACTGTTCCTGCTCATCTAAGTACTTGCCAGTTAAAAAGCTATTGTATCAAGTATAAACTATGCCAAAATGAACAAGTTTTCCCAACTTCTGAACCGGCTTATACATCACCATTTTGTTTTGACAAATTAAGTTTAAAACATTTTGAGTGATTAAAATAATGAGAAACTGTACTAAATATTTCTATACCTTCAAAACATTTAAGCTTCATAGATATCCAAAATAACTTAAAAATAGAATGTGTGATTTAAGTATAAAGAAATCAAATTACTGAATTAAATGTCCTTAAATAACCTTAGTTTCTAAAGTATAACGCAAAATATATTTTAAATTTTTTTAGATGTTCTGAAACACAAAACATTATAAAAGGAACTGGAAATACTTTTAATAACAAAACAGTTTATCTAGGTTACTATGGTCATGCAATTTCTCCATTGTCATTCATTTTTGTTTTCCTTCCCACTTAACTGGATATTAACATCCTCACCAAAGCCTTAAGAAAATTCCAAGGAAATGAAATTCAAATCCACTGATTCATGCTATATCTTTGCTATTCTTGTAAAAGGTTTGATGGGGGACAAGGTTTAAACTGCAGAGTAGAGAGCATTATTTGATGATTTGTAAGACTGAATTTCTTCAGGTAATTCAGGGCTAGCTATAGACCACTTTACCCCTGATACTATTAGAAAGAAAGTAACTCCAGTGTGACATGCTTTGTGAACATTTTTGAGAACATGCTTTGTGACATGTATAATTGTTCATTAAACCCTAAGAAAATAAAAGGACTTCATTACACAACCACCTCTGAATGTTAGTCTTCCTAAAGAACTTCCCAAAGAATGTAAGAGGCCTAGTTTAAAATCCCAGCTCTCCTACCTTTTATATGACCTTAGACCATAGAATAATCATTTAACATTTCCAGAACTTAATTTCTTCACACATAAAGTTGAGATAATAATACAGTAATGTATTTCAAGAATTAAATGAGATAACACGCTTAAATCATCCAGCCCAGTACCTGGCAATCAAAAGGTATTTAATAAATGCCAAGGATAATTCTAATAATGCAATTATTCTAATAAAATGTGTGAGTCAGTGAACATGATCCAAAGACTTTATTCTTATCCATCTTAATTCCCATAAAAATGATCTAGGTAAGAAATTCTACCAGATTATACTGCACAGTAGGACAACCCAGAGGGAAAAAATAGGATTCAGATATACTACATAGAAAATTTTAGATTTTTACCACAAGCTTATATGTACACATTCATGGATTCGTGGTCAAGTCAAGGAGAGAATAGGGTAAGAATATTTTGACCCTGTTTTTAATGAAAAATCAAGTGGCCATTTTATTATGCAGAATATCTTCGGTGGCAAAGTTTACAAACTTGGTGGTCAGTTATTAATTTAACAGTACATAATAGATACATATGTGGCTCTGTGAGAGACCACCAAGTCATAAAAAATGTTACATATTAGCACATATTAAGAGAAAAGTGATAAAAGTGAGTGATTCCTGTGATTTGCAGAATGGATTAGAAAATATAGTATTAACTAAATATTAAATATAGGTAATTTCAGTGGTGTTAATGAGAAAAAGTTCAACTATATAATATAATAACATAATAATGGAAATTTTATTTCATAGCAGGGAAGGCTGAAGTGAGAAAAAGAAAGAAAATAAAATGAAAAATTTTATGACTGGTGATTTCAAGAGAATAAAAATTTATATGCGTTCTGCAATGCCATTTTCTGTAGCAATATGTAATACCTGACTTTAATAAGACATTGCATTTGATATCAACAAAAATGTACAGCTAATTACTATATACTAAAAATAAGCAGGTATGATTAATGTGGAATTTCACAATACAAATATTATAAACACAATATGCCATATATACTCACAAAGGGCCCTCAATGATCCTTGCAATCAAATTTCCTCGCCATTTCTTATTCATAGTAGTTAGACTCCAAAGGCCATTTTATTTTGAACTTTCCCTGTCCCTTTTAGTTCAAGTTGTCAATGGTTCTAATAAATACAATTCTCTGGCTGGGCATGGTGGCTCACACCTGTAATCCTAGCACTTTGGGAGGCCGAGGTAGGCGGATCACTTGAGGCCAGGAGTTCAAGACCAGCTTGGCCAACATGGTGAAACCCTGTCTCTACTTAAAAAAAATACAAAAATTAGCTGGGCATGGTGGCACACGCCTGTAATCCCAGGTACTCAGGAGGCTGAGGCAGGAGAATCACTTGAACCTGGGAGGTGGAGGTTGCAGTGACCTGAGATTTCACCACTGCACTCCAGCCTGGGCAAGAGAGTGATACTCTGTCTCAAAAATTTAAAAATAAATAAATAAATAAATACAATTATCTTAAAAACTTTGTAGGTGTTCTACAAATCTTATTAAGGTTCACTCTATTAGACAAAAGCCATACCCACAAATCTTGTTGAAATAAGTCCTTCTGTGCCTTAAGCTTACTGTAATGCTGCTGCAAAAAAGGACCCTAAAAATTCTTAGGGCCTCTGTTGTGTAATAAAACAGTTTTACAAATAATGCCTTTAAAGTCTTTATGGGAACTTTTTTCTGTTAAAGGCACTACCTTAAATCTTTTGGAGGCTTTTACAAATGGTTTTGTAGTCACCTACTTGGGTTCATCTTTAGACTATGGTTTTCCTGACAATATCTGGATATAATATTTTCTCAGAAGCTTTTCTTATTTTTAGCATTATTTGCCATTTGGAGAGCATAAGAATAAGAATTAATGTTACTTTTTGAACCCAGCTCCTTACTATTTAACTGAGCTTCTTTGAATTTATATTGCTTTTCTTGCATTTTACTATAAGTGCAAGAAATCATCAGGTGGCACTTCAACACTCTGCCTGTAAATCTCCTTAGTTAGATCGTCAAGTTTATTAAGCACATTTTCCATTTTCAGTGTTGCCACAATAGACACTTACAACATTTTTCTTACTTGCTTTAAGCCCTCACCAATAGTTTCCTCAAAGGCTTCCCCTAACAATCCCTTCGAGGCCCTTCAACTTCCACTCACCATTGCTCAGTCCCAAGCAACTGACACATTTTTAGTTTTTCCATTCAGCAAAACCCCACTTCTGGTACCAGAATTTGTATCAGTTACTACAGTTGTGCAACAAGTTTCCCTAAGACATAGTGACTTACTACCACAATAATCATTTAGTCTCTCTTATGATTTCTGTACATTATGAATTCAGAAAGGTCTCAGGTGGAAAGTAATCATTTGCAGTCTCTCATGTGACTTCAGTCAGGTGTTCCCTGGGGATTCAGTCATCAAATTTTTTATTGAAAAGGGAGGACAACTCAGGAGGTAGAACCAAGAGCCCAGAGGCCAAAGTGAATTATTCCCAGGCTGTAGGACTGGGCATTAATCAAGGGACTGGCAACATGTGCCTAACTAGGCTTCAGGATGCTTTGGAACAGTGACTTTTATGTGCCTCTCTTTTTCCTAATTTGTACAGGAGACTCTACAGTGGTTACCCTTGCATGGAACACCATGGTAAGGTGGTTAGATGGGGAATCAGATAACATATTGCTCTTATTTCACATGTCTTCAAAAAAGTACTACACTTGACAAGAATTCGTTGTGGAGCCTTAGTCACATCTGGATCTGATATAGATGACAAGATCCTGGACCTAGAGGTTGAGCTGATGCTGTAAGACAGTAGTCCCCAAACTACTTGGCACCAGGGACCAGTTTCATGGAAGATAATTTTTACACAGATGAAGGAGGGGATGGTTTCGGGATGGTTCAAGTGCATTACATTTATCGTGCACTTTATTTCTATTAATATTCCATTCTTATATAACAAAGTAATTATACAACTCACCATAATGTATAATCAGTGGGAGTCCTGAGCTTGTTTTCCCAAAACTAGAGAGTCCCATCTGGGTGATGGGAGACAGTGACAATCATCAGGCATTAGATTCTCATAAGGAGCAGGCAACCTACATGCCCACATGTGCAGTTCACAATAGGGTTCACACTGCTATGAGAATCTAATGCCACTGCTGATCTGACAGGAGGTGAAGCTCAGGGAGTAATTCAAGTGATGGGGAGTGGCTGTAAATACAGATGAAGCTTTACTTGCTCACCTGCCACTCACCTCCTGCCATGTGGCCCGGTTCATAACAGGCCACCAACCAGTACCAGTGTGTGGCCCCAGGGTTGGAGACTCCGGCTGTGAGAGACTAGATATTTTTGGAACCTTGAAAGGGACAGCCGTATTTTGCATCTGGGTGAGATCTGAATTGTCAGGGGCCTGAGAGAAGACTGTGATTGCTAACCCCAAAAATCCTTTCCTTCTAGCGTACATGTCCTCATGTATTACCCTCCCACACTGAATTAGGGCTGGCCTATAGGACCAATAGAAAGGATAGAACTGATGATGTGTGCCTTCCAAAGCTAGATCATAGTATATAATTCAGCTTCTGCCTTAGCCTCTTGGATCTCTCACTCTAGAGCAGTGGTGTCCAACGTTTTGGCTTCCCTGGACTACACTGGAAGAAAAAGAATTATCTTGAGCCACACATAAAATACACCAACGACAGCTGATGAGCAAAAAAAAAAAAAAAAAAAAAAAAAAATCACAAAAAAATCTCATAATGTTATAATGTTTTAAGAAAGTTTACGAATTTGTGTTGGGCTGCATTCAAAGCTGTCCTGGCCCACATGTGTCTCATGAGTCACGGGTTGGACAGGCTTGCTCTAAAAGAAGCCAGTCACCATCTCATGAGGGCATCCAAGCAGCCTTGTGGGGAGGTCCACATGCAGAGAAACTAAAGCTGATGGCCAAATGTCAGCACCAGTGAATAAGCCACCTTGAAATTTTGGACCCCCTGGTTAAATCAAGCCCTCAGAGCAACAAAATCCTATAGCCAACATCTGACTGCAGTTGCTTGAGAGATCCCAAATGACTACCCAGCTGAGCCCTTCCCACATTTCCAACTCACAGAAAACACAACAGATAATAAATGACTGTTGTTGTTTTGAGTAACTAAGTTTTGGGACAATTCGTTACACAGTGATAGGAACCTATACAGAAATATAAATCAAATATTGAAAATAGATAATTACTCAAAAGTAAAAATATAATAAAGAAAACAGATTATATTTTATAGCAGATAAGGTACACTGAGCAAAATGGAAAATATGACATGAGGAAAGATATTGTGAATGAAGAAAGGAAAATTTATGTGTACTTTGCAATGTATTTTGAGTAATAAGATATAATTTGGGACATTAACAAAACTCTGTATATGAGTTAACTCAAAAAATACACATGATAATTGCATACTAGATGTTAGTAAGTATAGTTAACCTAGAATTTCATAGTACAAACATTATAAATACGTTAAAGTCATACATAGTAACAAAGTGAACAGAATTCATTTTTTTAGATGGGTCTAAAAATGCACAGTTCACAAATAGAGACCTTATATAATTTCAGAATGTAAGTTAAGTTAAACTTATTTATAATTTTATTTGGGGGATACGAAGTTATTTTTTATTATTATTAAGGAATCCATTTCTACAACTGTCATGAAGGCCAGATTGAGTTAACAGAGACGAGCTCTAGAGTTAACTACATCCCAGTCTGAATTTTCTGGTTACAATCCCTGTCTTCTCTCATGACCTCACCTGAAAACTCAGACTCAGGAGGCCTCAATCTTTTCCCTTCTATTTTTGGTAAATGACAAAGCCCAATATGTAGGAGGCCTTTTTCAGAGAAGACAAACCCTACACTTTGCTTTATGAGGCAGATAGCAGCCCCAAACCACGGTCAGGTGGGGACTATGCAGGCTTCGATTAACCTTATTTATTATTTTAACAGGATTTAAAATACAACAAAATTTCTTTTAAATGAACTGGTATTTACACAACATCAAAAGTTTGTTTACTTTTATTTTGCCTGCAACAGGCAATATGTATTAACCTATCCAACTTTACATATAAACTAACTGTAATTATTACAATCCATATAATTTAGCATATTTTTTTTAAAAAATTACACCCAAGCAACACCTTTCCATATGGCCAATTAGTACAGTCGTAAAATGCAGCAAATATATGATGCTGTATTGAACATCTGTGTTGGTTATCCTATGGGAATTTTTAATAAAGGACCAAGCAGCATATTGATGTTAATTCTACATTACCGGGACTTTAAATAAAAAACTAAAATAAATAGCATCCATTAAACTGATCATACTGTTGTAACTCAAATTGTGTTTATTATGCTAATGGAACATGAAATTAAGAAAAAGACCTTTATGCCAGTGGAATTAATTAATGAGCTTTATGAAGGCATTGGGATGTAATTTATTTCTAGATAAGTAAGTCTAATTTGCAGTTCCATGGGTCTCTGCAATGCTGATTGTAATAGTTATTCCTGCAGATGTGCTGCTCACAGCATGTCTTTCCATTAGAACTGAACACCTCATTATATAAACTGTACCTAATTAAACATAATACAGTGGTGACTTGTTAAACTGGCCTTTTTAAGTCAGCAGCTGCCTAAGCTAATAATACTGTACACAAGATTTACATCATCTTCCCTAGAATACTGATATTAAAATATACTGCCCAAGGGATTGATAACTAATTTACCAGTATGTAGCAGGTACATTTCTGATTCTGTGATAAGAAATTAAAGACCAGCAGTCCATAAAAATAAAATGAATTCAAGTCCATTTGGAACTTAAGAGTGCTTGGGAAACTTTATTAAAACTACATACTTTTAAAAAATCAATAAAATAGTCATGAAAAGAAAGTGAACAATAAAAGTAAAACATATAAATAAATAAATGTGAAAGATCTGGAAGTCCTTTAGGTATTTTTCCAAAGGCATACAAAATTTTTTCAGACTTGACACGCTGAAATTACATTTGTCACTTATTCTCAAATCTGGATTGGATATATACAATCCCTATCTTTATGGCATTTGCTACTAAGGATAAGGTAAATACTTATACTACCAGACTTGCTCTACGCCCCTACTTAGATTAGGTTTTGAACTAATATTCTTAACAAATACTATACTACTCTTTCTTTTTCTAATTTTTGGCTGGTAAGATGAAAATGCAGTAATATAAAGTAAGCCATATACAGCAATATCCACGCTAATTCATGTTCTTCTCCAATTCTACATTCAACTGGTTATACCTATTCATCCTTCAACACTCAATTCGGGCCTCAAGTGCTCTGAAAAGTTGTCCGTGACTCATCCAGTCTGTTTTAGGTGTCTCTTGTTTTATCTCTTAATTACCCAGTGCTTTTATCTGATTATTGCAGAGATAATGCTATAGTGTAGATGTCCAGAATATATGTCCATCTCCTCACTCTTACTACCAACAGCTTATGAGACAAGGGCTATCTATAATTTATCATTGCAACCCAAGTCCAACTGGAACATTGTGGTGCTTAATAAATATTAGTTGATTGAATGATTCAAACAATCCTCAACTTGTGACTTTGCTGTTAATACCTTCTATATTCAACTCCAACAACTTTCTAGGAAGTGAGTAGGTCGCTTGGTAAACATTTGTGAATTTAATCCACTGATGGGCATTATTAAAATCAAAGTCTACTTAACTTATGAGTCAAATATTAATTCAACATCAAATTTAGGGATTCCACACTTCATTCAACTTGGTAATTCTAGATTGTCTCTTTCTGGTCCCCAACAGCCATCTCCATTTAAAATACATATTATTTGGGTCTTGAGATAATTTCATTTTAGCAGTCTCAAATATCATCTACTAGAAATTTTGAAAAGTGCCCATATGGCCACTTTGAAACATTTAAACATAGGCATAGTAAGTTTGGATAATTATAAATTGATATTTAGTTGCAGTATATAGTAGAAGGCACCATAATCCCTGCTGTTAGCTCCTCCTGAAATATTTGTGAGCTCTGCCACTCTCTTTTCAGGTTATCAAAGGGCGTTAAACCAAGGTAAATACATACAGACGCATGAACACACACACACACACACACACACACACACAGGCTAGCTGAAGACCTATGGCACACATTAACTGACTAAAAAAGATAAACTAGGCAAACCAGATTTCATTTTGGAGAACACTGGAAAAACAAACATGGTTAGTCACTTAGAAATGAAGCTGAAGTGAAAATATTCACAAAATTGTGTAAGTTCCATGGCAGGCCAAAGTTATTTAGAAGCTAAACATATGAAAGAAGAGAAAAAGCAAAGAAGAAAAGAACAGAAAAGGTGAGGAAAACTTCATCAGTCAAGAAGAATACAGTTGCTCAATTGGAAGTAGATATGCTACATGGAACTACTGAGATTTCCTGCCATTACATCAATTTACACAGGAAAAAGTCTCCTTTTCTTGAGACAACCTAAGTGGACCTCTGTTTTTTTACAAAGAGACAAATTCAAGTGCATTGTTCAAGGGGAGGCATATAAATTACATAATGCATGTAAATTAAGATAATGCTAGCTACTGTAACAAGCTAAGCTCAAAACTTCAATAGCTGTTCTATTAAGTAGCTGTTCTATTAAAAAGTAGTCTCACAGAAACCATTGCTTCAAAACCATTTGCAATGATTGGAATAGAAGTGTTTGTTTCAATATGAAATGAAGATATTGACTATACCAAGAAAAAGTGATAATTCTATCAAAGACACAGGGGATGGGGAGGATGGTGGGGAGAAGAGAGATTGATTTTTAAGTTCTATTTGTTTTTAAATAAAATTTCCATCTTACAATGACTTGGGAAGGTAGGTTGTGAAATTTGATGAATGTGAAAACTTGACTGAATGCAACTGACACCAGCAGAAACTAAACTTCATATTCCAGACACTGAAGGAATGCAGTTTAATTGTAGATACTCTTGCTACCAGTTCTTTTCTTCACTGTTCTGTTGATCTGCCTTAGAGAAGAGCTAACAGGGCATAATAAGTGAAGTCAGAGACATGATTTAATCCTGTCTTAATAATTATGTAACTTCTAGCAAGCTTTTTGAATATTTCTGGGCCTCAGTTTCTACATCTGAAAATGAGATAACGTCTACCTTTCAACTGTTGTGTAAATTAAGGGGACAATACATATAAAGCTCCTATGACCTGGTAGACTATAGATCTTTACTTTAAAGGGCATTGACTAGTTCAGCTTTGAAATGTAACCTGAGTATGGCACTATTACTTTGATAAAGTGTTACATCTAGATTCCTGGAAGGATCAAAATTGTTCTGCTTTCCAAAATAACTGAGGCCTCAAATTGTGGATATGCCAACTACTCTTAGATTAAAAACACAACTCTTCAAATTGTGACCTCAGCCCTGAGTTATACAGGCACCAAACTAACAGTTTAAATTATTGTCCCAATCTGTCTCTATCCATGATCCATTCAGTAGAATATTAACCCCCATTCTAAATTTTAAAAAGACAAGCATATAGTAATTATAATCCAAACTTTCCCTAAGCCTCTCCAAACTGCAGATAACAATGAGGTTATCTGAAGAGCAGCCACCCAAATTTCATGGTCACCCTTGCATAATGCTGAAACTAAGGCTCCGATGAAACTCCTCAAAGTCATCTATGAAGATTGGAATCAACTTTTTCAAAATTCCTGTTAATGATAATATTTTGACCTCCTCCCTTGAATCACGAAAGTTCTTAATGGCATCTAAAATGGTGAAACTTTCCAGAAGGCTTTCAATTAACTTTGCCCAGATTCATCAAAGTAATTACTATCTATGGTACTTATAGCCTTATGAAATATATTTCTTAATAAGACTTGAAAGTCAACATTACTCCATGATCCATGGGTTTCACAATAGATATTGTGTTAACAGGCATGAAAACAACATTAATCTCCTTGTATTATACATCTTCATCAGAGCGCTTGAATGACCAGGTACATTGTCAATGGGCAGTAATATTTTGAGAAAATCTTTCTTTCTGAGCAGTAGGTCTCAACAGTGGGCTTAAAATATTCAGTGAACCACACTATAAACAGATGCGCTGCCATCTACACTTTGTTATTCCATTTGCAGAGCGCAGGCAAAGTAAATTTAGCATAATTTTTAAGGGCCCTAGGACTTTTTGAAAGATATGTTAGCACTGGCTTCAAGTTAAAGTCACCAGATGCATTAGTTCCTAACAAGAATTTCAGCCTGTTCTTTGAAGATTTGAAGCGAGACATTTCTCCTTTTTAGCTATGACAGTTCCAAATGGTATCTTCTTCTAATATAAGGCTGTTTCATCTCCATTACAAATCCATTCTTTAGTATATCCACCTTCATCAATTTTGTTAGGTAGATCTTCTGAATAACTTGCAGCTTCTACATTAGCACTTGCTGTTTCACCTTGCACTTTTATGTTCTAGAGATGTTCTCTTTCCTTAAACCTTATAAACCAACCTCTGCTAGCATCAAACTTTTCTTCTGCAGCTTCTTCACTTCTCTCAGCCATTACAGAATTAAAGAGAGTTGGGGCTTTGCTTTGAATTAGGTCTTGCCTTAAAGCAATGTTGTGGCTAGTTTGATCATCTATCCAGACCACTATAACTTTCTCCATATCAGCAATAAGCTTGTGCCACTTTCCTATCATTTGTGTGTTCACTGGAGTAGCACTTTTAATTTCCTTCAAAAACTTGACTCTTGCATTCACAACTTGGCTGTTTGGCACAAGAAGTCTAGCTTTCAGCCTATTTTAGCTTTTAATAAGCCTTCCTCACTAAACTTATTTCTAGCTTTTGATTTAAAGCAAGAGATATGCAATTCTTCCTTTCACTTGAACACTGACAGGCCATTGTAGGGTTATTAATTGGTCTAATTTCAATATTGTTGTATCTCAGAAAATATAGAGGCCTGACAAGAGGGAGATACATGGAAAAATGTTTGTCAATGGAGCAGTTAGAACACACGCAACATTTATAAATTAGTTCACCATCTTACATGAGCACAGTTCATGGTGCTCCAAAACAATTACAAGAGTAGCAACAAAGATCATTGATCACAGATCACCACCACAGGTTTACCAACAATGAAAAAGTTTGAAATATTATGAGAATTACCAGCATGGAATAAAGAGACACAAAGTGAGAACATGCTGTTGAAGAAATGAGATAGATTTGCTCGATTCAGCATTGCCACAAACCTTCAATTTGTAAAAAGTAAAGCAAAGCAAATAAAATAAGATATGCCTGTACAAAGAAAGAACCTTAAAAGCACCAAGAGAGAAGCGATTCATCATATACAAGTGATCCTCAATAAGATTGTCATCAGATTTCTCATCAGATTTCTCATCAGACACTTGAGTGGCCAGAAGGCGGTGGGCCAACATATTCAAAGTGCTAAAGGAAAAAAAAACTGTCAGCAAAAATCCCTTACTCAGAAAAATTGTTCTTTAAAAGTAAGGGAGAAATTAAGTAACTCCCAGATAAATAAAACCTGAAAAGAGTTTATTATTACTAAATCTGCCCTGCAAGAAAAGTCCTACAGGGTGAGATGAAAAAACACCAGACAGTAACTCTAAACTATATGAATGAATAAAGATCTTAATAAAGGTAAATACACGTGAAATTATAAAAGCTAGTTATATTCTAAAAATGGTTTGTAACTCCACTTCTTATTTTCTACATGATTTAAGACATTATATCTTAAATCTTTAATTTAGAACTTTTTAATTTAAAAAGTTTTACTCTAGAACTTTTTAAAAGTTATTCATCTAGGCCAGACACAGTAGCTCATCCCTATAATCCCAGTACTCTGGGAGGCCAAGGTGGGAGCATTGCTTGATCCCAGGAGTTCCAGTCCAGCCTAGGCAACATAGTGAGACCTCGTCTCTACAAAAAAATTTTAAAATTAGCCAGATATGGTGGCATGTGCCTGTAGTCCCTGCTACTCAGGAGGCTGAAATGGGGGAATCATTTGAGTCTGAGAGGTCAAATCTGTAGTGAGCAGACGTTAAACCATTGTACTCCAGCCTTGGTAACAGAGCAAGACCCTGTCTCAAAAAAAAAAAAAAAATTCATCTAAAAACTAGCAATATTTTATAACTTTGGTTTATAACTCCACCCACTGTTTTCAACATAATTCAAGAAAATCATACATTTAAAATAATTAATAGCTTATTTGAGGGGCACACAATGTACAAGAATGTAATTTTGTTACATCAAAAACTGAAAGAGGTGTGACAGAGCTATAAAGAAGCAGAGTTTGTGTATGTTAGTGAAGTTAAGCTGGTAGAAATTCAAATTAGAGTATTATAAATTCAGGGAGTTGATTGTAATCCGCATGGTAACTACAAAGAACATAAAGCTACAGATTATACACAAAAGGAAATAGGAAAAGAATTTAAACATTTCACTATATGAAACAACTAAACACAAAGTAATGCAGGAAATTGGAGATAAAAAAGCAAGAAAACATATAGAAAACAAATTACAAAATAACAGAAGTAAGTCTCTTCTTATCAGTAATTACTTTAAATATAAATGGATTAAATTCTTCAATCAAAAGACAGAGATAGGCAGAGTGAATTTTAAAAAATGGATACAACCGTCTACAATAAATCCATTTTAGATCCAAAACCACAAAGTAATTGACAGCGAAAGAATGAAAGCATATTCTATGTAAACAGTAACCAAAAAAAAGCAGGATTGCTATATTAAGGTTAGACAAACTAGATATTTAATCAAAGAAGGTCACAAGAGACAAAGAAGAATATTATATATTATACGAGATTCAATATCACAAAAAACACAATAACCATAAACATTTACACACCAAATGAAACACCATTAAAAAGAATAAAGTAAAAACTGACAGGATTGAAGGGAGAAATAAACAGTTCTGCAATAATAGTTGGAGATTTCAATGCCCTACTTTCAATAATAGATAACAACCAGACAGGTGATAAGTAAGGAAAAAGAGGTCTTAACACAATAAACCAACTAGATCTAACAAATAATATAGAACACTCTACCCAACAACAACAGCATACACATTCTTTTCAAGTGCATATGGCAAGTTTTTCAGGATAGACCATATGTTATAACACAAATTAAATCTCAATAGATTTTAAAGGGTAGATACCATAGAATGTATCTCCTTTGAACACATTGGGATGAAATTTGCTATCAATAACAGAGAAAAGAAGAAAATTAACAAATTTCTGGAAATTTAACATTCCACTCTTAAACAAACAATGGATCAAATAAGTAATCACAAATGAAATTAGAAAATACTTTGAAATAAATGAAAATGAAAACACAACATACCAAAACTTATGGGATATTATGAAATTAGTACAAAGAAAGAAATATGCAGCTATAAATTCTAACATTAAAAAATAAGAAAGTTTAGGAAATGTGTACACTAAAAGTCCAGACTCCAAAACTCAGCAACTCAGTTGCAGAGTTGAAATGCATGTAAGAAATCTGCATTTGTACTCCCTAAATCTAAAAAAATTTTAAATATTAAAACAAAATAAAAATAAAAACAAGAATAATCTAAAACCAACAGCCTAACTTTACAACTTAAAGAACTGTATAAAGAAGAACAAGCTAAACTCAAAGGTAGTAGAATGAAGGAAAATAGAGATTAGAGTACAGATAAATGAAATAGAAAAAGAGTAAAGAAAATCATTGAAACCAAAAGTCAATTCTTGGAAAAGATCAACAAAATTGACAAATGTTTAACTAGAAGCACTAAGAATAAAAGAGAGAAGACTCCATTTACTGAAATCAGAAATGAAAGTTGAGACATTACTACTGATTCTACAGAAGTTAAAAGAATAAGAGGGTGCTATGAAAATTGTACATCAATAAATTGGACAATCTATATAAAATGAAAAATTCCTAGAAAGACAAAACCTATGAAGCAAAGTAAAAAATAAATAGAAAATCTGAAAAGACCTATAACTGGTAAGAAGATTGAATTAGAATCAAAAATATTTCAACCCAAACAAACAAAGCAACAACAAAAAACCCCTGGACATGATGTCTTCACTGGTGAATTCTACCAAACGTTTAAAGAAGAACACCAATACTTCTTAAACTTTTCCCCCAATAAATTGATGAAGAAAAAAACATTTTCTAGTTCATTCTATAAGATGAAAATTCTATGAGACCACTTTATGAGATCTCTGATGCCGATGCCAAAGACACAACAAGAAAAGAAAACTGCAGACCGATATCCCTTATGAACATTGAGCCAAAAATTCTCAACAAAATACTAGCAAACTGAATTCAGCAACATATTTAAAGGATTACAAACTATGAACAAGTGGTATTTATTCCTGGAGTGCAAGAATGATTCAACTCAATACATCAATCATTTATTCCTGGAGTGCAAGAATGATTCAACTCAATAAATCAATCAGTGTAATACACCATTATAACAGAATGAAGGAAAAAAACATATGATCATCTCAACTGACGCAGAAAAAGCATTTAGCAAAATTCAACAATCTTTCATGATAAAAACCCTGAATAAACTAGGAATAGAAACTACCTCAACATAATAGAAGTTATATATTTAAAAGCCCAGAGTAAACATCACACTCAACAGTGAAAGACTGAAAGCTTTTCCTCTAACATCAGGAACAAGACAAGGATGCCCATTTTCCCCATGTCTAAGATAGCTTTGGCTATTCTATCTTATTTTTTTCTTGCTTTATTTTCCAGATGAATAAAGAAAATGTGACACATATGCACAATGGAATACTGTTCAGCCATGAGCAAGAATGACAGTCATTTGCAACAACATGGATGGAACTGAAGATCATTATGTTAAGTGAAATATGCCAGACACAGAAAAGCAAATATCACATGTACTCAATTATTTTTGGAATCTAAAAACCAAAACAATTAGACTCATGGACATAGAGAGTTGAAAGATGGTTACCAGAGGCTGGAAAGCGTAGTGGGGAGCTGGTAGTGGGAGGTGGGGGTGGTTAACGGGTACAAAAATATAATTAGAAAGAATGAATAAGACCTACTATTTGATAGCACAACAGGGTGACTACAATCAATAATAACTTAGTTGTACATTATAAAATAACGTAAAGAGTGTAACTGGGTTGTTTATAATTCAAAGGATAAATGCTTGAGAAGATGGATATCCCATTGTCCATAATGTGTTTATTTCACATTGCATGCCTGTGTCAAAACATCTCATGTACCCCATAATAATATACACCTACCATGTAGCCACAAAAATTAAAAATAAAAAAATTTAAAAATAAAAAAGATCCACATTGGATAGAAAGAAGTAAAATTACCTCTATTTGCACATGACATGATCTTATATGTAGAAAACTCTAAAGATTCCTCACCAAGAAACTGACAAAACTAATAAGTGAACTTATCAAATTAGCAAGATGTAAAGTCAATGCACAATAATCAGTAGCATTCCTATACATTAATAATTAACAACCTAAAATAATTAAGAAAATTCCATTTATGATAGCATCAAAAATAATAAAATACTTAGAAATTAACTTAAGGAGAAAGACTTGCATGATAAAAACTATAAAACATTGCTAAAAGAAATTTTAAAATATATAACTGAAAACACATCTCATGTTCAAGGGTTGGAAGAATTAATATTGCTAAGATGTCAATACTACTGATAGATGCAGGAAGCAGATAAGGGAGGGTCCCCAGAGAATCTTCAACCTTCCCCAATATCAGGAGCCCACAACCTGTATCAGTGTGTCCTGGATGTGAGACATGGAGTCAAAGGTTATTATTTTGGAGCTTTGAGATTTAGTAACTGCCCTGCTGGGTTTTGGATTTGCATGGGTCCTGTAGTGCCTTTATTTTGGCCAATTTCTCCCTTTTGAAACAGGAATGTTTACCCAGTGCTTGTACCCCCATGGTATCTTGGAGGTAACTAACCTGTTTTTTTATTTTACAGGCTGGTAAGTGGAAGGGACTTCTCTTGTCTACGATGAGACTTTGGACTCTGGACTTTTGAGTTAACACTGGAATGGGTTAAGATTTTGTGGAATTATTGGGAAGGTATGATTGTATTCTGAAATGTGAGAAGGACATGAGATTTGAGAGGGGCCAGGAACAAAATGATATAGTTTGGATGTATATCCCTGCCCATATCTCATGTTGAAATATAATCCCCACTGTCAGAGTTGAAGCTTTGTATTAGTCCGTTTTCACACCACCATAAAGACACTACCTTAGACTGGATGATTTATAAACAAAAGAGGATTAATTGACTCACAGTTCTGCATAGGTGGAGGGGCCTCAGGAAACTTACAATCATGGCAGAAGGCAAAGGGGAAGCAAGACATGTCTTACATGATGGCAGGAAGAGCAAGAGCATGGAAGTGCCACACTTTAAAACCATCAGCTCTTATGAGAACTCACTAATTATCACGAGAACAGCATTGAGGGAAACTGTTCTCACGATCCAATCACCTCCCACCAGAACCCTCCCTTGACATGTGGGGATTACAATTCCAGATGAGATTTGGGTGGGGACACAGAGGCAAACCATATCAGGCTTGGTGGAAGGTGATTGGATCATGGGGGTGTTTTTCTAATAAATGGTTTAGCATCATCTTTTTGGTGCTGTCCTCATGATAGTGAGTGAATTCTCATGAGATCTGGTCCTTTAAAAGTGTGTGGCACCTTTCCCTATTCTCTCTTGCTCCCGCTCTGGCCATATGATGTGCCTGCTACCCCTTCATCTTCCAGCATGATTGCCAGTTTCCTGAGGCCTTTCCAGAAGCTGAACAGATGCCAGCATCATGCTTCCTGTACAGCCTACAGAACTGTGAGCCAATTAAATGTCTTTTCTTTATAAATTACCCAGCCTCAGTAATTTTTAAAAGGCAAGAACAGCCTAAAATACTAACCAAAGTAATCTACAGATTCAATGCAATACCCATCAAAATCTCAATGATGTTTTGCACAAATAGAAAAAAAATTCTAAAATTCATTTGGAATCTATAGGGATGCAGATTCGCAAAAACAATCTTGAAAAAGAAGAATAAAGCTGGAGAACTCACACTTCATGATTTAAAACTTACTACAAAACTACAGTAATCAAAAGAGTGTAATGCCTTCATAAAGAAAGATTTATAGACCAGTGGAATAGAAGGGAGAACAACAAAAAAAAACCCTGCATATATAGTCAGTCATTTTTGACAATGATGCTAAAACCACTCAATGTGGAAAGAACAGTCTTTTCAGCAAATGGTACTAAGAAAACTCAATATTCACATGCAAATAATAAAATTAGACCCCTACCCAACACCATATGCAAAAATTAACTCAAAATGTGTTAAAGACCTAAGTGTAAAACCTAAAACTGTGAAACTTTTAGAAGAAAAGATAGGGCAAAAGTTTTATGCCATTGGATTTAGCAATAACTTTGAATATGAAAGGCATAGACAACAAAAACAAAAATTGATAAATTGGACTCCATGAAAAGTAAAACGTTTTGTGCACCAGAAAATACTATCAACGATGTAAAAAGGCAACACACAGAATGAGAGAAAATATTTGCAAATCACATATTTGATAAGGGATTAATACCCAAAATATAGAGAGAACTTCTAAAACTCAGTAATAACAAAAACAAACACCTAGATTCAAAAATGGGCAAAGGACTTCAATAGGCACCTCTCCAAAGAACATATACAAATGGCTAAAAATGACATGAGAAAATATGACTAATCATTAAGTAAAGCAAATCAAAACTATGAGACACCACATCACAGGCATTAAAGTTTTATATTTGCTACCCACAAAAATAAAATAAACTAACAAGTAAGTGTTGGAGAGAATGTGGAGTAACTGGAACCCTTACACACTGTTGAAGGGAATGTAAAATGATTCAGCCATCATAAAAAAAAAGACTGGTTTCTTAAAAACTAAAAATAGCGGAGGCTTCAAATGGCTGAATACAAGCATCTCTTATTCACCTCCTCTACTAAAAAGAGTTAAATAGTGAGTAGATAATTACAGTTCAAATAGATCAGCCAAGAGAGAACACTGGAGTTGAATAGAAAGGTGCCAGGAAATACCTAAAGCAAGGAAGAAAGGAAAATGAGGCAGCCTGCTTGGCCAGGATCAGCTAAGATCCCAGAGAGACTCTGCAATATTGGGAAAGGGTAAGTGAGAGACCCCTAGTGATCTACATTCCCACCATAGACCTCTGCAATCCTAGCCACAGGAGAGCACCTAGACCCTTGAGGGCCCTGAAACAGACATGACGTAGAGAGCTGTCTGGAGACTACATGACCGCACTGCCTCAGGGAAGGAGCCTGCACTGGGTCCCACACTTTCCTGAGTCCTAAGCAGCAGCCCAATGTGCCATTTTGAGAGCCCAGCTCACAACAGACTGTGCACTGTTCTGGGGCCCAATGGCACCAGAGCTGAGGCATGAGCAAAGTGCAGTCTGCTGCATGGGCTGAAACACAAGCAAGGCACGGACTGCCGCAACTGGACCTGAGGCATGAGCAAGGCAGAGGCTACTATATGTAAGGCTGAGGCACAAAAGGGGTGCATGTTTCCCACTCACCAGCATAGGATGCCACCACTGAGGGTAGCCTGCCCTCCCCAGTAGCAAGGCCACAGCACAGTCTCTGCTGCCCCCAGCCCAAATATTCTGCTGGGGGTCTGGGAATTGCCTCACTGCTACCAACCATGACAGGTGTCTGCATACACCACAAAGGGGCCTGAATACAAGCCTGCCCTGCCTAGCTCACCCTCACCTGTGCCAGATCAGGTAGTCCGGAGGCCTGGAGATTGCCCAGCCCGGTCCAACACTGTTGGCACCTGAGAATTCTTTCCAGGTACCTGAGGTTGGGCCTATCCACCCTGCCACTACCACCATACCTGGCACCTACCTGCACATACCACCTATAGGCCTGGAGACTGGCCTGCCCAACTCATCTCATCACCACCACTGCCAAAACCAATGCACACCATTCAGAACCAGAGAGTAACCCCACCACTACTATTGCTATCATCCATGCCACATGCCTTTCTGGAGACCTAAAAACCCTCCCGCCTACCCAGCCTGCCACTGCCACTAACAGCATCTGAGCAAGCCACCTAGAAGCCCAAGAATGGGCCTGCCTGTAGCCACTGATACTAATGCCAGTATATGCTGCCTGGGAGCAAAGAACAGGAACAATCAGTCCACCACTCCCAGCAATGGGGCATGAAGACAGGCCCACCTGGCATTCCACTTCCCATCAAAATTTTACTACAACCTCCAATAATAAGCATAGCCTAAATCACCAAGGAAATTATAGACATCACTAATGCTATTCACAGTTGAAAAAATAACACAGAGAAAATGCTACTGCACACACTCAGAGCCAAAAACCCAATGTACCCTACCCTGCTAACACCATAGACAAATCATTAGGAAAAAGTCTTCCCCTATGAAACCAAATTTAAAAAAATAAAATGGAAGAAGTGACTGTTACACCAAATTCACAGACATCAGTGTAAGGACATGAAAAAACAAAACAACAAAAAAATTACACCTCCAAAGGAACACAGTAATTATTCAGCAACAGATCTCCATCGAAAAGAAATTTATGAAATCCCAGAAAAAATTCAAAATATTGGTTCTAAAGCTCAGTGAGATATAACAGAATTCTAAAAGACAATACAAACAAATTAGAAAAACAATTCAGGATACGAATTTGTAATTTAACAAAGAGATTTTTTAAAGAAACAGAAATTCTGGATCTAAAGAATTTATTGAATGAAATACAAAATTCATGTAAAAGCTTCAACAATAGATTAGATCAAGCAGAAGAATGACAAGTCTTTTGAAATAATTCAGTGATATAAAAATAAATTTAAAAAAGAATAGAAAACAATAAGCAAAGACTTTATGACACATGGGACATTATAAAGCAACCCAATATACAAATTTTTGGTGTCCCAGAATGCAAAGAGAAAATGAAAAAGTTAGAAAACCTATTTAATAAAATAATAGATTAAAACTTCCCAAGTTTAGCAAGAGATATAGACATCCAGATAGAGGAGGCTCAAAGACTCCCAAATAGATACAATGCAAAAAATTATTCTCCAAAGCATATTATAGTCAAATGATCAAAAGTCAAAAACAAAGAGAAAATTTTAAAATCAGGAAGAGAAAAACATCTAGTCACCTATAAAGGAATCCCCATGAGACTAACAGCAAATTTCTCAGAAGACAAAGAGAGAATGAGATGATATATTCGAAGTGTTGGGTTAAAAAAAAAGCCAACCAATGATACCATACCCAGCAAAATTATTCTTCATAAATGGAGGATAAATAAATACAGTCCTTCTCAGACAGGCAAAAGCTGGGGGACTTCATCACCACTAGAACAGCCCTATCATAAATGTGTAAGGGACAAAATGGGTAGAGTAAGATAGTTGAATAGATGGCCCCACTGATTTTTCCCCCCAACGACAGGAATACCAAATTCAAAAACCACCATCATAAGCACCATCATAAGAAACAAAAATTAGGTGAGCACTCGAAGTACCTGGTTTTAACTTCCTCTCACTAAAAGAAGTGATGAAAAGGGCAGAAAATACAGTCTTGAAATGCTAATGCCACCCCTCTCCCATCCCCCTACAACAGACACATGGCAAAAAAGAGATCTGTGTGCTTGGGAGAGGGAGAGCTCAGTGACTATGAGACTTTGCATTGAACTCAGTGCTCCTCTGTCACAGTGGAAAGCAAACCATGCTGAAATCAGCTGACACCTGCCCATGCAGAAAGCATTCAGATCAGCCCTAGCCAGAGGGTAATTACCCATTGCAGTAGTTGAAACTTGAGTTCTGGAAAAGCTGAGGGCTCAAGTGTTATGGGGTCCTAAATAACCTCGAAAGGCAGTCTAGACCACAAGGACTGCAACTCGCCTACTGGGTTCAGAGACAGTGGACCTAGGGGACTTGTGACTTGCTGAGACACCAGCTGGGGAAGTTAAGGGAGTGGTTGTGCCACCACTCCCACAACTCCAGGCAACACACCTCATGGCTCCAAAAGAGATCCCTTCCTTCAGCTCAAGGAGAGGGAAGAGCAAAGAAGCCTTTTGTCTTGCATGTTGGATATCAGCTCAGCCATAGTAGGATATGGCACTGGCCAGAGTTGTAAGGCCCCCATTCCTCACCCTAGCTCCCAGACAACATTTCTAGACACACCCTGGGCCAGAAGGAAATTCACTACCTAGAAGAGAAGGACCCAGTCCTGACAGGATCCATCATCTTCTGACTTAAGAGCCCTTGAACCCTAAAAACCAGCAGTGATATTCAGATAGTATGTCGTGGGTCTTAGGTGAAACTGTAAGACACACTGGCTTCAGGTGTGACACAGCATATTCTTAACTGTGGTGGCTACAATGAGAGATACCTTCTGCTTGACAAAAGCGAAGAGAAAAGTAAAGAAAGCTTTGTCTTCCACCTTAGGTACCAGCTTGGCCACGATGGGGCAGAGCATTAAGTGGGCTTTTGGGATCCCTGATTTCAGTACTTGGCTCTTAGGTGGCATTTGTGGAGCTCCCCTGGGCCAAAGGGGAGTCAACTGCCCTGAAGAATGAGTCCCAGGCCTAGCGGCATTCGCCACAAGCTGACTGAAAAGCCTGTGGGCATCAAGTGAACATTGGTGATAGCCTGGCAGTACTCCCCATGGGACTTTGGATGTGATGGCTATGGGGTGAGGCTCCTCTGCTGATGGAAAGGGGTGGAAAGAGTGGGAAGAATTACATATTATGGTTTGAGAACCAGCTCAAGCACAGTAGAATAGAACAACAAGCAGATTTCTAAGATTTTTAACTCCAGTCCCTAGCTCCTAGAAGCATCCCTGGGCCCAACTGGGGCCTGGGAGAACATGCTGCCTTGAAGAGAAGGATGCAAACCTGGCTGGCTTCACCACTTGCTGATTGCAGAGGCCTAGGCCTTGAAGGAACAAGGGTGGTAGACAGGTAGTGGTTACAGTGGGCTTTGAGTGAAATCCATTGCTGTGCTGGTGTCAGGTCTGACCCAGTGCAGTCCCAGTGGTAGTGGCCAAAAGGGTGCTAGTGTCACGTCACCACAAGCCACAGGTGGCTCAGCATGAACAAGGACACACCATTTGTTTGGGGGAAAGTAAGAAAAGAAAACAAGAGTGGCTGCCTCTTCCTGATAACCCAGAGAATTATTCCAGACTTTATCCAAGACCACCAAGGTGGTACTTCTACAAGTCTGCAAGAACCACAGTGTTACTGGGATTTGGTGCCCCCTAATGCAGACACAACTTAGATCACAACACCCAAATCATTTCAAATATCTGGAAAGCCTTCCCATGAAGGAAGGGTACAAACAAGTGCACACCGCAAAGACTAAAATAAATACCTACCTCTTCAATGCCGAGACACTGGTGAACATCAGCAAGCATAAACACCATCCAGGAAAACAAGAGCTCACCAAAGAAACTAAATAAAGAAGCAGAGATCAATCCTGGAGAAACAAAGATATGTGACCTTTCAGACAGATAATTCAAAATATATGTTTTGAGGAAACTCAAAGAAAGTCAAGACAACACAGAGGAGGAATTCAGAAATCTCTCAGATAAATTTAATTAAGGAAATTGAAATAATTAAAAAGAAGCAGACATTCTGGAGCTGAAAAATGCAACTGACACACTGAAGAATGCATCAGATTCTCTTAATAGCAGAAATGATCAAGCAGAAGAAAAAATCAGTGAGCTTGAAGACAGGCTATTTGAAAATACAGTTAGAGGAGACAAAAGGACAAAGAATAAAAAAGAATGAAGCACACCTAAAACACCTAGAAAATAACCTTAAAAGGACAAACCTAAAATGTATTGGCCTTAGGAGACAGAAAAAGACATTGAGGTAGAAAGTTTATCCACAGGGATAATAACAGAGAACTTCCCAAACCTACAGAAGGATATCAATATTCAAGTAGACGAAGGTTATAGAACACTAAGTAGATTTAATCCAAAGAAGACTACCTCAAGACATTTAATAATCAAACCAGCAAAAACCAAGGATTCTAATATCAGCAAAATAAAAGAACAAATAATATACAAAGGAGTTCTAATGCATCAGGGAGCAGACTTTTCAGCGGAAACCTTACAGGCCAGGAAAGAGTGCTGATGATATTAACCTTATATCTAGAAAAACCTAAAGACTTTCCCAAAAAAAAAAAAAATACTTCTTAGCTAAGATTTGATAAATGAATTCAGTAAAGTTTCCAGATACAAAGTCGACATACAAAAATCAGTAGCATTTCTATACACCAACGATTAGGTAACCAAGAAAGAAATCGAGAAGACAATCCCATTTACAAGAGTTACCAAAAAAAGTGCCCAGGAATAAGTTTAACCAAGGACGTAAAAGACCTCCACAAGGAAAAGTACAATACACTGATGAAAAAAAATTGAAGATGACACAAACAAATAGAAAGACATTCCATGCTTATGGATTGGAATAATTAATATTAAAATAACTATATTACCCAAAGCAATCTATAGATTCAATGTGATCCCTATGAAAATACCAACATCATTGTTTACAGAAGTAGAAAAAAAGCAATCCCAAAATCTTTATGGAACCAAAAAAGAGCCAAAATAGCCAAAGCAGTCCTGAGCAAAAAGAACAAAGCTAGAGGCATCACAATTCCTTACTCTATATTATAAGGTTATAGTAACTAAAACAGCACAGTATTGGTATAAAAACAGACACATGGACCAATGGAACAGAATAGAGAATACAGAAATAAGTTCACATATTTACTGTCAACTGGTTTTTCTAAAAAAATGCCAAGAACATACCTGGGAAAAAGACAACTTTTTCAATAAATAGTGCTGGGAAAATTAGATATCCATATCCAAAAGAATGAAACTGGACCCTTATCTCTCATCATATACAAAAATCAACCCAAGACGGATTAAAAACTTAAACATAAAACCCAAAACTATTAAAATACTAGAAGAAAACCTAGGGAAAACACTTCAGGACATTGGTTTAGGCTAAGACTTCAAAAGCACAGACAGCAAAAACAAAAATAGACAAACAGGACTATATATATTAAACTAAAAAGTTTCTGCACAGCAAAGGAAACAATCAACATAGAGAAGAGACAGTCTGTTGAATGGAAGAAAATATTTGTAAACTTATTTCTCTGACAAGGAGCTAATATTCAAAATATACAAGGAACTAAAAGAATTCAACAGTAAATAATAATGATAATCCTGTTAAAAAGTGGGTAAAAGCTGGGCATGGTAGCTTGTGCCTGTAATCCTAGCTACTTGGGAGGCTGAGGCAGAAGAACTGCTTGAGGCTAGGAGTTAAAGACCAGCATGTGCAACAGAGCAAGAACCTGTCTGTAAAGAAAAACATTAAATTATCTAGGCATGGTGGTGTGCACCTGTAGTCCTAGCTACTCAGGAGGCTGAAGTAGGAAGATCACTTGAACCCAGGAGTTTGAGACTGCAGTGAGCTATGATTGTGCCACTGCACTCCAGCCTGGACAACACAGCAATATCCTGTCTCAAAAAAAGTGGAGAAAAGACATAAATAGACATTTCTCAAAAGAAGACACACAAATGGCCAACAGATATATGAAAAATTGTTCAACATCACTAATCATCAGAGAAATGCAAATCTAAACCACAATGATATATCATATTATCCCAATTACAATGGCTACTATTGGAAAAAAAAAATGGGCCGGGTTCAATGGCTCACTCCTGTAATCCCAGCACTTTGGGAGGCCGAGGAGGGTGGATCACCTGAGGTCAGGAGTTCAAGACCAGCCTGGCCAACATGGCGAAACCCCATCTCTACTAAAAATACAAAAATTAGCTGGGCGTGGTGGCATGTGCCTGTAATCCCAGCTACTTGAGAGGCTGAGGCAGGAGAATTGTTTGAACCCAGGAGGCGGGGGTTGCAGTGAGCCAAGATTGCACCACTGCACTCCGGCCTAGGCAACAAGAGTGAAACTCCGTCTCAGAAAAAAAAAAAAAAAAAAAGTAGCAGGTGCTGGTGAGGACATGGCAAAAAGGGAACTCTTATACACTGTTGGTAGGAATGTAAATTAGTACAGCAAAGGGGTATGTTGTATGTTTATTGGACTATTCATAATGGCAAACATATAGAACCAACCTAAGTGTTTATCAGTGGGTGAATGGATAAAGAAAATGTGGTATATATACATAATGGGATATGATTTGGCCATAACAAAGAATGAAATCATGTCATTTGCAGCAACATGGATAGAACTAAAGATCATTGTGTTAAGTGAAATAAGCTAAACACAAAAAGATAAATTTTGCATGTTCTCACTCATATATGGAAGCTAAAACAGTTTACCTTATGGAAGTAGAAAATGGAATAACTAGCACCAGTAATCATTCCACTATAGTTAGCAATGATGTATCATATATTTCAAAGTAGCTTGAAGAGAGAACTTGAAATATTCCCAACACAAATAAATGACAAATATTCAAGGTGATGGATACCCTAAATGCCCTGACTTGATCATTACACCTTCTATGCATGCAGCAAAATATCACATGCATCCCATCCATATGTAAAATATCATGTATCAATTTTTAAAAATAAAAATAAAATTACTATATGCTCCGGCAATTTCACTTCTGGATATATACTCAAAAGAATTGAAAGCAAGGTCTCAAAGAGATATCTGTACACCTGTGTTCATAGCAGCATGTTTTACAATAGTAACAACATGGAAGCAACCCAGGTGTCCATCAACAGCTAAATGGATAAGCAAAATGTAGCATATACATATAGAGTGGAATAATATTTAGCCTTAAAAAGGAAGAAAAATCTAACATATGCTACAACATCAATGAACCTGAGGACATTATGCTAAGTGAAATAAGCCAGTCACAAAAAGATAAATACTGTGTAATTCCACCTACCTGAGACAATTAGTGTAGTCAAATTTTTAGAGACAGAAAGTAGAATGGTGATTGCCAAGGGCTGAGGGAGAGGGAGCATGGCGAGATGTTGTTTAATGGGTATAGAGTTTCAGTTTTACAAGATGTAAAGAGTTCTGGAGATTGATGATGGTGATGGCTGCTCAACATTATGAATGTAATTAATTCCATTGAACTGTACATGTGAAATGGTTAAGATCATAAATTTTGTTATGTGTATTTAACACAATTTTTAAATTGAAAATAATAAATAAAATCACAACTGAAGATAATAAGTTCTTATTTCAGTGCTTGAAAGTGGATTACTACTATCCTGAATCTATCCATTTCTCTCCAATTACAGTTCTATTGACACCATTTTTGCCTAAGCCAGCCTTATTTCCCATCTGGACTACTGTAACAGCCTCCAACTTGGTGACCTGCAACCTCCTCTGTATTTCTATTTTCTTTTCACCTATCCAATTCCCATGTATTTTTTGAGCTTCAATGAAAATGTCAATATCTCAAAAATAACCTTTCCTGACCACTCCTGTTGTAGATAAATTATGACCCATGTGGTAGGTAGAATAATGACCTCCCCTACCCAAAATGCTCTAATCCCTGTAAAGTGGATCATGTTCCATTACATGGAAAAGAAGGAAATAAAATTGCAGATGAAAGCAAGGTTGCCAACCAGCTGACCTTAAAATAGAGTATCCTGGACTATCCAGGTGGGTGCAATGTAATCACTCAGTTGTGGAAAAGGGAGAAGAGGATCAGAGTAAATATGAAAATAACTCAGCCCACCATTGTTAACTTTGAAGATGAATGAAGACAGTCACAAGCCAAGGAATGCAGATGACCTCTAAAAGGCGGAATGAACAAGGAAACCGTTTTTCCCCTAGATCCTCCAGACACTTTGATTTTAGCCCAGTGAGCCCCACTTTGGGTTTCTAATGTCCAGAACTTTAAGATAATAAATGTATATTCTTTTAAGCCATAAAGTTTGTGGCAGTTTGTTACAGCAGCACTTGAAAACTAACACATCCCTTTAACATAAATTATTATAGGACAACTTTGGGTGAACTTGTTCAAATTGTGAATTACACTAATTATTTGGTCAATATCTCTAAGCTTACAAAGTGTATTTCCACTCTGTCCTGCTCATAACTGGCTTAGGACATTGCCTGGTACACAGTAGGCTCTCTACAAATATTTGTTGAGTGAATGAACTGTATTGTAGCAAAATATCCTGACCCCATACAACCAAAACAATTGCACTCCAAGAAATGTACAATCCAGCCCAAAAGCTGAAGTTCCTTGGCTAAATGATGTGAACAGAAACACTTCAATTTATAAACATTAAGACAATGCAATAATGAGTGAGAAACATTTAGGAAAGGCAAAGAAGATCCAATATACATATATGTCACCAAAGAATGTAATCAAAGCAGAGGAACAGAACAAATACTATAAACTATAACTAAAAAAAATTTAAAAATATTGAAACTATATATTGAAAGAATACAATACGACATCTGAAGATATCAACTTAGAACAACCTTAGGCATATATTAGTAATTATGAAATATTTTAATTCTATCCATCTCTATGTCCTTTAGAAACATCATTCTTAGGGTGGAAGAAAAGAAATAAATACAAATATAAGAAAAACTGTGTGTGGAGGTGGAGCAAGATGGTAAAACAGAAAGTTCCACTGATTGTCCCCCCAACAAGGATAGTAATTTAACAACTATCTACACAGAAAAAAAAAAAAACCTTCATAAGAACTAAAATTCAGGTGAGCCCCTCATAGTCGTGGTTTTAACTTTATATTGCTAAAAGAGGCACTAAAAAAAAAATAGAAGAACAGTCTTGACTCACCAATGCCACCCCTCCCACCCCCAGCAGTGGCAGCTTGGTGCAGAAAGTGTCTCTGGATGCTGAGGGAGGGAGAACACAGTAATTGTGAGGCATCAAACTCAGTGCTGTCTTGTTAGAGCAGAAAGGAAAACCAGACCAAACTCAGCTGACATCCATCCATGGAGGGAGCACTTAAACCAGCCCAAAACAGTGGGAAATCACTGATCGTAGCAATCCAAACTGGAGTTCTCACAAACCTGGCCACTACAGGCTAAACTGCTCTGGGTCTCTAAGTTAACTTGAAAGGTAGTCTAGGCCATTAAGGACTGCAACTCTTAGGTGAGTCCTAGTGCTAAACTGGGCTCAGAGACAGTATACTGGTTTGTGTGTGTTGGTTGGGGGTGGGGGTGGGTAAGGGAATACAACCTATTAAGACACCAGCTGGAATAGCTAAAGGAGTGCTGGCACCACCCCTCACCTAACCCCAGGCTGCACAACTATAGTCTTCAAACGAGACCCCTTCCTTCCACTTGAGGAGAGGAGACAGAAGAGTGGGGAGGACTTTATCTTGCATCTTGGATACCAGCTCAGCCACCACAGGATAGGGCACTGATCAGACTTGTGAGGCCCTCATTCCAGGGCCTAACTCCCAGATGACATTTCTAGACCCATACTGGGCCAGAAGGGAACCTGCTGCCTTGAAGGGAGGGACCCAGTTCTGGCAGCATTCATCACCTGCTGAATAAACTGAAGAACCTATGCGCCCTGAATAACCAGCAGCAATATCCAGGTACTAACATCAAGGGCCTTGGGTGACCCCTCTGAGATGTGCTGGCTTCAGGTGAGACTCAGCACATAACCAGCTGTGGTGGCTATGGGATGAAACTCCTTCTGCTTGAGAAAAGCAGAGCGAAAAACAAAGGAGGCTTTGTCTTGCACTTTATGTACCAGCATGGCCATAGGTGGGTAGAGAACCAAGTGAGTCCTTGAGGTTCCCAATTCCAGGACTTGCATCTTGGATGGCATCCCTGGACCTGCCCTGAGCCAGAGAGGAGCCCACTGCCCTGAAGGGTGAGGCCAGCCAGGCAACATTCACCACAAGCTGACTTAAGAGCCCTTAAAGAGAACATCAGCCATAGTCTGGCAGTACTCTCCAGGGCCTACAGTGGCAGTGGCTACAGGCAGTGGCTACAGGCAGTGTCTTTGGAAAGGGAAGGGAAGGGTGGGAAGAGCTGTGCTTCATGGTTTGAGTGCCAGCTCAGCCACGGTACAATAAAACACCAGGTAAACTAGGGTTTTTTCTCTAGTCCCTAACTCCTAGATAGCACCTCTGGACCTGCTTGGGGCCTGGAGGAACCCACCACCATGAAGGGAGGGGCACAGTGTGGCTGGCTTTGGGCCTTCAGGGCCTTCAGTAAACATAGGCAGTAGCCATGGAGTAGTTACAGCAGGCCTTGAGCAAGATCCATGCTATGCTGGCTTCAGGTCTGACCCAGCACAGTCATAGTGGTGGTAGCCAAAGGGGTGTGTGTGTCACTCAACCCCCAGCTGTCGGTGACTCAGCACAGAGAGAGAGACTCTGTATGTTTGGGACAAAGCAAAGGAAGAGAACAAGGGTCTCTCCCTGGTAATCCAGAGAATTCTCCCAGATCTTGTCGAAGACCATCAAGGTGTTACCTCTATGAATCTGAAAGAACCATAGTGTTACTGGGCTTGGGGTGCCCCCTAAAGCAGATATAGCTAGATTACAATACCCAAGACTTCAAATATCTAGAAAGCCTTCCCAAGAAGGAGAGGTACTAAAAAGCCCAGACAGTGAAGACTACACAAATACCTAACTCTTCAATGCGCAGACACCAACAAACATCTACTAACATCAACACCATCCAGGACAACATGACCTCACCAAATAAATTAAATAAGCCACCAGAGACCAATCCGGGAGAAACAGACAAATCTGTACTTTCAGAAAGAATTCAAAATAGCTTTATTTAGGAAACTGAAAGAAATTGAAGACAACACAGAGAAGAAATTCAGAATTATATCAGATAAGTTTAACAAAAACAATGAAATAATTAAAAAGAATAAAGCAGAAATTCTGGAACTGGGAAATGTAATTAACATACTAAAGAGTACATCAGAGTTTCTTTTTTTTATACTTAGTTTATTTCTTTAGAACACACACCTAAATATTCATTTTAAAATGTTATAAGATACAGATGCACTTGCATTATTTCTTTTTTTTTTTTAATTGATCATTCTTGGGTGTTTCTCGCAGAGGGGGATTTGGCAGGGTCATAGGACAATAGTGGAGGGAAGGTCAGCAGATAAACAAGTGAATAAAGGTCTCTGGTTTTCCTAGGCAGAGGGCCCTGCGGCCTTCCGCAGTGTTTGTGTCCCTGGGTACTTGAGATTAGGGAGTGGTGATGACTCTTAACGAGCATGCTGCCTTCAAGCATCTGTTTAACAAAACACATCTTGCACCGCCCTTAATCCATTTAACCCTGAGTGGACACAGCACATGTTTCAGAGAGCACAGGGTTGGGGGTAAGGTCATAGATCAACAGGATCCCAAGGCAGAAGAATTTTTCTTAGAACAGAACAAAATGAAAAGTCTCCCATGTCTACTTCTTTCTACAGAGACACAGCAACCATCCGATTTCTCAACCTTTTCCCCACCTTTCCCCCTTTTCTATTCCACAAAACTGCCATTGTCATCATGGCCCGTTCTCAATGAGCTGTTGGGTACACCTCCCAGACGGGGTGGTGGCCGGGCAGAGGGGCTCCTCACTTCCCAGTAGGGGCGGCCGGGCAGAGGCGCCCCTCACCTCCTGGACAGGGCGGCTGGCCGGGCAGGGGCTGACCCCCCCACCTCCCTCCCGGACGGGGCGGCTGGCCGGGCGGGGGCTGACCCCCCCACCTCCCTCCCGGACGGGGCGGCTGGCCTGGCAGGGGCTGACCCCCACCTCCCTCCCAGACGGGGTGGCTGCTGGGCGGAGACGCTCCTCACTTCTCAGACGGGGCGGCTGCCGGGCTGAGGGGCTCCTCAATTCTCAGACGGGGCGGCTGCCGGGCAGAGGGTCTCCTCACTTCTCAGACGGGGCGGCTGGGCAGAGACGCTCCTCACCTCCCAGACGGGGTTGCCGCCGGGCAGAGGCGCTCCCTACATCTCAGAGGATGGGCGGCCGGGCAGAGACACTCCTCACATCCCAGACGGGGAGGTGGGGCAGAGGCGCTCCCCACATCTCAGACGATGGGCGGCCGGGCAGAGACGCTCCTCACTTCCCAGATGGGATGGCGGCCGGGCAGAGACGCTCCTCACTTTCCAGACTGGGCAGCCAGGCAGAGGGGCTCCTCACATCCCAGATGATGGGTGGCCAGGCAGAGACGCTCCTCACTTCCCAGACGGGGTGGCGGCCGGGCAGAGGCTGCAATCTCGGCACTTTGGGAGGCCAAGGCAGGCGGCTGGGAGGTGGAGGTTGTAGCGAGCTGAGATCATGCCACTGCACTCCAGCCTGGGCACCATTGAGCACTGAGTGAATGAGACTCCGTCTGCAATCCCGGCACCTCGGGAGGCCGAGGCTGGTGGATCACTCGTGGTTAGGAGCTGGAGACCAGCCCGGCCAACACAGCGAAACCCCGTCTCTGCCAAAAAAATATGAAAACCAGACAGGCATGGCGGCGCGCGCCTGCAATCGCAGGCACTCAGCAGGCTGAGGCAGGAGAATCAGGCAGGGATGTTGCAGTGAGCCGAGATGGCAGCAGTACAGTCCAGCTTCGGCTCGGCATCAGGGGGAGACCGTGGAAAGAGAGGGAGACCGTCGAAAGAGAGGGAGAGGGAGACCGTGGAGAGGGAGAGGGAGAGGGCCATCAGAGTTTCTTAAAAGCAGAATTGATCAAGCAGAAGAAAGATTTAGTGAGCTTGAAGACAGGGTATCTGAAAATACACAGTCAGAGTACACAGAAAGTACACAAAAGAAAAAACCATTAAAAACAATGAAGCACACCTACAGGATCTAGAAAATAGCCTCAAAAAGGCAAATCTAAGAGTTATTGGCCCTCAAGTGGAGGTAGAGAAAGAAACACAGGTAGAAAATGTTTTCAAAGGGATAATAACAGAGGACTTCCCAAACCTAAGAAAACAAATCAATATCCAAGTACAAGAAGGTTACAGAACACTAAGCAGATTTAACCTAAGGAAGACTACCTCAAAGCATTTAATAATCAAACTATCAAAAAACAAGGATAAAGAAGGGATCCTAAAAGCAGCAAGAGAAAGAAAACAAATAACATACAATGGAGCTCCAATATGTCTGGCAGCAGACTTTTCAGTGGAAATCTTGCAGGCCAGGAGAGAGTGGCATGACATCTTTAAAGTGCTGAAGGAAAAAACTTTTACCCTAAAATAATATATTTGGTGAAAATATCCTTCACACATGAAAGAGAAATAAAAACTTTCCCAGAAAAACTAAAGCTGAGGGATTTCATCAACCCCAGACCTGTCCTACAAGAAATGCTAAAGGGAGTGCACCAATCAGCAAGAAAGAATGTTAATGAGTTATAGGCAATCACCTGAAGGTACAAAGTTCACAGGTAACAGTAATACACAGAAAAACACAGAATATTATAACACTGTACCTGTGGTGTATAAACTACTCTTATCCTAAGTAGAAAGGCTAAATGATGAATGAATCAAAAATAACAACTACAACTTTTTAAGACATAAACAGTACAATAAGATATAAATAGAAACAACAAAATGTTAAAAAGCATAGGACAAAGTTAAGGCATAGAGTTTTATTAGTTTTCTTTCTGCTTGTTTATGCGAAGTGTTGAGTTGTTATCAAGTTAAAATAATGGGTTATAAATATTTGCAAGCCTCAAGATAACCTCAAATCAAATAACATACAATGGATACACAAAAAATAAAAAGCAAGAAACTAAATCGTATCACTGAAGAAAATGACCTTCACTAAAGGAAGAAAGGAAGAAAGGAAAAAAGAAGAGAAGACCACAAAACAACCAGAAAACAAATAACAAAATGGCAGGAGTAAGTCGTTACTTATCAATAACAACATTGAATGTAAACGGACTAAACTCTCCAGTCAAAACAATAAACATACTTCACCTATAAAATCACACATAGACTGAAAATAAAGAGATGGAAAAAGATAGTCCATGTCAAGGGAAACCGAAAGAGCAGGAGTCACTATACTTATATCTGACAAAATAGATTTCAAGATAAAAACTATAAAAAGAGACAAAAAGTCATTATATAATGATAAAGGGGTCAATCCAGCAATAGAATGTGACAATTTTAAATATATATGCACCCAACACTGGAGCACCCAAATATATAAAGCAAATATTATTAGAGCTAAAGAGAGAGATAAGCCCCAATACAATAATAGCTGGAGTCTTTAACACCCCACTTTCAGCATTGGATAGATCCTCCAGACAGAAAATCAATAAAGAAACATTGGACTTAAATCTGTACTATAGAGCAAATGGATCCAATAGATATTTACAAAACATTTCATCCAACGGCTGCAGAATACACATTCTTTCCCTCAGCACACGGATTATTATAAAGGATGGATTATGTGTTAGGTCACAAAACAAGTCTTAAAACATTCAAAAAATTGAAATAATATCAAGCACCTTCTCTGACCACAGTGAAATAAAACTAGAAATTAATAACATGCAGAATTTTGGAAACTATACAAATACACGGAAATTAAAAATATGCTCCTGAATTACAGTGGGTCAATGAAGAAATTAAGAATAAAATTGAAAAATGTATTGAAGCAAATGATAATGGAAACACAATGCACCAAAACCTATTGGATACAGTGAAAACATACTAAGAGGGAAGATTGTAGCTATAAGTGCCTCCATTTAAAAAGAGGGTAAAGTTCAAATAAACAATCTAATGATGCATCTTAAAAAACCAGAAAAGCAAGAGGAAAGCAACCACAAAATTAGTAGAATAAAGGAAATAATAAAGATCCGAGCAGAAATAAATGAAATTGGAATGAAGAAAACAACACAAAAGATCAATGAAATAAAAAAACAGCTTTTTTGAAAAGTTAAACAAAATTGATATATCTTCACCCATACTTAGAAGAAAAGATTGAAGATACAAATAAAATCAGAAATGAAAAAGGAAACATTACCACTGATACTGCAGAAACTCAAAGTATCATTAGTGGCTACCATAAGCAACTATGTGCCAATAAATTGGAAAATCTAGAAGAAATGAACAAATTCCTAGACACATACAACCTACCAAGACTGAACAATGAAGAAACCCAAAACCTGAACAGATCAACATCAAATAATGAGATTGATGCCATAATAAAAAATCTCTCAGTAAACAAAAGTCCAAGACTTGATGGCTTCACTGCTGGAATTTTACCAAACACTTATAGAAGAACTAATATCAATCCTATTCAAACTATTCCAAAAAATAGAGGAGGGAATAGTTTTAAACTCATTCCATAAGGCCAGTATTACCTTGATACCAAAACCAGACAAAGACACATCAAAAAGAGAAAACTATAGGCCAATATATCTAAAGAATATTGATGCAAACATCCTCAACAAAGTACTAGCAAACTTAATACATTAGAAAGATCATTATCATGACAAAGTGGGATCCATCCGTGGGATGGTTCAACATATACAAATCAATCAATGTGATACATCATATCAACAAAATGAAGGATAAAAACCATATGATCATTTCAATTGATGCTGAAAAAGCACATCCCTTTATGATGAGAACCCTCAAAAAAATGAGTATGGAAGGAACATACTTCAACATAATAAAAGCCATATATGACAGGCCCACGGGTAGTATCATATGGAATGGGGAAAAATTGAAAGCCTTTTTTCTAAGATTTGAAACACGACAAGTATGCCCACTTTCACCAATGCTATTCAACATAATACTGGAAGTCCTAGCAAGAGCAATCAGACAAGAGAAAGATATAAAGGGTATTCAAACTGGAAAGGAAGAAGTAAAATTATCCTTGTTTACAGATGATAGAATCCTATATTTGGAAAAACAAGACTCCAGAGAAAAACTATTAGAACATATAAACAAATCTGGTATAGTTGCAGGATACAAAATCAACATACAAAAATCAGTAGCATTGCTATTTGACAACAGTGAACAATCTTAAAAAGAAATAAAAAAGTAATCCCAAATACAATAGCCACAAATAAAATTAAATACCTAGGAATTAACCAAAGAAGTGAAAGGTATCTACAATCAAAAGTATAAAACAGTGATGAAAGAAATTGAAGAGGACACCAAAAATGGAAAAATATTCCATGTTCATAGATTAGAATAATCTGTATTTTTAAAATGTCCATACTACCCAAAGCAATCTACAGATTCAGTGTAATCCCTATCAAAATACCAATGATATTCTTCAAAGTAGTAGAAAAAAAATCCTGAAATTTATATGGAACTGCAAAAGATCCAGAATAGCCAAAGCTATCCTTAAGCAAAAAGAACAAAACTGGAAAAATCACATTACCTGACTTCAAATTAAACTACAGAGCTATAGTAACAAAAACAGCATGGCACTGGCTAAAAAAAGACATACTGACCAATTGAATAGACTAGAGAACTCAAAAACAAATCCTTACATTTAACAGTAAACTCATTTCAGCAAAGGTGTTAAGAACATAAACTGCAGAAAAGACAGTCTTTTCAATAAATGGTGATGGGAAAACTAGATATCCACATGCAGAAGACCCCTATCTCTTGCCATATACAAAAATCAAATCAAAGTGGATTAAAGACTTAAACCTAAGACCTCAAACTATGAAACTACTACAAGAAAATATCGGGAACCTCTTTAGGATATTGGTTTGGACAAAAATTCTTTGAGCAATACCCAACAAGCACAGGTAACCAAAGCAAAAATGGACAAATGGAATCACATCAGGTTAAAAAGCTTCTGCACAGCTAAGGAAACAACAAAATTACAAGACAACCCACAGGATGGAGAAAATATTCACAAACTACCCATCTGACAAGAGATTAATAACCAGAATATATAAGGAGCTCAAACAACACTATAGGAAAAAATCTAGTGATCCAATCAAGGGTCAAAAGATTTGAATAGACATTTCACAAAGGAAGACATACAAATGGAAAATAGGCACATGAAAAGACATTGAACATCATTGATCATCAGAGAAATGCAAACCAACACCACAATGAAGTATCATCTCACCCCAGTTAAAATGGCTTTTATTTAAAAGTCAGACAATTACAAATGCTGACGAGGATGTACAGCAAAGGGAAGCTTCATACACTGTTAGTGGGAATGTAACTTTGTACAACCACTATGGAAAAGAGTTGGGAGGTTCCTCAAAAAAACTAAAAATTGAGCTACCATATGATTCAGCAATCTCACTGCTGGGTATATACCGAAAAGAAAGGAAATCAGTATATCAAAAAGATATCTGCACTCCCATGTTTGCTACAACACTGTTCACAATAGCTAAGATTTGAAAGCAACCTAAGTGTCCATCAGCAAATGAATGGAAAAGAAAATGTAACACATATACACAGTGGAGTACTATTCAGCCTTAAAAACAAATTAGATCCTGTCATTTGCAACAACATGGATGGAACTGGAAATCATTATGTTAAGTGAAATAAGCCAGACACAGAAAAACAAACATTGCATGTTCTCACTTATTTGTGGGATCTAAAAATCAAAACAATTGAACTCATGGACATAGAGGATGGTTACCAGAGGCTGGGAAGGGTAGTGGGAAGCAGGGGGAAGTGGGGAAGTGGGGATGGTAAACGGATACAAAAAGAAAAAATGAATAAGACCTACTATTTGATAGTACAACAGGGGAATATAGTCAATAATAACTTAATTGCACATTCTTAAATAACTACAAGAGTGTAATTGGATTGTTTGTAACACAAAGCATAAATGTTTGAGGGGATGGATACCCCCATTGTCTATGATGTGTTTATTTCACATTGCATGCCTGTATCGAAACATCTTATGCACCCCTTAAATATACATACCTACTATGTACTCACAAAAATTTAAAATAAAAGAAAAACAGAGTAAGAAAAAGCCTTTTAGTTCTGAATTTGAATTGAAATTATCAGTATAAACTCATGAGGCATTTCAATGTTAAAGGTAGATACACATGCATACATTTCCTAGATCAGTCCACTAAAAAGGTCTAGAAACTACCACCAATCCAGAATCAATGAGCAACTCTGGGGCCCAGACTGATGTCACCACATAATTTCCCTTTAAAATAAACCATAACCTTTTAAAGAAATGGCTAATTTCAGGCTAGGGACAATAAATGTACAAGATTGACATGGAATATCTTTACATACCAGATAGCAAGAAAATTGTCAAAGACTATCAGAGTGATATCAAAAACAAAACAAAACTCAGGAGACAACTTAAAAATGGAATCCAACGGTTCCAAGATAGGAAATTTTGAGCTTTAACAATGCTAATATTGCAATGGATTGAAATCCATAAATCATGCTTAAATCCATCCATGAGTTCATAATAATATTTATGAACAAAAATACACATTTTATCATCATCTGGGAATGATAAGAAATTGATTCATTATCTTGAAAACTGAACAAATAAGGGGAAAAGACCAAGAATTTATCCTGTTTTCTCTATGTGAACTGTACCAATGGGTAACCAAATAGTAGACGAGGGGAAGTATATTTTTATAAAATTATTACAGCTCATAAATATAAGCAACTTGAAAAAATTATAACACAACCCTGTATAATAAATTAAGAGATCCAGGTATGAGCATCAATAGCTGTTAACAACAATAGCCAAAAAAGAGCAAAAACCGGATATCATGTCTCCTGATAAAAGAACATACTACCACCTATAATACTGACAAAAGATTAAACCCCAATATCAACCAGTCTCTTGATCCAAATTCCAATTTGCAGGAAATATAAAGGATAGGGTGTCACATAGACCTGTTTCATAAGTATGTAATCAAGAAACTCTGCCTATGGGAAATTCTCCAAGCCCAGTTATTTGAAAGATGGGAGAGAGAGATAGGGAGGGGGAGAGAGAGATAGGGAGGGGGAGAGAGAGATAGGGAGGGGGAGAGAGAGAGAGGAAGGGTGAGACAGAGAGGGAGAGGGAGAGAGAGAGAGAGGAGAGGGTGAAAGGGGGGGGGAGAGAGAGAGAGGAAAATAGAAGAAGAAGAACAAGAAGAGGAAGAAGAAGAAGGAGAAGGAGAAGAAGAAGGAGAAGCAGGAGGAGGAGGAGGAGAAGGAGAAAGAAGGAGGAGGAGAAGGAGGAGGAGGAAGAGGATGACGAGGAGGGGGAGGTGGAAGAGAAAAAGGGGAGGAGGAGGAGAGGGAGGAGGAGGGGAGGGAGGAGGAGGAGGGGAGGGAGGAGATTTTTTTGATTGACTCAAAAAATCAATCAGGGGAGGAGAAAGAGAAGGAAGGAAGAAGGAAAAAGAAGATGAAGAAGAAGGAGAAAGAGAAAAGGAGGAGGAGGAGAAGGAAAAGAGACAAATTATAAAATTTTAATTGCAGATTAAAAGTGACATAAAAGGCATATGAATTTTTTTAATGGGCAAGACTAAACTACAGTGTTTAAGGACGCACACTTGTGTAATAAACCATAACGATTTCAAAAGAAGTGATGACTGCAGAAGCCAGGATAATAATTACTTTTGGAAGGAGGATGAGACTGTGATGAGGAGAAGGTATTGGGGTTTCTGTAAATGTTCCATTTTTTTTTTTGTCCCAGATGGTGGTTACAATAATTTTCACCTTATGATAATTTGCTGATTATGTATTTTGGTGTGGTTTCTTATACCTGCACTTTATTTTACAATAAAAAGATCTAAAAATACTAATGCTGTTTTTAAGAACACAGATAACAGAGAAATACAGAAGCAACTTTTTAATCCCTGAATGGGTTAGGCAGGTATCTTGCAAGACATCAATTATGACCAAAAGCTAGTAAGAAAACTACTTAAAAGAAAAATAAAATTTTTCTGCCTAGGCCTATGACATTATTCTGGAATAAACACCTCAGACTTTGGGAAATATATTGTTGCATACATTTATGTCTAATATCTTGAACTGATCAAAGAATGGGTAGATATATGGGAAGAATAACCCAGCAGGTAGAATGTGAGATTTTTCCAAATAATCATGGTCATTTCGCCCGGTAGATGAAGGAAAGCTCCCTCTTGCAAAGGAAGAAGAGGCAGGCTTCCCATCTGAAAAAGCTAAAAAAAAAAAAAAAAAAAAAAAAGGACAAAATAAACCTAAGGCAAGCAGAAGGAAAGAAATAATAATGATAAGAGCAGAAATTAGTTAAGCCAATGAAAAAATAAGGATAATCAATGAAACAAAGAGCTGGTTCTTAGAAAAGATCCAAAAAAATTGACACACTTTTTCAAGACTGATAAAAATTACCAGTACCAATGATTAAACAGGGGATATGACTTACAGATTTTGCAGACATCAAAAGGACAATAAGAAAATACTATGAACAACCCCACACACATCAATGTGGTAATTTACAAAAAGGGACAAATTCCTCAAAACCACAAGCTACAAAATTCACCCAATATAAAATAGACAATTTGAATAGCCCTATAACTATTAAGACAGTTGCATTCATGATTTTAATACTCCCAAAAAGAAATCTCCAGGTCCAAATGGTTTCACTGGGGAATTCCACCAAATATTTAAAGAAAACTAACGTCAATTCTATGCAATATCTTTCATAATATATGAGAGGAGGGTACACTTCTACATTCATTTTGTAAAGCTAGTACTACCCTGATACCAAAACCAAACTAAAACAGCAGAAGAGCAAACAAAGAAACTATAGACCAATATCCTCAAAAATATAGATACAGAAATTCTTAACAAAATATTACCAAATAGAATTTAATAATCTGTAAAAAACAATTATACATTATAACAAAGTGGGGTTTATTTCAGGGATGCAAGGCTAGTTCATTATTCAAAAAATCAGTCAGAGTAGACTACTACATTAACATGCTAAAGAAAAACAGCACATTATTATATCAATCAATGCAGAAAAAGCATTTAACAAAATCCATTTATGACAAAACCTGTGAGAAAAATAGGAACAGAGGAGAACTTCCTCAACTTTATCCACAAAGAGCATCTGCTAAAAAGCATATAGTCTATATTACATTTGATAGTGAGAGACTGAATGCTTTCCCTCTAAAATCAGGAGCAAGGCAAGGATGTTCATTCTCACCACTCTTATTCAACATAGTACTGAAAGTTCTAGACAGTGCAATAAGGCAAGAAAACAAAATAAAAGGCATACATATCGGAAAGGAAGAAATAAAACTAGCCCTATTTGTACATGACGTGATTGTCTACAGAGAAAATCTCAAGAAATTTACAAAACCTCCCATAACTAACACGTGAGCTCAGAAAGCTGACAGGATACAAGACAAACATACAAAAAAAATTGTATGTCTATAATAAATAGTAATAAACATGTGAACACTATAATTAAAGTACAATACCACTTAATTGATCAAAAATGAAATATTTAGGAATAAATCTAACAAAATATGTATAGGACTATATGTTGAAAACTTCAAAACTCTGATAAAATAAACCAAAGAAAATCTAAATAAATGGAGCAATACACCATGTTTATCTACAGGAAAACTCAACAAATTGATTTATAGGTTGAACACAGTTCTTATCAAACCCCTAGCAAGATTTTTTGTACATATAGAAAAGAGCTTTCTAAAATTTACATGGAAAGGCAAAGAAATAGAACAGCTAAAACAATTTTCTAAAAAAAAAAAAGAGCAAAGTGGGAAGAATCAATATAACCAATTTCAAGACTTTTATTATATAGCTATAGTAATCAAATTGAATGAACCTGCCTCACTGTTATTCTGATCTGTCCTATTTCAAGAAATGGCAACCATTTCTGATTAAAGTGACTTCTCACTATTACATGTATTTCTAATAGACATTAATAGCACATTACACATATTAGATCCATTAAGTGAAACACACATCAGCAAATTTGTGTGCTGCATGCCTCGAATGGAGCAGACATGATAGCATACTTGATTAAAATACTGGGTAAAAGTGCTTGTATCCAAGAAATCTCTAGTACAGATTTCATTTAGTTTATGTATATATAAATTATATTAACTGCTTTGGTTTCTAAGCGTTTACGTGTGATGCTACAGTGATTTTCAGCAACATGTACCTCTACTACATTTTTCATGCCACTACAGACTAGATATGTCTTCAAAACATAAATTTAACAGCAGAATTTTATCTAATCTTCTGGCTGCTATCTATAAACCAAACACTTCAATAATGTTTTCTACATTCAAACAAAACTACTACAGTTTTTGCATTGGAAATCTTAAAGACAAAACTAGGCTTTAATTGCATTCTCGCTGATCCTGATTATTTGAAAAGCATACAAAAGTTTACTTATAGTAAATGCTTAAATCTTACATTTATTTGCATTTGTTTTAAGGCCAGAGATTTATTGAAACAATATCAAAAAAAACATTTTTAAACTTTAGTAAATACAGTATCTCATTTTATAAAGCAAAATACTCAAAATTTGTGCCAGTTTTCCTGTGGTTTGTAAAATCTGGTGTACAGTATGTTTGGTGAGTAAAGCCAAATCATTGGGACAGAAAATACAGTCCCAAGCTAATACATCACTTTACCATCTAGCATTTATCAAACACATAGGAGGAAGCAGGAAAACAGTGCTAGGCATGTTTTACATTTTAAGGTAGCAAATACATTGAAACATTCTCTTAAAGTTAGCTATCTTTCTCTGAAATAAACAAATTCTCATTGTAAAAAAACAAAAATAGGAAATTTCTTGAAAATGACATGAAAATAAATTGCCAGAGAGGTTTATCTGTGATGATTTTCTGTTTCCTGAATAGGGAAAAGTGGAACATATTCCTACTGTCACAATCCCTTTCAGCTATGTGACTTCAGTCACACAGATATTTAAAAAGCAGAATTTGAAACAGTTAAGCCTTACAACATGAGCCTAAGCCCTGGGCGTTCTTACTTCCTGATTTTTTTCATGCCAGGACATTATTTGAAATACATTGTTTGACCTAGTTATAGACATTCTGATGGACAGCACTAGGAGGTTGTCAAGTTTATTAATTCTTTCTCCTTTTTTCCTAAGACATTTTATGTTTATTTCCTTCTGATTTCCAAAAGTCACCTTTTTGCAAAAGACTACAATTTCCTCTGTTAATTGTGTGTGTGTGTGTGTGTGTGTGTGTGTTTTTTTTTTGTTTTTTTTTTTGAGGCAGAGTCTCACTCTGTCACCATGCTGGAGTGCAGTGGCGCGATCTTGGCTCACTGCAAACTCCGCCTCCCAGGTTCAAGCGATTCTCCTGCCTCAGCCTCCCCAGTAGCTGGGATTACAAGCATGCCCCACCATGCCCAGCTAATTTTTTATTTTTAGTAGAGATGGGGTTTCACCATGTTGGCCAGGATGGTCTCGATCTCTCTACCTCATGATCCACCTGCCTCAGCCTCCCAAAGTGCTGGGATTACAGGCATGAGACACCGCACCAAGCCAATTCTGTATATTTTTAACTAAACTCACAAACTTAATGTACCAAGTAACTTGTAACACTGATCAGCATGTTATGAAGTCACTAGATGTGTACTGAAACCTGTTCCCAACATGAGTTGTCATCTTGTAATAATCAGATAGTTAAACTCAATACATAATCTAATTATCGCACTCATTTTATAAATTCATCTAGCCTAAACTTTGGCTATGAATCACTCTACTTGTCAAGACACACTGATTAAAGTAAAAAGGATATCATATGTGACAAGGAATGTGTCAAAATATAAAACATTCACTGTTTTATATTATCAGGTATGATTCTTCACCGAAATCAGCAAGGCCTGCTTGAATTTAATTCCCCTGAGGGCAAGACCTTTATCTCATTCACCACTCTATCCCCAGCACCTAAAACAGAGTCTGGCACATATCAAGGGTTCATTACATATGCACTAGTTAAATGACTTACTAGTGAATTCATAAATAAATGAAATCCATAATAATTGATACCTGTATCGATAATGCCTCATGTAAATACTTAAAACTTTAATGCATAGAGAGACAGCATAAAATAGCTGTGTGTTAAAATTTTTTTAAATACCCAGAGTGAGTGAAAATGTAGAAAAATGAAAGAGGAGCTATCATCTGCTGCTGGTGAAAATGTAAATTAATAAATTTGTGGAGGATAATTTACAATATATGCTATAAGTTTTACATCCAAAAACTCTATGCTTACAAATTTATCTTAAGAAAATGATCAGATTTGGGCATAAAGATTTATTGACAAAGATAGTAGAATTTTTATAATAATAATAAAATTAAAATGTTCTATACATCCAAAATAGTGGAGTGGTTAATTAAATTATAGCATACCCAAAGAATGGAATATTATGCAGCTAGTAAAAATTGTCATTCAGTGAAATTAAAAAGATGTATCATCAATTTTTTAAATTCAAAATGCATATTAATAAAAAAGAGTGGAAAACACATAAAAATACTAAGTAATCTGTTGCTTCTTGGTAGAGTTACAAGTGATATGTATTTTCAGTATTTTGTAATTGCTCTTTTCAATATTTTCTAAATTTTCTACAAGGAAAAAATGTTTACTGTTAGGGTAAGATTATTTTAATAAAATTAATTTAAAATCAAAATACAAAGGAAAAAAACTAGTATTAAAACCAGAAAGACCTAGGTTTGAAATTAGGCTTGGGCACAGCTTCCTCAACCCTCTCATCCTGTTGCTTCATGTATATAACACTGTCTACATTGCAGGGCTTAGCATAGTGCTGTGCACATAGTAGATAATCAATAAATGATGCCCCAAAATAACTACATTCAGTTAATACGAGACATAAGGATTTATAAATGAAGACTATGAAATATATTTTTGCAAAAATTTCCCTTTTAATACCTTTATCCTTACCAAAAATTTATTTCATTGCCTGTTGCATGGGTCAGTTCAAAAAACAATTAATTACATATGGAAGGATTATATGAAGTTGCAATCACAGCAATTACTAATGTAGTTCACCAATACATTTTTGAGCATATTGCTCAAATGCTTAAAATGTGGTTTTTAAAAAAAATCTATCTAAAACATTTTATAACTGGCTAGCTTTTATGACAATTTAAATTTTTCCATATGGCCAACAGCTGACAGTATTATGCCAGCTTTAATGTTCCTCTCTTTTTTTATATAAATATGCACTTTCAAAAACAGATTTAAATTATTGAGAAGAGAACCATGAATTTTTATAGAGTTCGTGTTGACATAGGGCTTTGTAATACTTAAACTAAACCTTTATGGTATATCGTTTACGTCATTTTTCTCCATTGCACAAATGAAGCTTTAACTCTATGCGATTGTTGAAGAAGTGGGTTTAAAGTCTCTTTAACATGATTGATTCTTCTATAACCAATGTGCTAACAGCCTACGTCCATCTGGGCTTTTGACCTTTGAAGATCCAGACTTAGAGTTTGAGTATCTACATTTGGGTCTTAACCCCATAACTTCTAACTTAGTTTTAGCATGAGGATCAAATAAGCTCAAACACAAGCGAGCACTCTGTCAATGGTAAAAGCATATTTATGGTCTCTCGGCCCCAGCTCTGCATGAAATTGTGGTTCTGTACTCATGCGAGCTTGGGAAACTATTTCCATGTTGGAGAACCACAGGTACATTAGCACAAATAACCTGTCATTCTCAAGGTTAGAGAAGCGTTTGCTGGAGAGTGGTAGAAATAGCTCAGAATTGCCTGGAGAATGTTATCAGAATAAACATGCAGTCTCATTCCCCTCCACCTCCCATAACTACCCATCAGATCTGGACTCACCCTTGACGTGAAGATATATTGTTGAAGTGAGGAAAAGAAACCTGTTTTTCAAAAGTATCTTAAGGGTTTCTGATATATGGTTATGCCATGAGTACTAAGGATGATAATTTCTACATTAACATATGGTCTTGACTTTATAATTCCATTATTTTGCATACTGTTTCGAGTAATATCTATTAATGCCCCCATAAAATTTGGAATTGTGATTCTTTCTCAATTCTGTTTTTTCTACCCATTTCTTTCTTCTTCACTTTATTGAGGCTTCTGGGACAAAATACAACCATTATTCACTTTCTGATGTAGTGAGACATATTTTCACCAAAATGACAGACTGGATGTTCAGGTGAGAGTAACTGCAATATCTTGAACATAGTAGGAAATAGATAATAATTTAATATGATTTACTTGATATTTTAAAGTAGCAACTTTACTGAGATATAATTCACACACTCTTTCACCCATTTAAAATATACCATTCAGTGACTTTTGGTATATTCAGAGTTTTGTGATCACCACAATCAATTTTAGCACATTTCAGCATCTCCAAATAAAACACTGTATCCATTAGCTATTACTTTCCATTTCCCCTCAACCTCCACATTTGTGTACATGTTTCTGTTTGCACATATATTTTAAATCCCTGCAGGCATTTGCCTAGGAGTAGGATGATGGGTCATACCGTAACTCTATGTTTAACCTTTTGAGGAACTGTCAGATTGTTTTGACAGCCATTGTGACTACTAATTCCTACTAATAAATATAATTGTTGCAGGAAAATCTATATAAAAAGGATAACTAGTATGTAAGTCTCTGAAAATAAAATCCCCTCTAAAGCTGCATGATTTTACATTCCCTCTAGCAAAGTATGAGGATTTCACTTTCCACATTCTCATCAACACTTGTTATTGTCTGTCCCTTTTTATTATAGTCATCGGAGTGAGTATAAAGTGGTATCTCATTGTGGTTTTGATTTGCATTTCCCTAATGGCTAAGAACGCTGAGTATCTTTTTGTGTTTTATTGGCCATCTCTATACCATTTTTGGAGAAGTGTCTATTCAGAATCTTTGCCCCATCTTCAGCTGGATTATGTCCTTTTATTATTGAGTTGTAAGAGTACTTTATATATTCCAGATACAAGTCTTCTATCAGATATTTGCTTTTTTTCTCCCATCTGTGTGTTGTCTTTTCACCTTCTTGATGGTATCCTTTAAGCACAAAAGTTTTAAATTTTTAATGAAGTCCAATTTATCTATTTTCCTTTTTGTTGCTTGTGCTTTTGGTGTCATAACTAAGATGTCTTTGCCTAACCCAAGGTCACAAGATTTACTTCTCTGTTTTCTTCTAAGAGTTTATAGTTTTTCTCTTACATTGAGGTCTATGATGCATTCTGAGTTACTGTTTTTCAAAAGTAGGCCCTTTTACTTATAAAGTCATTAAAATACATTGATTTGTGTAAATGTGATCAACAGAGATTATGTCCCATTTCACAGGATTAACAACTGGGAAGAGGAAAAAAAGCAATCCAAAAACATGCTATGAAACAGTATTTCCAATTTATGAAGTCCCTGAAGGATATATTCTGTATCCTCTACGTCATGAGCATTAAAGCAATCTACTCATTGAGGCTGATTCTTAATATGTGTTTTGGCATGGACTTCTTTGGGTTTTCCTATTTGGGGTCAGCTCAGCTTCTTGAATTTGTTTGTCTTTTGTAGGTTTTTGTAGGTTTGTGGGTTTTGTGGGTTTGTCTTCTGCCAAACTTTAGAAGTGTGCAGCTCTTATTATATATCTTCAAATACTTTTTCAACACCATGCTTTTTCTCCACTCCTTCTGGGACTTGGTTGATATGATTATTAGATCATTTTTTACAGTTACACAGGTCCCTGAGGCTCTGTTCACTATTTTCTAATCTATTTTTTCTCTTTTATTTAGATAGGATGATTTCTATTGTTGTATTTCCAAGTTTGCTAATTCTTCTCTTTGTCTTTTCCATTTTACTGTTGAGCCCATCCAATGACTTTTTAATTTTATTTATTGTATTTTTCAGTTCTAACATTTACTTTTGGTTCTTCTTTATATATCCTATTTTTCTGCTGATACTTTCCATTTTTTCATTTGTTTCAAGTGTGTTTATAGTTGCTCACTGAAGCACTTTTATGATGGCTGCTTTAAAATCCCTGTCAGATCATCCCAACATCTATGCCATGTTGGTGGTGTCTTCTGTTCATAATCTTTTATCATTCAAGTTTAGGTTTTCCTGGCTCCTTGGTATGACAAGTGATTTTTACTGTATTCTGGACATCATACTTATTATCTTATTAGACTTTGGATCTTTCTTAAATCTTATGTTTTAACAAGTTTCCTCTGACACAACACTACAGGGGAAGGGGATGCTGCCTCATTTCTGCTGAATGGCAATGGAAGTTCAGATTCCATTCATACTACCATGGAAAGAGAGTGGTTCATGACCTCTGGGAAAAGACGCAAATCCTACTTTCTACTCTCTGACACACCCCGGCAACCAGTGGAAGAGGTACCTCATTACCTCTAGGTGAGGGTGGAAGTCCAGGCTTCCCACTCAGCCTTTGCTGACAAGGGTCAAAATAGGACTACCATTTTTTTCTGTGATGTATGGATAAAGTAGGGCAGCAATTTTCTAAAATGTTTGTTTTGCCAGCATGAGCTTTTCCTGGTTCTTTGGCTAAATAGACAAGACTTTTATTGGAGCTTTTTTTGTTTGTTTGCACTTTTAGCATTTCTATGTCACCGCCCTCTGGGATATATGTGGCAAAAATAAAACTCAGGGAGTTCACTGAGATGTTGTTCCTCAAGTTCCAAGGTCCCTAATTCATCTGTCTTCTCTCCATTCTTCAGAGCTTGCTTGTGTTTATTTTATGCATAATGTTCATAATTTGTAATAGCATTTAGCAGAAGGAATAGAGAAGAGTGTGTGTATCTTATCTTTTTCAGAACCAGAATGTAATATATTTGATGTGAATGTTCTCTATATGTTTATTATTTCTCTAAAAATTTTTATGGTCTGATACTATTGTGATTTCACTCATTCAGGGCTCACTTAGAAATGTTTTTCATTATTACTATATCTTTGCATATTTCTCTGAGAAATTTTCATTTTATCATTAAAATTTTCATAATCTCCAAAGCATATCCAATTGTATTTTTGCCACAAATCTATGTTTGCCACATATCTATGTGGCATAGATATGTTTGCCACAAATCTATGTGGAAGGTATAACATCCACAGCCACAAAACCCAATTTTAATGAAAGTACAAAGGTAGTATATGATCATTCCACATGGGTGAAGGATAAGATGCTACTCATCATATCTTGCATAGACTTTTTCCAAATGCACACGACCAGAGCTTGATTATTCTCTTAATTTCAGCCTCACCTGAACAGATGTTCCTAGTTGATTTTCTTCTACTTGTGCACTGATAGTCTCATTTATTCTGATTATCATTTTGTGTTTTTATTGAGCATGATCTTCTATTTGCTCATTTTCATTCCCCATTCCTGTTTGAGCACCTCCATCATCTTTCACACAGTTTGCTTCTGATGTCTGAAAAAGCCAATAATACCCACAAATCTGCTGTGGCTCAGATGCTCACTACAAAAGTCTTTTCCTTTTCAGTCCATCTCCTGAAGATATTTTCCTGGCAGGCAATAAAACAACTTTAGAGAAATAATGTCGCATTTACTTCTCTCCACTTAATTTGCTTTTTTAATTCTTTCTCATCTTGGGAATTTGTATGGGAGAAAAACTTCATTGTTTTGAGCCTGTCTCATGAACTAAACATAACCTTTGACAACATTTCAGTGATACAATGCTCATTTGCAAATTTTCCTAAAAATGTAAAACCTGTTTGGTGCTGCATGCTTTGCTAACCATTGTTACTTTCACATCTGCAATATTTTGAGATAAAGGATTATAAAATCCAAGTAATCTTGTCCCTGGCTGTTCTTTTGGTTAGCAAAGGGGTTTCATAAAACTTAGTAGGAGGTAATATAAATTCACACAAGTAAACTAACACAAACTGATTTGAAGTCTCCATACCACCACTCCTTTTGTTTTCTCCAATCACCTAGGAAAGGGTAAAATAACTAAAAAACAAACAGAAACATCAAGCCTGCTACATTGTTTTTTCCTGTTCTTGGCATGAATAGAATTGCTACTGAAATTCTCTTGGCTCTTATGATGTCATTATAGAAATGCCCTCTCACAGATCATTCCCTTTTGTCTCCTTCCCTGCCTGCTCTGTAGTTGAAATAATTCTTTTCAAAAATAATTTATAAATTGTTTTGTATGACACCAGTGACATTTATTACAGGCATCAAGTTCAGCAAAAACTAACAAAGTATTTCTACTTAATTCCTTTATCAAATGCTAAGGGCTATGGTAAGAATTTAGAGGTTATGTCACTTAGCATCTTACAGTGAGTAGAACAATTTTGTTCCCAGTCAGATGAGTTAACTTGGAAGGCATTGGTCAACAAGAAGTCTGCCAGAAAAGAAAGAATGGTGGCATTGAACAGAGAAGTTCCAGACAGAAGCCAAAGAGTAACCACAGTACAGTTAGTTGATTTGATTTGTTGTCATTCTTTACTTTAATTTTAGAAATAGGTTATTTTCCATTATTTCTTTAAAATTGTTTTACTTGGGTTTTTTTTTTTTTTTGCAAGTTGTTATATCACATGGGTAAAACTGATTCTTTGATTAAATCTAACTCTTCAACCTTAATTATTATTTAACTGGTATACCATTATATACACACTAGGATTATATTTGAAAGGTAGGTCGAAGCCATGCGCAATTTTCCTAACTGTACTGCACACCATAAAGTTTTAATGTAATGCAAGTATTTCCCCAAGTACTTTTCTCCACTGGAATTATATCAGAAGAATTTATCATAACAGGATGTGTTTGTAGAACTCAGCATCTCTCTGTAAGACAATGGGATTCCTTTTCCTCCCTCTTTGCCTCTACTCATTTGAGAGCATTTTCAAAACCACAGAAATCAGTCTCTGCTTTAGTTTCATTGATTCTACCCAATGTAAGAAAAAAACAATTGTTTCATAAAACTGGAGCATCACTCTCTTATCAACTTCCACACTTACTATATTTATATCTGTAGCTGTAAAACTGGCCATACCATGTTTTAGATGTAGTGATGCTCAACCTCAAAGGAGAAAATATTCCAAGATCTGTATTAAATGACATCTTAAATTGAACTATTTTAAATTGAACTATCCTAACTCAGGTTCCAACATTAATTATTAATATATTATGGGTGTTGTGGGTTAACTAAAGAAAAAATTATCTGGGCAGAAATGAAGCTCTTCAGCGGTCCTCACAAATGAGAAAGGATTCTGAAGCCAATAAGCAGGAATTTCTACATACTGGGATCTTGAGGAATGAGTGAGAGAGATGTCACTTGGAAATGTAACAAAGACCACTAATGAGAGAAGGCTCTTACTAAAGTCACCTGAAGCACCCTGTTCAAAGGGATCACTAGCTGAAGAGATAACATTGTACCATCATGTAAACTGGCCTTTGACTATTACTAAGAATTCTCCACTGTACCAACCCCACACTGGCACCTGCCCTCAAGAGCCTTCTCTTCTTGCAAAGTGGGAAAGTAGGAATTATTCATTCCTCATGCTTAATGCATTCATAATAACTCTTCACATACTATTCAAACACTTTCATGTTGATAGTACCTTGAGGTTTTTGATGTTTATTTCTGTGCATTTTCTTGTCTCCTGGCCCACATATTCCCTTTTCTTCGTCCATCTGCCTTTATTTCTCCCACCATATCTATCTATATCTTGCAAAGAAAAGGGACTTTAACATTTTCGCTTGCAGTACTCTTTCCCTAGAATCGGTGCCAACAAATTGCAACCATTGACGGGCCCTGGTGTGCTCATACGCTTCTGTACATCACCACTAGAAACAGTAAGAGACGACAAGCAACTGCAGATTGAGCATCTAGTGTGGATATATAGAGCTAACATCCACCACTTGGCAAGCTGTGTTCAGGGAGGCTTACTTAGCTCTCATTCCGGGATTATTATAAAAATAAATCTTTTAACATTTGTTTGGGATTAAAAGTGAGGGAATCTAGACTCACATTTTAAAATGCACATCCTGATGAATAATAAATACTCTTAGTAAATATACATTAAGGGAGAATTATATTTTCTGCAGCTTGTTGTGTTTCACTGAAGGCATTCTCCACATAAGAATGAATTAACGGAACCCAAATATCAGACCAAGATTGGAGTAGGGCGTGTCTAACTTGTACCATACCTTAGAAATTTAAAAGAAAAAATGCCTAAAACAAGAGCAGACGAAAATGAAGGGGAGGCGAGGTATTTATGAGAGGAAAGAGAGGCCTGAAAGACATTCCGGGGCAACAGATAGGAGGCTGTCTGGGTTGCGCTGGAAAGAGCACCAAGATCAGAGCAAACAATGTGAGTTCCAGTCTTACCTTGGCCACCAATCCTCTGCCTTGGATTCCTCTACTGCAAAAGGGAATTAGAATGCCTGTGAGGATCACAAGACCTCATGGATACAGAATGACATGGCAAACTATTTGACTGACACATGTATTTGACAACCATGAAAGAAGGATAGAGATCCTACAATTTCAGGATCAAGGGAACATCTAAGAAAATGAATCTGTGAGGTTAGCCATAACCAAATCTGAAAAATTAACTTTCAACCCCTTTAGCTTCTCCCATTTTCCTATATTCATTTCCACTAGTCCTTCCCTTCCAACCCCTCCGTGATGGTCCACTCATGCTGCCCACCTTCCCTCTACTTAGTTTTCCCCTCATCCACACTCCCCTATCCAGCCTTGTCTGTTGGACAACACTATCTCCAGCTGACCACATCCAAGTTTAATTGTCCTCTAATACTCTCTTTTCTCTGGACCCCATTCTCTGTTAATGCAAATCTGATGAACACATGGGCTCAGGAGTTAGCGAATCTAGGTTGAAACCATAACTCTTCATCAACTATAAAACTCGGCAAAATAAAATAAAATAAAATAACACCCTAAGTGCCTTTGTCTCCTCATCTGTAACCTAACAATAATAATAGCACTGACCTCATCGCACTCATCTGAGGTTAAATGAGAAAATAAGGGTAAAGCCTCTAGTGCAGTAACTGGCACATAAATAGTCAGTCAGTGTTAGGTATTATTGGGGCTCATATGTTACTGATGGATATCAGTTTAATGCCCCCGCTCCAAAGCAACTCTTGATTTTATCCGTAGTCTTAATATTAAAGGACAGCATAACTGTGTGATTTTTAAATGCCATGACAAGGTGCGGATTCTTGATGGCAGGGGACACGGTGCCCTTGGGCCAGGCTACCAAACTTTCAGTGCAGGATGTTCCATCACACTAGACCAGCCCTGCTTGCTGTGGCTGCTATCCTGTAGTGTCTCCTTCATTTACATAACAACAGAAAATGCAGGAACCCGCACCAGAAGACAGACGAGAATACTGGGATATCGTTTAATCTGGGGCCTTGTCAAATGATCTGCTCTTTATCCAGAACTGGGTAAATATAAATATTTTTGCAGAAACAAGTAAACACTGTACTGTGCAGTGATTTCACAAACAACTATTTAATAGTCCATTACCAGCTTTTCCAGGCAAACAATCACCAAACCTCCTTTTTCATGGAAAGGGCGGTCGTCGCCTTGTTTATGGCTTTGGTAGGGTGAAGGTGTTGGGAAGGCAGCGGGTACAAAAGAGGTGACGCTAAAATTACTTGTCCCTCTTTGAAGCTTTTCAGGTAAGCTGTGTCCAGACTCAAGGACACTGTGTTAAGACTGACTCCTGTGTCGCCCCTGAAAAGCCCTGGGAATTTTAATTGAAATTACTTTTCAGCACTGGCACTCTGCCTTATTTGCAATTTGTATTATGAAGGACAATGCTAAATAACAAGGGTGACTTTTTTTGAAATACGGACTCCAAAACTGTATGTTGGCAACCCTCCCCTCCTCACCTAAGAAATAAACACAAGATTTCTTTTTTCCTTTTTTCACTAAAGGACAGTAAACATCCTTGGTTATCGATATTCAAAAGCCAACTAAAACAGCATGGCAAGCTGGAGTGGGAGAAGGTCCCCAAAGTAGAAGGCTATTCATGGAAATGGAAACAAGCAGAAGAACAAACAGAAAAATCTCCATGTTTTCATCCTACATTTCAAAGCTGCATTGAAACCGCAGTTCCTCTCGTCACAAGGCATTTCCTAAAAATTCATGAAACTCTTTAAAACAGGAAGTTCACACTTTTACTTTTTCAGTATGATTCTTCCTCCTCAGTTCTACTTTAGCTCATTTACTCACTTAACAGAATACTTTTTAAACTAAAAACTGATACTTCCCATAAATATCTTTCCTGCAAAGCACCCCCAACCTCACCCCAGAGCAGCCCTCTCCCTTGCGCGGTTTTCCAAGCTGGTGTCCTGCTGCTTTCCTGCGACTTAGGACTGGTTTTCCCTAGAAGGTAATACCAGATGAACAAGATGTAGCATTTCAAAAATGCAACCAAGTGAGGGAATATGTAATGCTTAGCTAATTATGAAATTTGATGGCATCTTAGGGGAAAAATATCAAATCCTGCTATTGAATAGAAGCAATCTCAATAAACCTCCAACTTCTTAATGTAGGAACAAGGAAACCCTTTGCTCAGGGCCCAGATACGTGCCAGAGATAATACGCCAAGAGAATAATTATTTCCCCGTGATGGGCTACTCTGATTATCTATCCCATTATGAATCAAGCCCTTGAAAATCCAAAGGTAAGCAGCAGTTAAACAGCTACAAACAGTGGTTAATGAGAATTTTGAGGAAATATGATGGGTGACAACACTGTGAAACCCACTGCAGAAATGAGTTCCTAAGTGTGAAAAATATATGGTTTCCTGAACTTCAGACCCTATATGCCCTCTCTCCTTTTCCTTCTTTCTCCCACTCTGCGTCCATCCCTCCAGTTTATTTTTCTTTCTCCTTGCTTCCCCTGTCTCTTTTTCTCTTCTCTTCTTTGTCTCCTCCACTTTCCTTTTAACTCCACATCTCACCACTTCACTCTCCCAAAGACTTGTCACAATATTCACATGGACGTTTACTGTAAGCATATTTGATTCCTTGTTGGTATTTTTAAAATCAAATTTAACTCTTTCATATCACTCTCTTTCTGTGTCCAAAATAAAACCAAGTTAAGATGCTTTATATTTTCCTATGATATCCCTGTTTATTTGAAAGCCATTAGCCACTGATGGGGTGGGGGTACGGGAGACAGAATAAAATTAATGATTCTGTCTCTAAAAAAAATACTAAAGCTCTAAAAGCCTCTTTGAATTAGGTTCATTTTGTTCCATCTGCCTGTTTCTCAACTTTTTTTTTAACATTTGTTCATCATAAATTTATTGAGTACTTAATGTTTGCCAGGAAGTTTAAGCATACAAACAATAGGTTGGTGGAAAGATTATAAGGAAAGGGGGAAGGTTTTTATACATTTTTACTTTTTCCTCCAAAATTTATTCCTTATCTTTTCTTTGCAAGAAAACCAGTACAGAAAAAAATCAAAGGGCAAGAACACACACACACACACACACACCACACAAATCATACATACCAAACACATCACACACCAAAAACACACCACACATACCACACACCAAAAACACACCACACACATCACACACCAAACACACACTATACACACACTACACGCCACACACACGTCACACACCACACACCATACACCCCATACAGACCCTACACGCCATGCACATACGACATACTACACACACCATACACACCACACACCATACACCACACACACACCATATACACACTGCACACCACACATGCCTCACACACACACCGCACACCCCAAACATACCACACACCCCACACCATACAGACCCCACACACCATGCGCATACCATATACCAAACACACCACACACCACACTCACACATACACACACCATACACATACACTGCACACCATACACACCTCACATACACCACACACCCGAAATATACCACACACACCACACACCATGTACACCATACACACCCACACAGTACACACACTATGCACTACCACACGCCACACTCACACCACACCACACACCCATACACACTCTACACACACCCCCAAAAACACCACACACCACACACACCATACACACACCATGCACACACCATGCACACACCACACAGGCACCACACATACCACACGCCCCATGCACACACCACACACCACACACACACACCACACATCACACACCCATACACAGATCACACCACACACACACCACACACACACACACACACACACACAGAAGCCAAGCATGTATGAACTTCCACTTTCCTCCGTTCCCCAGTTCCTGCCTCTATGTAGACTTCACCCTGAAATTTGACTTCCCTCTAGGCACACTGAAGGGGAAAAATATAGGGCAGAAATAGTACCCAGAGGCCAAATTCTTTCCTTTCCAAATCTAAGAACTTTGAGCAAGATGTTGGTACTCTTGCTCAAAGTACAGATGGTGGTACTCTAAGAGACATGGAGTATATGACCACATGCTCTGCAAGGTAGATGCCATTCTCTCAACTGAGTTTCAGAGGTGAAACACTTGGCTCAGCAGGTATGCAGCAGATCCTAACCCAGCTATCTGACTGGGAGAGCCATGCCCTTGCCATTCTTCTCCATCGCTGCCTTCTGGGCCTTCACAAACTCCAGCTGATTCCTTAACACTCAGGTTACATTTCTTTCCTACTTGAGTGATCCTACCCTTTCTTTCCTCAGAGCCCTGTTTCCATTATAACACTTATTATATTGATGATAAGTATTTCCTTCTCTGTCACCTTAACCACTCACATATGAACTGCTTGAGGGCGCAGTAGCCCTCCTGGCCATGTTTGTAGCTCTCAAGATCCTTCAGATGGTGCCTTACAAAAATTCATTCAATAAATGTTGGTTTCATCTAATTAAATTAACCGTGAAAGTACAGTAAAGAATGCTGGGTTTAGAAAAGCTGTCTTATTCTACAAGAATAAGTGGCAAAGCAGTTAGATTATCACAGAAAGAAAAGAGACACAAAGTCCAAATAGCACTTACATTGCCTCAAACTGAGAGATCTTTCAAGAGGAACCTGTAAGAGATGCAAACACAAAGACAAGAGAACGCAGTGGGTGGATTTGGGGTTGCAAAGTTGATAAATAAGGCAGAAAACGTGTATTGGTCAAGACTGACAAGACAACTGCTTAAGTCCTCAGAAGAAAAGTAATGAAGAGATGTTCTCTCATCAGGGTCCCCGGCTAACGTCCATCAGTGGGGGTTCTAACATTACACCAGATTCACTGGCCATCTGAAAGCCCCATAATTTCGGACTCAAGTTGCCCTTACACACACTTAGAACTTTTCCAAGCAGTTGTTTTCATTCAGCTTAAGGTGACAGGTGCAGAAGAAAATCCTTACTCTTTTACCCTTAACCGAAGCTCGAGCAGATCTTTAAATCAGTCTCTCTGAATTGAATCAAGCATAAATAATAAGCACAATCTTCACTCTCAAGTGATATCACGTCTCTTAAGACTTTTAATTTTCTACTACTTCCTTTAACACATTCTTTAAACCGATTTTTTAACACGATGAACTCTTATCATTGAAATTATGTAATTGTGTCTGAAATTTTTTACCTTAATTGGAAGAAAATATCATTGGTTTTATCTGTAATGATTTTATGTATGCTACTTTAATATTTACCTTAGTTTTCTGACACAGAGGATTGAAAACTCAATTTTATAGGTCTGAAAGTAAGAAAATAGACTTAGTAAGCTAATTTATTTAGAATGGTGGGGAAATGCAGTATTCTGATTAATTCAGTGATCTAATTAACTGAGCAACTCTGCTCACCAAAAAATTGAAGGCTGATTCTTAAAAACTTAGTACGTTACCCCAACAAGATATAATATACGACTTTATCTGTTTTGATTTCATTGGGGCATTGAGCTCTTACAGAGTTGTTCATTACAAACTTTACAAATTCTTACTATATAGTATTTCTGAGGTAGAAGTTGTAAAATTCTAGCCATTATCAGTGAACAGAAAGGGCAGAGATGATTTTAACAAACCAAGGGTTCAAATTCTAGACAAAGCTCGGGATAGACAGTTTATTTCAGGAACCTCCTTCCCACCTTCATCAGTGTCTTCATTCCTCATTCTCTTTCGTCCTCCCATTTCCTGTCCCCATTCCATCTTCCAAATTCCTCTAACCTCCTTTACATTCCAGCTAACAACTGCTGAAGTACTAAGCAATAACTAATATATTAGTTAATAGGCGATGAAAATGAGATAACCATGATTCAAGGAATATCTGTACTCAGTGAAGCTACTTAGACAGGCCCTCCAAACTGAAAGGTTAAATGACTTATCCTTAATACAAAAAAGACTTAAGGGTCTCCTGACCCTTGGCCTTGTAATTCAACTGCTCAACATTTCCTGGCACAAAACTTCGGCCATCCATCCACAGGGTTTTCCTCCTACCTGGTGAAGCCTTCCTTGCATCCACCCTACCCCATGCTACCACCACCTTCTTCACTTTGGTAAGCTGCCTTTGGAGGCAGGGCTCAAGGAATCACTGCATGGAGAAGTTTTCCTAGGTTTCCTGGTCTGCCTTAGATACCCCCAGTGTGGCCCTTCAGTGCTCTGTGCACACATTAGAACATTTGCTATTTCATACAATAATTATTTCACACAATAAGAAGTGTTTTCCCCCACTAGCTACACTGTAACCTCCTTACCAGACTTATCAGTCTTTACATTTTCAACATCTAGCAAATTGTCTGGTGCTCTCAGCCCATTAAGGTTGAACAAATGAAAGATGGCAATGAAATGAAAGGGGTTTGGGATACCCACATCTCAGTGGGGGTGGGATAAAAAAATACTGAAAATAGTAATTTAAAATGTTGCCAACCCCCACCATTAAAGATAGAACTTCATATGCACAGAGCATATAGCACTATAGTGTTTCTTGTTATTTTATTTAAAAACATTCTGATATTAGCCTATTAACTTTTCATTTGTTCCTCTCTCACTAAAGCAGAGCACAAAACAATCCCATTTATTTAGGCTTCCCAATTGTCTGAGACGCAGATAAATAGGCTTACCGCATTTGTGTGTGCTTTTATGCACTTTAATCAATATATTTCCCAGTTTGAACAAGACAATAAATTAATTCCTGTCTTTTTTAAACTAGTTTCTACTTACTCAAAGATGTCACTACATAACTTGGAGTGAAAAATTTGAATAGTGAAAAAGAATTCCTTGGTCCAGAAGTTAGTATACCTGCAAGTTTTAGAGCTCTTTCTGTCTCTGGCTGACTCTGTGGCCTTGGGAAAATTACATAACATTCATGGACCTCGGTTTCCTCATCTATAAAACCATCTATACAACACAGGAGTTGAACCAGGTGATTTTTAAGAGCCCTGTCCATTTTTAAATTCTATTATTATATAAGTCTTTAATTCTAACATAGAGCAGGTAGACTCTGAAAGTACTGGGAATAACGATACTGTACTGTCAAACAAGGAAGATAATCTCCATCACATGCATTTCAATTTAAAATTCACAGCAAAGTCGAATTTGCACACACTATGTCTGAGTGGCCAAGAGTAATAGAACAAGTATGTGAAAGGAGCAGGAAGCAGGCAGAGGGAACCCATGCACTCTGCGAAACAGTACACAGCCTAAATGTATTTTCTCTCACTGATGTATTTTAAATTTGTGACTATGAATATACCACAGTGAACAGCTTGAAGTTCTTTGGAACAAACATTTTCTAAGGTCACTCCTGAAGGAACTGCAATAATAACATTTGGCATATGCAGATAGAGTGCTTTGCAGACTGGAGCATGGAGAATTATGCTCGGCATGTTCCAGAAAAGATGATCCATGATTCAGGTGAAAAAAACGTCAGGTAAATTTTTGACAGTGGCAGCAAACCCAAACAGTGTAACCAAACAATCAATATGGACGCCCTCATTAAAATCCCCCAGTAGCTGCGAGTTTGATTTTCAGCAGGGTCTGGACAGGAATAATAGATTTGGTGGCCTGGAGGAACGTTAGACGTTTTAATAAAAGGAACTTAAAATTACCATTGTTGGCCCTGGTTCCAAGGAAGCCCTGGTTGGGTGTCTGTAACAACACAGGATGAACCTAATTCCTTGCCTCTCGGATTCTTGCTATTCAGCTTAAAATGCCATTTTATGTAAGCCTGATAATTTCTCCTCAAAAATAAATTCATAAAAATTGCTTTAAAATTCCTGATCAATGTTTTCAGTTCACATAGATATTAAACCGAATTTCCTAAAGCCTGAAAAGCTAATTATGCATTCAATTAGAGTTTCTTAATAAAGATTAAAACTGAAGTCTATTACAAGCCCATATTTAATTCAACTGCCATTTTATCCACGCCATGTAAGTGTAAGTGGTAACAATGAATATAAATTATAATACACGCCATAGAAAGAATGCTATTTGTCCAAGAACGTTACTATAAAGAATTAAATTTTGCTATCAGTTCCATGATCTAGTTAAAATTGGTATTCTTTATTTGGTCTTTCAATGTAGTCCAATTTCCTACTTTGAAAAACAAATTCTGGGGAATAAAGAAAAGAGATTAATTTATCATTAAGACTCTGCTTAATTGAAGTCAATTCCGAACAAACTTGAATTCAATTTCTGCTCATTAAATTGAATGTGCTCTGCGTTCCTCTCTGCATTGCTTTGAGCAAGCAGCTGAGAACAAGGGACTAACATCAAAATTATTAAATTGAGGAGATTTTATTTGGTCTTCACATGCCAGAGCCGCTTTGATGAGGAGCTGTTTTGGCACTGAAAGGAAAGAAGAGCAGCTGGAGGAAAAATCAAATGAAACTAAGCCTTGGAAAATTGAAGAAAACGCAAGCTTAATAATATTTAATAATTAAATTTCCACAAACAATAGCGGCAAATGAAGTAATCTGCAAAGTCTGTGAACTCATTTGCATAATTGATGCCGGTCCCCTGTAAATGAATAATGAAGATAATAAAAGATGTTGCTAAAAATGGGCACAATAACAGCAAATTTCATCAAGCCGCGCTCTCTGATTAATCTGCTCTTGCAAATCAGCAGCGAGAGGGGAGCGCGTGATTAACCGCGCCGAGGACTGCAGCAGGCGGCGGCGCTGCCCTTTCTCTGCGTGTCTCTGGGCGCGTCCTGCCCGCTCCCCGCGCCGCCCGCGCTCCTCTCGCCGCAGCTGCCGCTGGGGCTGCCGCGGGCGCCGCTCAGCCGGAGCGCGCCTCCGCCCGGCCCGCCCGCGCCCCGCAGCAGCGCGCTCGCTCCTTAACCACTTCGCCGCTGCCTTTCGTCGGGGCCGCGAGCGGGGCGACGGCCGCCCAGCGCCCCTGGCACCCCCTGATCTCCAGCCGGGGCTCCCGGCCCGCGCCTTGGTGGCTGGAGGCCCAGGATGAGCCTCGATGGCGGGAGGCCCAGGATGCGCCACCAGCCCGGGCTCACTTCTTTGACGCCGGATAAACTGACAAAACAATTAGCTGGCCGGCTGGGGAAGGTGGTGGGTGACTCAAATGCCAGTCGGCTGCGTGCCCCCGCGCTTAGATGAGTCTGGGATTCTGGGCAGTTGGGACTTTCTTTTCAGGAAAGGAGGTGAGAGGTGCCGGGGAGGCCCACAAGGGCAGCCACTCTTGGAGAAATGGGGAATGGCGCTATAAAAGCGCAGGCCCTCCTCCTCCTCCTTTCTCCCCATCACACAAAAAGAATGGGCCTTGAAAGGGATGAGTTTATTATGCACTTTTAAATGCCTATTCAGAAAAGAACAGGAGGCAAAAATAAAGATGCTTCCCACCCCACCAATTCCCTTCCCTGGAAGAAAAAAGGAAAGAGAAAGCAACCCACAAAGGTAAGCTGGGTATTTCAGATTTTGTGTGTCTTTTTTTTTTTGGAATCAAAATAACATTTTCCAGTTTGCCACTTACATTTTCGAGTGTATTTTTCTCAGGGCTAACTCTAGGGGTAATAAAATCTCTGGAAGCTATTATGCCCATATACGTTTTAAGCAGGAGTTTGTGAAAGCAACTTTGCTGAGTGCAAACTTGAGACGATGAAACTGAAAATACTTTGAAAAACACACGATCCTGTTCCAATGGAAATGCTGCACTTTACCAGCTCTCTAGGATAAAGTTGTCTCAGGAAAATGAAATTGTTGATAAACCATAGTTCCAGACTGTTACTTCATAGCCCTCAGGTTGCAATCAATCGTAGCCCGGGCCTAACAGGACTGACTCCGGCTTTTCATTTGTTTATAGTGTGTGCAATGTTTTATGCTTCAAATGCACCATGTCAACTATGCAAAATGATGCATAATTTTTGTTTGCATCCTGGATCCACCTCCACAATGGTTTTTGTTTAAAATAAAGGTCATGATTGTTTCCCATTATTACAGAATGGAAACCCATCCTAGACATCTGTGAAACGTATCTTAAAAATTCCACTACTGAGTTGGGAAAAGCAGAGAGTTCATGTTTACTTCATTGGCAAAGTCCAGTTGAATCTACTTAACTCGACCAGCTTTAATCCAATCTAATAAACCATGAGCTTGTTCCTGTGTCAAAAAAAAAAAGCCAATATGCTGCCCTGAGCCTGTGAAAGTTGTCAGAAACAAAATGGAGTCACTTGTGTTAAAAAATTAATTAATTAATTAAAAGAACCCTGACAAATATAGCTGCAGAAGGCTATGAAAAAAAAGGTTCTCATGCATAAATGCCTGATAACAAAAACTATCACAAAAGACCCTGCAAAAACCACAGTCCTTGCTCAAAAATGATTACAGCCTTACACAAAAAATACTTCAGCAAGAACATCCGCCCAGCGACTGCCTATCCAACCTTCGACTGGCATCACCCTTGCTATTGTTACGGGTCTTCATAGCCAAGGATAATTATCTCAAAACAATGATATAATCCTCATTTTTCCTTTAAAAGCCTTTGTCTTTCTTTACCTCCCTGCATGCCTGTAGTTTACTATGGCATGTGTATTCCCATTCCAATGCTCTGTTCCCAAATAAATGTAATTTCCTTTTAGACAGCCTCTCTCTGTTTGTTACTTAGGCTGATAGCCCCAAATTCCATCTTTCGCATTGCCATGTCATCAAATAAACCTGTGATTTTCTTGTTTTTGCTAAGCAAATGGCTTGTGTTGTGGTTAGTGTCTCTAGTGTAACAATCACTTTGTGTTTCCCTGACTCTCCTAAGTACAAAGACATAGGAACCCCCGCACTTTATGTGGGAAAAAAACAGAGACTGAAAAATTAATTAACTGCCCACTCTCACATGGGCCTACCACCATCTTCCAGGTCTTTCTTTCCAGACCTGTGGTCTCTCCCACCTCCAGTCTCTTATGGAGAGCAAAGGAAGGAAATGGGAACGGGACTCAACAGCAACATTCCAGGAAAATGAATAGAATGTGGGAACGGTTCGAAATGATAAATCCAGGTGATAGAACGAGTTTCAAAGAGCAAGAGCCTGATGGTAATAGGGAAGCCAGGGGAAGGGCGGAGGTTGTGCAGAAGAAGAATCTGGCAAAATAAGGACTGTGGAGAGAAAGTAAGTGGCTTTTAAGATCTTAAACATGGGGTCAAAATTATACCATGAGAAGAAAGAAAAAGTCCCTGGGAGTGTTTGTAGACAGACCAAAGAACAGAACGTGAAGAAGGGCCTATGAGAGATTGGTATCCGAAAGATTCTTTATGTGCAACACTTCTGAGGAATAAAGGGTGATAAACTGTCTCGTGAGAATGAACTACTGGAAGGACGGAGAGACACAAAGAATGGCTGCAGTCAAGGTGAATTGTAGGCCGTTGTGAGAGTTTCATCCCAGGGGCATGATGAGAATGCCAGGGCCTGATGCACGTCAACGGTGCTTCATCTGCTCAGAGAGTGTCCTAAAACCAGTCAGACCCTAGATGTAGAAGTATGCCACCCAATGTCACCTAGCAGTTCAATGCCAGGGAGAGAAAATTCAGGCTTTCTTATCCCCCTTCTAGTGCAAGCCCATGGAATATGCCACTTTCCTAGTTAGGATTTGGAATTGGTCACTGGGAAGGGCTCCGAAGAGAAACTCTGAGAATTGTTGATTTCCATTTCAAGTCCCCCTAATGCATAAAATAAGAATGTGTTCTGCAGTGTTCCTCAGCTTATTAACTTTTATAAAAGAAAGGAATGATCTTTGTTGTTACTTGAAAACAGCCACATTTGGAAAGGTCTACGCTACCCAAATGTAATAAAAATACATTTTAGTTCAATTGGTCAGTCTTGAAAGCTAATTGAAGTCATGCTTTATTCTAATTATTCCTGGCTACCATTAAAGTGATGGAAAAGTAAGTACGTTTTTATTGCCAACTCCTTGGGTTTTTTTCTCTCTTTTTAATTTGTTTGTTTTGTTTTTAAATAAGACTGACCAGTTTGGGCAAGGATCTAATGCTCTCTCAGCAGGTAAATTTTGCAACAATGTTTCTGAAACCCTGGGTTCTGGGATACCGTGTGGGTCTTCATCACTTGCAAAAGCTGTCCTCATGGAGCCTGAAATCTAGCTGAATTCTGCATGGGTACAAAATATGATGTTCTGGTTGACTGGATACCATGGTTAACTGATGGTGACAACACACATCATAAACCATTGTCTGATTCTTAAAAAATTCAAAGATTGTTAAAGGAGAGTTAGATGCCAGCTCATCTTACACAGAGCATCAGGCAGAAATTGTTGGTAATCTGGCAAATGAAACTACTCATATCCTATGATGTTCGGTTTGTTTATAGACTGAATTTGCACATAATCGAGTTATTTCCTCACAAATAATTTATCTCTAATGAATAATGATGTCTTTGTTGTGAGCTCATGGTCCAAATAGCAAGTTTCCCCTAGTCATAATTATCTACAACTATTATGTTTTCCCATTCAATTAAACTTTTCTTACAAAAACGGAAAATTTTATTAAACTACTCAGAAATGATTAAGAAATTAGCATATAAACTAAAGAAGGCAATATTTAAGTAGGATACCCACAAGCCATTTAAAGAATAATTTATGGATATACAGACACTTTAAACGAGTAAAGATTTTCCCCTACTGGTTATTCGTCCTTTTTCGTAATAATTTTGCCATCTATGCTCCTCCCAAGCTAAAGCACAAATTATTTATCTTCCCCGATTTGTTCAGGATTTCCCAGGATTTATTTACCACCCGCTAAAAGCAAGTGTCAAAACCCCTGCATCTGCCCTGTTATTTACCCTTCCCTCTAACTGGAAAACCATAAAGAAAATGAATTAAAAGAAAAGCTTGCAATTCTAAATTCTACTCTTACTTTTTTCCTATTGAGAGGTGACAGCGTTCTGGCAGCCCTTGCAGCGCTCGCTCACTCTTGGTGCCTCCTCGGCCTCAGTGTCCGCTCTGGCCATGCTCGGGGAGCCCTTCAGCCCGCCACTGCGCTGTGGGGGCCCCTCTCTGGTCTGGTTGAGGGCGGAGCCTGCTCCCTCAGCTTGCCCGGAGGTGTGGAGAGAGAGGCACGGGCGGGAACTGGGGCTGCGCGCCGCGCTTGCAGGCCAGCTAGAGTTCCGGATGGGCGTGGGCTTGGCGGGCCCCGCACTCGGAGCTGCCAGCCGGCCGGCCCGGCCCCGGGCAGTGAGGGGCTTAGCACCGGGGCCAGCAGCTGCGGGGGGTGCGCCAGGTACCCCAGCTGGGCCAATCCACCCGCGCTGCGCTCGATTTTTCGCGGGCCTTAGCTGCCTCCCGGCGGGTCAGGGCTCACGGCCTGCAGCTCGCCATGCCTGAGCCTCCCCAGCCCCCGGCGCCCTGGGCTCCTGTGCAGCCTGAGCCTCCTGGAGGAGCGCCGCCCCCTGCTCCACGGAGCCCGGTCCCATGGACTGCCCAAGGGCTGAGGAGTGCGGGGGCACCGCGGTACTGGCAGGCAGCTCTACCTGGGGCCCCAGTGCCGGATCCACTAGGTGAAGCCAGCCGGGCTCCTGAGTCTAGCGGGGACTTGGAGAACCTTCATGTCTAGCTAAGGGATTGTAAATAGACTAATCAGCACTCCATATCTAGCTCAAGGTTTGTAAACACACCAGTCAGCACCCTGTGTCTAGCTCAGGGTTTGTGGATGCACCAATGGGCACTCCGTATCTAGCTAATCTGGTGGGGACTCGGAAAATCTTTTTGTCTAGTTAAGGGATTGTGAATACACCAATCAGCATGCTGTATCTAGCTCAAGGTTTGTAAATGCACCAGTCAGCACTCTGTGTCTAGCTCAGGGTTTGTAAATACACCAATCAGCACTCTGTATCTAGCTAATCTAGTGGGGAGGTGGAGAACTTCTGTGTCTAGCTCAGGGATTGTAAACACACCAATCAGCACCCTGTCAAAACGGACCAATCTGCTCTCTGTAAAACAGACCAATCGGCTCTCTGTAAAATGGACCAATCAGCAGGATGTGGGTGGGGCCAGATAAGAGAATAAAAGCAGGCTGCCCTAGCTAGCAGTGACAACCTGCTAGGGTTGCCTTCCACTCTGTGAGAGCTTTGTTCTTTTGTTCTTTGCAATAAATCTTGCTGCTGCTGAGTCTTTGGGTCCACGTTGCCTTTGTGAGCTGTAACACTCACCATGAAGGTCTGCAGCTTGACTCCTGAAGCCAGTGAGACCACGAACCCACTGGGAGGAATGAATAACTCTAGATGTGCTGCCTTAGGAGCTGTAACACTCACCATGAAGGTCTGCAGCTTCACTCCTGAAGCCAGCAAGACCGTGAACCCACCAGAAGGGAAAAAGTCCAAACACATCCCAACACCAGAAGGAGCAAACTCCAGACATGCCGCCTTTAAGAACTGTAACACTCACCGTGAGGGTCTGCGGCTTCATTCTTTAAGTCAGTGAGACCAAGAACCCACCAATTCTGGACACACTACCACACCAGATTTGATTCAATGTGTACTGAGCACCCACCATGTGACAGACAGACACTCAGGAAACAGGTGAATAAATATGGGCACTGCCTTCCAGGAGTTTTCCCCCACCTGGGTACCTACATGTACACAAATAACGTTTAGGTAATGTAGTAAATGCAATAGCTGAGCCTAAAAATTCTGGGATGGTGTCATGAGAAGAAAAATGGGAAAATTATGTGGTAGCTTAATTCATGACCTCCTTGTTAACTTTGTGATGATTTTTTTTCCAACCACAAATGCTATAATCCCTCACCTTCAACAGGTGTGAAGAGGCTCCCTTATTAACAGTTCTAGTAGGCTATTGACAATCACATACTTCATTCTAGATTGTCCTACAGAATGACCTTTTCATTGAACATACCTTGTTCAGCATTCCCCTATACAACGTTGATTTCTTAAGTTGCTATATACTGTATATTGGAAATATTTTAGATGTATATCTATGTATACCTAAATATCTACATGTTTCACTCTGGGCATTAGATTACAAGTTTCACAGTGGCTTGAGATGCCATTAAGAAACAAATATTAAAATTATCAGGCAATTAGTAATTGGTGGAAATTCTTGGACCTTGTGATTGGCATTATAAACATCACTGTAGCCTGAGAGGATTGTCCAACAAACATATGATCAATAGCTGCAGGAAACTACAGCTGGAGTGTGTTATAACTTTAAGGGATATGAAGAAAATGTAAAAGTGACTGCCACAGTAGAGTGCCACGAACCTTTATCTGCAGAGACAATGCTCTAACAAGCCTGTGTGCCAGACTCTATTACCTTCACCTGTAACAGGAACCCTACTAAAATGGCTTAACCAAATAAGGATTTGTTTTTCTTTTAAGGGGAGGCATGTGAGGGCTAGTTCAGCAGCCCCACAATTCCATCAGAGACCTAATTTTCTCTCTCTTGTTCATCATCCTTACCATGTAGCTTTTTTCCTTATAGTCATAAGATGGATGCTTTACCTCCATGCATTTTTCTGCATTCTAAGCAGAAAGAATAAAGAAGGGGAAAAGGTGTGTGTGATCTGAGTTTGTCCCTTTTTATAGGAAAATAATAGCTTTCCCAGGGCCTCACCTGGTAAAGTTTTGCATACAAATTATTGGGTAAACTACATCACACAGCCTTAACTGTAAATGAATCTGGGGAAGTGAGAAATTTTAACTGGGCACATAGTTGTCCCAGACAAATCCAGGTAAGGAAAAAAGGGGAAACGGATATTGGTAAAGAACCAGTGTTGATTCAGTTAGTGTTTCCAGTTCTTATAAGTATCCCCTGAGACAAACTAGTGTGTACAACTACCTTGTATTTAAATTCCATGTACTACTGTTGTAAAATAAAGATTCTAAATAATTTCCATTGTATCTTCACTTATCATCACTTTCACATATCATCACTTTCCTTGGGTAGAAGGTAATGTTTCTGTAAATGTATTAAGTGGCCTGACCATTTTTGAAGGCTTGTCAATACAGCCAATGTTACTATAACTAAATATACACACACACATATATGTAAGTTTAAACATATATATTTAAACTTTATTCTGGATCTCGATCTCACACTATGCTACATTTTTGGAAGGACTTTGTGTCCATCCTACTGCCAGAAGTTTATTGGCTAATTTAGAATAAATGAATGAATAACATTAAGAAATGGCTTAATACACAAGACGGATATGAAAGTAGTTAAGTAACTGCAGGATTGTGATGTGGGTCAGCAAAAGAAGTAGAAGAGTAAGGTGGATGATATATTTTTATCGCTGTATATCTGTCTTATTAAAAAGCATTAAGTACCTGCACATAGCGCAGTTGTCAAAAGAGATGTTTTACTTGAGTGAACTCTTGATTTTATTAATTCTGGTAGCTACTTTTTTTTTTTTTTTGAGATGGAGTTTCACTCTTGTTGCCCAGGCTGGATGCAATGGCGCGATCTCAGCTCACTGCAACCTCTCCCTCCCAGGTTCAAGCGATTCTCCTGCCTCCTCGCCCCGAGTAGCTGGGATTACAGTTGCCCGCCACCATGCCTGGCTAGTTTTTTGTATTTTTAGTAGAGATGGGGTTTCACCATGTTGGCCAGGCTGGTCTCAAACTCCAGACCTCAGGTGATTCACCCGCCCTGTTAGCTATTTTTTAAACTATTTTTCCACTTAGCAGTACCTCAACCAGAGTGGAGGTGGAGGAAGATAAAGCCCAAACTTGTAGAAAAGTTGGGCTGAATAAATACTTTTTGACACTAAATATCATTTAACCAGCTCAAACCAGTCAACCTAATTATGTTAGCTCCAGTTAAAGGTTTACTGAGGGAGGAGATTGAAGCTATTTGTAAAGTTAGGTTTATGTTTGTCTGTGGATTTCAATTATCCATGCTGTTTCTAGCCCCTCTTTCCAGTGAATAATCAAGAGTTGGATGAATCGCAAAGTATTGTTTTGGAGCACGACTTGGTTACTATCTGTCAGAAATGATAATTAGCATCAAAAAGCATTTATTCAACCCAACTTTTGTACAAGGCACTGTACTAGCTCGTAGCAGTGGGGCATTTGGAAAAAGCAATGAATGGTATAGCAGCCTTTTACCAGATGCACATTTTCTTAGAAAAGGCAAGTAATGAGTACATAAGCCTATAACCTTCAACATAATGGGAGGAATGAGTACAAGTATTTTTTCCTCAATAATTAGATTCACATTCTTAAGAGTCTGGCTGAAGGCATCAGCAGACATATATCATCTCATCCAGTTATCCTAAAAGGGAAGTTTGAATGTTCAGTTTACACAAATGTGTTGACTTAGGTTTTGCAAATGAGGGACTTTTTTAAACATCTCATGCTATCTTCCACATTAGGCTCTGCTCTCCATCTTCCTTTGACTGCAGTGCAAAGACACTTAGCTCTGCCAATTACTATGTGATTCTAGGCAAGTCACTCAGTCTTTCTGAACTTCCTTCCCTTCCTTCATCTTTAAAATGGGGACGACAAAATCTACTCCACGGGGTTGTTAAGGGGAAGAAGAAAAGTCATTTTAGATATAAAATCATTTGGTAAAATGTAATGTGTTATACTAATATAAGGTATTATTGTTTTGTTAATCTGAAAATAATATTGAGGAACCTTTGTCTAGTGTTGACATCATTGAGCATTTGAATGACTTTGAGCTTTGAATAATTTTGTTGAAGTAACACATGGTCTGGTCTCAAAGACCAGTCAGTGATGGCCAGCTCATTGGAAAATCTCTGGTTTTTGAAGTAAAGCCAAGGGAGTACATAATACACTTCTACTTCAAAAACCCTTCCAATGGTAATCCTCCTTTGGAAGTAGTCACAAACTATTTTTCAAGATTGCTGAAATAAATGGTTCTTGGGCTTCAGAAAGAACTGATAGGCAAGTAGACATGGTCATCGTCTATTTATTTAGTGTAGAGTGCTGTTAGTATCTGTTAAATCTATTAGAAGAAACATTTGCTTTTTACATGCATTTGCCGTTTTAAGGAATATAACAAAATTAAGAAGACATTGCTGAAATCGGTGTGTTAGTCTTCACAAATTGCTACCACCCCAAAGCTGGTTATTGTTTTCTCCTTTATAACCTAAGTTTCAGTGTTGCCCAACTCAAGGACTCTCCACTGATGAATATCCCAAGTAATTATTGCCTAGTATTTTGTATTAAATCATGCATTTTCTTTCATTTATTGTTATCACAATAAATCTTCTCAAGTACCCAATTTTTGTATCAAGTATATACAATTTCACAAATATAATTAGATTAAAGGCATTTTTAATTATTATTTCTTTCTAAACTTCTGCTCAATTCTGGTGATTTGTAATGGTAGGTTCATGCTGAATAACATCAGATATTGTGCTAAACTGTTTTTCATACATGCTTCCAAATATTTGTGGGTAGTTTCTACAACAGGTTCTAAGCACAGGGTCTTAGAGAGGAAAAAGTATCCTTAGTATCTCTCCTCAGCTAATGTAGCCAAGTACATTCCACAACTCTCCCAATCAGTATGTTAAGCAGATGTGGTCTTTGTCCACCTAGTAAGTTGCGTTAGACCTTTCAACACACTGCAGTCTTTTTATCACTCAGCTGCCAAGTTCCCTAGGGTAATCATAGACAGCTTGTCAATTTAATTGCAAAGAAACAGGCTTTCTCGTGACCATTCCAATTTTAGCTGCTACTTCAAATTGTACATGATAGTTCTTCCATGCTGTCTGCCCTTTAAAGAGTGTGGACCTCTGCAAGCCTCTTAATGGTGATGGGAAGAAGAGGCAAGGCTGAAATTTTGGCTTACTGATAAAGCCTATAACATGCCTTTTATTAAGTTGCTGCTTTAGGAAAAGAAGCTTTTTCTCAAGCTCTGCATGTTGCCATTACATAGCCAAAGCTAAATTATTTTTTTCTTTTAAATGTTCCACTTTCATGCACATTTTCCTCCTTTCTGGGTGATAGAGGATTCTTAGGCCATCTGGATTCTGAAACATCTGGACACTGAATTTCTGCAGAGAATTGGAAGGAAGAGACAATCAGTGGTACAGGGTGTCTCCAGAGAGATTTAAATCAATGATGATATTTTGGTTGTATCCCTTTTGGAAAGTTAACACAAAAAGTGAAAGGAAAAAACAACACATTACGTGAAGTCAGTGTTCTAGGAATACCAAGAGTACAGTGCATAAGAAGATTGGACTTTTAGATATGAATATAGATCAGTAACTAAATACATGTTTATGTTAGATATCATTCCTAGAATCTCCGCCTATTTTTTCAATTGTTATGGAATTTGGATTTAATTTATTTAGACATACTTTTAATAGTTCTAGATTTCGATGGTGCATCATTTGAACATACTTATTTTACCTTAAACTGAGTATAATTCAGTTCACTTTTATTAAGCATCTATGACTTGAAACTCATAAAGCTATCATATTAAAAATGTTATATTCAACTAAATAGAAAGATTAGACACAGACACCACTTGGTAAACCAAGAAGAGTTACTTTCAAAGATGTGCAGAAGAAAATAAGTGCAAAAGGGATAAACCATATTTCCCAGGACAGCTGGAGTTATGAGCTTCTGGACCCAGAAATCAAAGATCCAAGATGATAACATGAGTGAGAGTGAGACCCAGTGTGTCTTACTGGGACTTTATAGAGTGCTCCCCTACAAGCTGAGCTTCGTGTGTGTGTGTATGTGTTCACACGCGTGCATAAAGACCTACAAAGAGGCTGCTCTGGCAATGTGCAGGGGACCACCTCTTCTAGCCCATCAATCTCAGTAGTATACCATGTATAATATGACTACACCATTCAGTACAGTCTGGTGAGGCATGAGTACAGTGCTTATTTATCACCCTCAGCCTTTCCCTGCTAATACAGCCTGGTCCAGTCTTCCCTGAACTTAGAGCTGCAGAACCAGAACAAGGGTCGATTGCCCAGATTGCCCAGTGAGCACAGCCCTTAGTCCAGTCTTAAAGCTTCTCCTTTAAGTCCACAAAGTTACTAGACTTACCATGCAGACAGCTGGGAGGAAATGTTTAGATCATGTGATTTTATTTTCTCATGTTATTGAAAAAAAATTATTGCTTCCTTTCACTGTATTTTCTCTGTTAAATATTTGAGCTCTTAATTAATAGATTTTCTTTCCTGAAAAAAATTAAAATTGTCACAGAGTACACTTAAAGAGATGTGAGTTTGAAGCAACTAACCTTCGGTACTTTTCATGCGGTTTTCCTGAAGTATGTGAGCTTCTTCTACATATTAAAAAAAATCTTCAGTGAAAGTTGATTTCTAGGAAACCAGAACAGTTCAAAAGATTAAAAAATCCAACAGCAAAATTTTATGTAGCAACTATTTTTTTTTAAATCAGACATACCCACATTTAAATAAAGTAACTCTGAAATAAGGGACTATAGACTTACTCTCTGGTTTCTGCCAATTCATTGTGTCCTTAATTTCCTCTAACTGCATCTTCACTGAGCACCACAATGAAGTACAATATTAGATGTTCACTTGTATGATATCACTCTTCTATGAAGAGAATGAATAAAAAATGAAGTTCTTAGCTGTGATCTATTTCAGATTAGCCATTTTCATTTATAAAATTGTTTATTTTACTTTGTCAGCTTGAAGGTCAATCTAACTTTAAATTGCATATTGCAGAATTTCAACAAAGATCTGAGACCCATCTCTGCTTTCTTTAAGACTAAAGGTGAAAAGCTGATTCTTAACCGGAATATTAGGCAGAGCTTTATGAAATGGACCAGATCAGATTGATATAAGACTTGCAAAGGCACTTCACTTTGAAACCAAAACATCAGGGCCTAGCCAGGACTACAGATGGCATCAGAATTAGCAAATATTAGCTATGTACATTAACCCAGGGCAAACTATCAGAGCAAGTTCAAGGGAATACTTGCTGCATGCTAAGGAAAGAATAAACAATAACAATCATAGTAGATACCATTTTTTCTATACTTACTGTGTATTAGGCGCTATTCTAAGCATTTTAAATAGATTATCTGACTATATCTCCACAATAGCTCTTTGAGGTAGGTATATTGTATCATATTTTACAGATGAAGAAGGTGAAGGATCAGGAGGTTAAGAATCTTGGCCAAGATCACACAGCAAGTACATGATGGAGCAAGGATTTAAAGCCAGGCAGAAAGACTCCAAAGTCCATATTCTGAATGATGAGGCTATGTGCATATGCAGTGAGACAGATACTAGGAAAGGCACTACTCAGTATGCTCAAGTATTGACATACATTAAAAAAGAAACAGCCCCTAAGTAGCACACTTGCATCATCACACCTTACTATAATTATGTAGTTCAAACCTGCCCCACTTAATTGTAAGTTTCACATAGGTGGAGACCATGTCTGTTTTGTTCAGGACCATAATGCAAGTGCATGGCACATTACTTGTCACACGGTAGCTTTTTGATTAATATTTATTGAAAGTGAGGGACTGTCTATTCCTTACAGTGGCTTTAAATAAGGCCACAGATTCTAGTAAAGAGGACATGGGATTTGGACACGAATAACTTAGGTTCTATCTTAATACTGATACTGCAACATTCTAGTTCTGTGGTCTTAGCCAAGCCACTAAACCTCTGAAGTCTCTATTGTATCATCTGATCAGTAAACACAATGAAGACCAACACATTCCTTCAAAAAGTTTTCATTGCCACACAAATTAGCATTGTTATAGGTTCTTCTATTTGATGATAAAATACCTAAAAAGATAAATACAAATGAAGAGGCCAAATCTTTTTTTGTAGATTTGGAGGACAGGAACACAGAATAGGAAGTCACAAATGCTGAATGCTCATTTCATTGAAAAGGCCCTGTGTCCTCAAGCTTAGCCTGAATAGGCCTGGTTGGTTTTCCTGTTACGTGTCTTTCTTGTGCTGAAAGAAACTACAGGCTGAGTATGCCTCTGGGATTAAAGTATTTTTTAACTGATTCAGGTCATCAAGCCTTCTGCCCCTTAACACATTCTGGCTATTTAAAAATTTTAAAATGTACCCCAAATTCTTTGCCTAGAACTTAACTCCCTAAAGGCTTCTTATAATTTTACTAAAGTAGATCTCAACATTCCAACCATGCTTCCTGAAGATACAGCCTCCTCTTAGGTTGGTTTATTTGGGAAGCAGTCTTTTGTCTCTAGTAAGGAAACACATTTTCTTTTTCTGAAAGGACCAAACTCAGAAACTACTGAGAGATAAAATCATAGATGCCCTATTTCATATGGAGTGAACCCAGATTTATCTTTTCCTTGATGGGAATTTTAGTAATACCCACAGAATATATAGCTTTCCTAAATCAGTCAGTTATGAAAAAGAAGTATGTCTGTATTTGGCAGGTAAATTTTAAAACGTTGTTATAATCCCTTCAAAAGTGGAGTTACTTATTAAAATAATTTTATCATTTTAACCCTACCTTACACAATTAGTAGTCCATTCAGCTCTAGTTGAAACCCACAACTTTTAAAATTTTTTTTTAAACTGCTCTATAACAAAAATAATGAGGCCAGGCGCAGTGGCTCACACCTGTAATCCCAACACTCTGGGAGGCCAAGGCAGGTAGATCACCTGAGGTCAGGAGTTCAAGACCAGCCTGGCCAACATGGTAAAACCCCATCTCCACTAAAAATACAGAAATTAGCTGGGTGTGGGAGTGGGTGCCAGTAATCCCAGCTACTCAAAAAACTAAGGCAGAAGAATCATTTGAACCCAGGAGGCGGAGGTTGCAGTCAGCCAAGATCGCGCCTCCATTGCACTCCAACCTGCATGACAAGAGTGAAACTCCATCTCAAACAATAATAATAATAATAATAATAATAATAATGAACAATTATTTGTTCTTAAGTATAATAATAACTGACATTTTTATGATCATAGCATTGTTAAATTATTAAAACAGTTTTTTTGGTTGAAAACACATCTTAAAAGGTAACCTGTCTAGGGATTCTTAACTTGGGGTTCATGCACAACATTTTTAAAGTCTTCAAATTTGGATAAAAACAAAAATTGTACTTTCATTTTAGTAACTTCTAACTAAAATTTTGCATTTTCTTCCATTATGAATGTTAAGAATCAATCACAATAGTATTAGCAATACCTGTAATTTGTCACCAATAAAAATCACAGACATTTTCAAATTCTATTACAGTTACTACAAATATTTCAAAATATCAGTTTTATCCATCATTATATCAAAATTATGGTGGTTATTAGAGAAACCACTAGAGCATGTTATTTAATGTATTAATAATAAAGAAACACATCTGTTTCTGTATCACAGTGTTTTAACAATTTGCCAACTGCTTTTACATATAATTAGTTTTCTTCATAATCCTATGTAATGTATATGTTTGTAAACTTTATTCTGGGAGGGACTCCACAAGTTTTTTGGCACCAAAAAACATTATGAACTCCTGTTTTAAAACTTACAGTATGGCATGGACTGAATCATCTCCCCTCAAAAAACAATGTTTATGTTGAAGCCCTAACCCCCAATGTGATTGTTTTGGAGATAGGGCCTTTGAAGAAGAAATCGAGGTTAAATGAGATCATAAGCCCATGAAGCCCTGAATCAATAGGATTAGCGTCCTTACAAGAAGAGAAGCCTGAGACCTCACTCCCTCTCTCTGCCATGTCAGGACACAGGGCGAGGCCATTGTCTGCAAACCAGGCAGACAGCCCTCACCAGAACCTAACCATGCTGGCACCCTGATCTTGGACTTCCAGCCTCCAAAACTCTGAGAAATAATTTTCTGTTGTTTAAGCCACCCAGTGTATGGTACTTTGTTATGGCAGCCTAAGCTGATGGATAACAAAATAATACTAGCTTTTTTCTTTCTTTCTTTCTTTCTTTTTTTGTTTTTGTTTTTGTCTTTTTTTAAAGACAGGGTTCTGACTATGCTGCTGAGGCTGGAGTGCAGTGGCTGTTCACAGATGCAATCCCACTACTGATCAGTGCAGGAGTTTTCACCTGCACCATTTCCAACCTGAGCCGGTTCACCCCTCCTTGGGCAACCCGGTGGTCCCCTACTCTCAGGTGGTCACTATATTGATGTCAAACTTAGTGCGGACACCCAATTGGAATAGCACACTACATCCTAGAACTCCTGGGCTCAAGCAATCCTCCCTCCTCAGCCAACTGAATTGCTGGGGCTGCACTTGCTGGCTACCTTTTTCCTTTTTGAAGGCTCTCTTGCTTCTCCCTTTAGTTGTAAATGTGGGTGCTATTGGACAATTTACTCTACTTCTTCAGTATTTAAGACCTGGAACCACTTTGAAGCCCAAAGTCTTGTAAGTTGTTATGTAAATAAATATCATAAAAAGGAACTAACCTATTAGAAAAGAATACAGAACATTTTAAATACAGTTGTCCTTTGTCTGAGACTTAAGTGACAATTGCTACAACTGCTTTCAGATTCTACTTCTGTCAGCAACATTGTTTTCTTTTACAAGTCCTCTGTGATCCAACTGCTTTATAAGATACTCAACAACTCCAGGTATACACAGTGATTTTTCAGGCCCCTGCCCCACAGGGGACACCATGATTTACCCAATTAGGCAGCTGAGTGTCCCGATCGCAGGTGGCTAGTGGTGAAAGGGATTTTTGTGAGGGACCCATATTCCTACATCAACACTTATAACCTACTTCAGGAAGCACACCATACCATTTCTGGTTAACCTTAAAACAATCACATTAAAATAAAGAGGACTGTCAGTAGAGCAATTTTATAAATAGCTAAAATTAAACAGAGCAAGACTGGCGATGCTAATGCATAAGCAAAGAACTGACTTCCTGCATTTCATCGAGAATTCCTGATAGCAAACTGCAGTATGTTTATTATACGTTAATTCAACACAGCATTCAAAATGAATTTATGCCCTGGCTGAAGGGTACTATATTGAAACTAAATATTATTTATTATCTTAATATCAGTAACCATACTAAAAAAAAATCATGTTAACAATTCAGTGTTTAAAAAGCTAAGGATACCATAGCTCTACTTACCAACCAACTGCTTTTGCCTTAATTTATGCAAGTGTAGCCTATAGCTAAAAGCTTTGTATATTTGTTTCCCCATGGTATTAGTGCTCAAAAATAGGACACTCTTTCAAGGGCACCTTATAAACACAGAACTATAATTTATTTGGCAAATTAAAGCTCATATAAAATGTGCACACTGAGGTACAGATTAACATATTTAATTTCAATATTACCTGCAAACCTATTTTTTCCCATACACTGTTCTAATTAGTCATATAAAATCGAGTCTGTGTATTATAAGCAATTATTTTAGTGGAAGTAGAAACTGAATCTGAATTAAATATACTGTAAAAAGATAACATTTTTATGGAAAATAATATATCCATTTGTATCTAGAAAACTTCTAGTTAAATAGCGCGAGAATGTTGAGCATTCAAAAACCTGATTGCGGTAAAAGTTGAGATTTTTGTGATTTAATAACAGAATAATATGCAATCATGGTAATATACTAATATTTATATTTTGATGATAGTTCCAGGTTTCCAAATCCCTAGTAACCATTATATTCTCTTTATGCAGTGGTATTTTTCCTATTATGAATATTCACTCCCCCTACAGTTGAACATGCAAATTGTTTGTGAATATTTTATTTAGCAAATGATTCTTTTCCTATTAAACCTGTACTGGGAAGTAAAGTGGTGTAGACAGCAAGCTTGCATAGCATTAGAATAGTTATAAATAGGCATCGATGAAAGATTATGCCCGAAAGTAAATCAAAACTATCACTTTAGTGGCAGGATTGTTAGGCTTTCTGAAAGTTGTCATAAACTGACATAAAGGCTTCACCACTTAAGGAGATTTTTGAAAAGGTCAAAATTAAATTGAAACCACTGGACTGGGGATGATCAACACCTTGGACCATATGGTCCTCATTCTTAGATCTCAGCTCAAAGGTATCCTCACCAGATAAACCTGCACTGACCCCGCAATCCCATGTGGCTTCCCTACTCCAGCCCAACCCAGGACTTCTACATCCGCTTGTGTGGTACTTTTATAGGACAAATCAAATTTGTTTATTTCCTCATTCATTATTTTTCCCCACTAGAGTAAATTCCATGAGGGCAGGGATCAGTCAAGCATTGAGCACTGTTCCTGGCACAAGCGGGGAGAGCTCAATTACCATTTTTGAATGAATGAGTGTCTTTGTCTGTTTGGACTGCTATAACAAAATACCATAAATTGGTTGGCTTATAGACAACAGAAGTGTATCTCTCACAGTTCTAGAGGCTGGTAAGTCCCAGATCAAGGTGCTGGCAGATTCAGTGTCTGTTGAAGACCCACTTTCTTTCATAGATGGTGCCTTATCACTGTCCTTACATAGTGGAAGAGTCAAACAAGCTCCCTTGGGTTTCATAGGGGCACTAATCCCGTTCATGAAATCTCCACTTTCATGACTAATCACCTCTTAAAGGCCCCACCTCCTAATGCCATCACCTTGAGGGTTAGGATTTCCACATATGAATTTTAGGGGGACACAAAACATTTAGGCCATAGCAATAAGCTACTGTGCATTTTCTTCAAGATGTTTCTAGAGGATTATTTTGTATTTTGTTGTCAAGAAATCTCAGACTTCTTAAGAGATTTTCAAATGTTCCCTTTGATTCAGAATTAGCTGTCCATTATATTCACAAAAACATGTCCATCCCCGTTTCATGTACCCTCTCAAGAAGGTAAGAATCTGTCTCATATATTTAAATGCATAGTGTGGGCCAAAGCAGGTACATTGCTTGAGCCCAGGAATTCGAGACCAGCCTGGGCAACATGGTGAAAATCTGTCTCTACAAAAAATACAAAATTTCAGCTAGGCATGGTGGCACACACCTGTAGTCCCAGCTACTTGGGAGGCTGAGGTGGGAGAAGCACCAGAGCCCAGGAGGTCAAGGCTGCAGTGAGCAGAAATCATGCCACAGCAGTCCAGCCTGGAAAATCAGAGTGAGACCCTGTCTCAGTAATAATAATAATAATAATAATAATTATTATTATTATTATTATAAATGCATAGTGTATAAGGAAAGCCCATGGATCTTCATGAATGATACACTACTGCTTTTATGGCTATCTCTCATCATCCCAAGTCATTCTTCCTGCAAAATACTGCAAACCTCCAGATATCACTTCTCCTACCTCTCATATACACTGCTCTCCCACACTTCTGGAAAGTTTTTCTAGTTTGGGGCTGTTATAGGCTGAATTGTGCTCCCCAAAACTTTATGTGTTGAAGTCCTCTAACCCTCAGTACCTCACAATGTGACTCTATTTGGAAATAGAGTCTTTGAAAAGGTAATTAAGTTAAAATGAGGTCACTAGTGTGGGCCCTAATGCAATATGACTGGCTCCTTATAAGAAGAGGAGATGAGGACACAGACACATAGAAAGAGAAGACCATGTGAAGACTCAGGGAGAAGGCAGCCATCTGCAAGGCAAAGAGAGGAGCCCCAGAAGAAGGCAACCCTGCTGACCCCTTGACCTCAGAGTTCTACCTGGCAGGATTGTGAGAAAATTAGTGTTGTTTAAGCCACAGAGTCTGTGGTACTTTGTTATGGCATCCCTAGAAGACCAACACAGTGGCAGTTAGAACTAATAAGTCAATCTGCAAAACACACTAAGTCACCATAGTTGTTTGTCTTAGGCATTGTCAACCTTTGGTCTGTCCAGCCTCCAAAGACCTTCAGAAAAGGTAAGCCCACTAAATCCATTCTAATACCTTATAATGTCAAAAAATTCTTCCTCCCACCCCTCCTAAATCCTAAATCCTCCTACTAAGGAGTCTTTTTCTCTTGGATTCTCGGGGTAGATAGGGAACAGCTTGTCACCACTCATTAACTATGACCTGTTCTAACATTTCAACACAGGACAAACAGGACCAGCCACCTGGTCTTTTCCTTATCACTCATTATTTTACATGCCTGGTTCTATTCTTTTATCCAATTTTAAAAAGGCTTTCACAACTCTCAATATGAGGATTACACCATACTTGGTTTCTATTATCCTCTTCAGCCTTTTTGTGTTTCTTTCATATTTTTAAAAATAAAATGACTGTAATATTAACTATTACTCACAGTTCTACCTTGTTTTGATTGAAATCATTGATACCTCATAAGCCCACTTTGCAACTTTGCCATTCATCCTGCTTTTTCCCACATCTTTAACATAAATTTGCAGCAGAAACTTCCATTACACTGTCCTTGAAACACTTTATTATCAAGTTCTTTCCAGAGAAAGGATTTTAATTCATTGCTTTATAGTCTTTTTCTTCTTAGCATTTTGAAAGGCTTCACAGAGTTCAAAATCCTCACATGGCCATTGCTTGATCTGGCCCTACCTTTCTCTTCAACTTCATGCCACATCACCCTCCTCCTGGCACACAAAGTTCTTGCCACACTTACCCTCACTGTGTTCATCAAACACACCCCATCCTGCCCTAGGTAATTTGCTCACGCTACCTCTCTACCCTCTCTCTCCTTCACTCAACCTCTCTCCTCCCTTTTTCAGGCTAACTCTTCCTATGTATCCTTGAAAGAGCCACGTCCTATGAGAGGCTCACCTTGAGCCTCTTTTACCCTATACCTCCGTGAGGTTTTCCTTTATAGCATTTTGTCACAATTGCAATTACACGTTTATTTCTGTATGTGTGTGTTTAACATCTGCGGCATGAAGAGACCTTGAGTCCTTGGTCCTTTTGTTCCCTCCATGCTTAATCCCTTGGCAGTTTCATCGGTCTTTGGACTTTAGATATCATCAACATGCTGACAATTCTCAGATGCACATAGCTACTCCAGACTTCTCTCCCAAACTTCAGGTTCATACGTCTAACTGCCTGCTTGACAGTTGACCTCGATATACATATAGAACTATCAAACTCCACATGTCCACCTCTAAACTCCTGACCTTCCCCTGCCAAGCCTGCTCTACCTGCAGCCTTCCCTCATTTCAACTGATGGCACCTCCATTCTTCCAAGTGCTCAGGAAACCAAAAAACCTCAGAGTCCCCCACATGTCTTTCTCTCACACCTTAAACCAATCTCTCAGGAAGTTCTCTTGGCTCTGCCTTCAAAATAAGTTAAAATGTGGCCATTTCTCACTATTTCCCCTGCCCCTTCCTGTTCTGAGCCACCGTCACCCCTCTCCTGGATTACTGCCTTGGTCTCCTGACTGGGCTCCCGGCTACCCCTGCCCTTTGCACTCATCTTGACACAGCAGCTGGGTGTGACTTTTAAAACCTAAGCGAGGTTTTAAAACCCACTTAGGTTGCGTCACTCCTCTGCTCAAAATCCTGCAGTGGCTCCCATTTCCCTTTGAGGAAAGAGCAAAAACCTTACAATGGCACACATTACCTGTCCAACCTTACCTCTTCCCTCTGCTCCACCTGCACCAGCCACCTTGCATTTCCTTAAACTGCCAGCCACGCTCATTGCTTGAGACTTTGCACTGGCTGTTTCCTCATCTGAGAATGCTCTTCACCCAGACATCCCCATGATTAAGTCTTCAACTTCTTCAAAGCTTTGCTCAAAAGTCAGCTTCTCAATGAAGCCAACACCAAGTGTTCTATTTATGATAATATTCCATCCAGCAATGCTCCCCATTCCATATCCCCCTCACTCCATTCTACTTATTTTTCTATAGTAATTATCACCTTCTAATGTCCTATATAATTTTTACCTTTTTTACATTATTATTTATTATCTGTACTCCCCACTAGAGTGTCATCTTTATGAGGCCATTGATATATCTGAAGTAGCTGAAATATAACAGACTCCCAGCTATTTGTGAAATGAACATAGAGGAACTTCCTATACAAACTGCAGTTTATAAGAGTTTACAGGGTTCTTTTAAGGATAAATGAAATAGCATATGTGAAAAGGCTTTGTAAGCTAAAGTCTCCTTTGACAAATACCTAAATCTTTATTCTTTCCACAGAAGTTACCAGTATTACCAGTGGTGTATTTTTTCACTTAGCTATGTAAATATACTCATTAAAATATCGTATTATTTTATATGAACTTTTTAAAATAGTGAATGGCATAATAATATTAAAAACAAAAACACTGTGATATGTAAAGTTCTGTCTGTGTGTGAGATTATTATTACTTGGGAGTAAGAATTAAGGGACTCAAAACAGATGACAAATTACACATTTTTGCAGTAACTGTGTACCCTAACTTCAGAATTACCCTGAATATCCCTCTTTGGAGAATGGAGCGCCTTATAAAATTAGAAATAAATGCAATTTCCTTAAGTTTGAGGCAAAGATTGGGAAGATGAAATTAACTTTCCTAAGAGATAGTCTGTTTCGTTTGCCATTCTCCGTGTGTTCTGAAGGATTCTGGTAAGATTTATATTCAATTTCTGAAAAAAAATGCTGAGAGTTATACATTCAGAACATCACAAAACAAGATATTTTCTCAGTCTTCTAGACAGTCAATTCTTGTATCTACTTCTAGATTCTGATGTCAAAGTTGATGTAAATTATAATTCATTGCTACTTGTTTCTAAAATATTTGACTATTTCTAAACTACCTCACTGAATATTTTACCTCTATTTTCTGTGTATGATAACATATAGCACTAACTTCAACATTTTCTTGCATTAATAACATTAGTTGGCTTTTTTGAAATGCTTTTTCCCTGTTGAATGCTGCTTATTACCTTAAAGGTAGATTGTGCCACTTTCTCATTTAAAGACCTTGTATTATTATTGTTTTTGTACTTTTGACAATTTTTATATAATTTTGAGGTCTCCATCAATAGTTTTAAATTAATTATGATTTCTAAACAAGTTAAAATAGGCCTATAATTGGTTCATTGTAGTTTAGCCCAATAAATCTAGCAAGTAAAATTGAAGGATTGAGTCAATGAAGCCATACTGGGATATCATTGCCAATTTAGCTATCAAAAGTAATCCATTATGATGTAGTTTATTATAAAGTACATTTTACACATTAATTATTAATCCACAGTGCAAAGCTTTTACCAAAAGCCTGTCCTTGATTGCTTTGTTTTCCCATACTTAAGCAGTTAGATTCCACAGTTTTGTAATCTAAGATTAGTATTCGGCGCCTTGATCAAATTCCCAAAGTTCTGTAATGTCTCCTTTTATTGCCAGTAAATCCAGATGGAAGCCGCTTTTAGTGTGGTTATTAAGTGTGAGTTTATTAATGTTATCTATTAAGCCCACACTACACATTGCTCATATACGGACTTTCAGAATCACACTTGATAAATGCACCGTGCAAGTCTAAAAGGTTTAAGAACAAAATTAAGACTTTAATATATAACTTAGAACACTGTTGGTGCGCAAAAGCATCTTGGACACGGGGTTCTGACTCATTAATTATATATTAGAATGGAGCCTCTCATCAGTAAAGTTTCTTAAACTATAAGCACAAGTTTCCAAAATGGACCTTAACTAAAACTCAAGGAAAAGGAGAGAAATTAAGCTAGTCAGAAAAATATTAGTTCCTCACATGGGATTTGGAATGAGGGATGGATGGGGCCCCTGTGTCAGGTGGCAAATTTATATTTGTCCACTGTCAGGAGGCAACTTATGCCAAGCTGCCGGAATTATCTGTTTTTGTCAAGCATTTCTACATGAGACGAACATAAAATTAATATTAGCACATCCTACATAGTTGCCCAGAAAATAACTTTCACAGGGGGAAGCATGTAGTCTCCAACTGTTGATCCTTTCACTATAGACCTGGAAAAAGTCACCTTGTTTACATCTCAAACTTTAACCAACATACTAAGAAAAATAATAAAATCAACAGTAGATGGAGTGTTTATTATGTTTTAATGTCCCTAGAATTCTTCTGATATTATTTCGTTGAATCGTTTTACTTTAAAAATCAAGTTCATTTAAAAAGCTAGGAAAGACAGTGGCCATTATTGTTGCAGAGATCCTGGAATGAAGTCCTGACATGTGCACTCACTGGAAAATCAAACTTGTCTAGAACTCCGTCTCATGGGTGATGGTACTGGAGATCAGCCCACCCCAACTCTACTGCATTCCTCCTCAGAAAGACTCTGAGCTCAGTGGAGATCAAGGACACCTGTGTCCACCCAGGCAATGTGGGAAAAGGTCAAGGAGGCACAGGGTCAGGCTGACTTCCCCACCTAGGGGCAAGGGCTGGAGGAGAGACTGGTTTTTAGAATAGCATGATATGGAACAACAAGATGGTCCTCTGCCTGCACCCCACCTCCTCGCCAGAGTCCACAGCCAAAGCCACAGATATGAGACACCCATAATGAACAATGAGTGGAATAAAGCCCTGTGTTATTGAAGGCTCTGTAAGAAACAGAGCCCAAGCCAAATGTGTTTTGTGGCCTGGTACCAGGTCTTGACACAGGTGAGAGGAAGTGTGCATCCACTTTGACAGGGGCTGGGGTCTGCACAGGTGTGCAGCTATGGCAACACCTAAAGTGATGGTGGTGTCACAGTCCCATCCGCAGGTGTAGGAGCCCCATTTGGGAACAGGAAGAGATAATGTCATAACGTTGTCATACAGAAGATTCTTTTCCCTTACCCCTACCCCTACTCAGAGACTTCTTGCAAAAGTCAGAAAGGATTTAGGGCATGGGTGAAAGAGATTAAACCAAAATTTACTCTTTGACTCTTCCTGGGGCCTTATTATACACCCTTGATTGTGTGCCATAGAACATTCGAATTGCATTTCTCTTTCCTCCTCTGAACATGTAGCATTCATTAGCGGCATCTAAAGTAGCAGAGAATTCAACCTGAAATGTGGAACCCAAACAGAATCCCCATACTTAAACCAACACGCTGCTCTGAGAAATGTTCTATGAATGATTGTTGTTCGTGACACTACAGCAAGTCATTTGCTTAATGTACGGTCATAATAAAATGTTGGGATGATTGGCTTTTAAATTTACCTCTATTTTTTGCTTCTTATTTTTCTAGTCTTTGTCACTTCTTGAAAGTGCTTAGATAAGGAATCATTAATCTAAAAAGAGTAAAGATTTGTTACTTTACTTGATATTTGTCAGCAGGATTCACCCCCAAATCTACAAGTCAAAATAACTCTGGGCAGCTGTAGGTGACCTCTCTGGCCATCACAAGAGTAAAATGAGGCCCTCTCTTTTTATTGTAAAGGGACTTAAGATATGACAGTTGAACCAATGCCTCACCATAAAGTGCAAAGGGAGTGACAGAAAGAGTGACAGACAAATTAAAGAGTAAGTAGTGTTTAACAATTTGAGGTGACAGCACTAAAAATTTTTAGCGCCAGGCCCATTTAGGAATGACAGTATGCAGCTGAGAACAAGGCAGCTTACCCATTATAAAGAGGAATTTGTGTGTGAACTTAGAAACAGCAGTCCTCAAAACTGGAAGAAAAAAATCTTTACATGTTATTTAAGTAGCTGCCTATTCAACTTTTATATAGTTTTCAAATTGCCTATTGCCACATTTCATCATTAACCCAATGTTTAAATCATTGCTTTCAGACAGATTTTTGTCTCATTGTTCCTATAGAGATGTCACTAGAAATTGGATTTAGCATCCATTTGTTGTTCTCATTGTCATTTTTCCAACCAATGGACTGTGCTATTAGAGACACCAGCTCACTAGTAAAAACAGGCATTAAGGTACTCTTTAGTAAGGTTCTCTGTGCTTATGATAACAAATGACACCAAAACTTGTATTAATCTCACTATGGATAATCACTTATTGAGCACTTACTATGTACTAGAAATCATGCTAAGTACTTTGTACTCATCATCTGTCTCTAACATGTATAAAGGGCACTCAATAAATGTGTGTTGGTGGAAGACAGCAAGGAAGAAGGAGGGAGGAAGGGAAGAAAGGAAGAAAGTTTCATTGTCACTTATACTGAGCACTTTCCTATAAGTCATTTTGAGAACTAGTTGAACAGGTAGAAATATTCCTTCCTTCATTGGGATTTATTGAAGCAGGTCCCAAACCAGGCTGAAACATGCCCAAATTACCTTTTGATTTTTGCACTTACTGTCGTCCATCATAAATAACTCTGGTGCCAACAACTTAGATTAATAACTCAGAAGTAAATAAGTAAACAAAACTGAGTTTTCCTCACTACAGAGAAACTCTAAAATGAATCCAGTTATCATAACCTCCTTGGTTCCCCTTTACATTTTTCACCCCAAAGATTTGAAGTCAAGAGGCAACCCCTAAGGTGTAAACAACAAGAGATTATTCATAGATGGTATAAACAGAAGATGAGGGCAAAGGTCCAGGCCAGGACCCAGTTGTCATCTAAAGAGACAGATCATTCCCAAAGCCTGCCCAAACATTCATCACAAACAGGTTTGGGAATGTTTTAAATGGCTGTGAGCCAGGTTTTTGCCTTGTCCATATTCCAAAAAGTTAATCCATCCCAGTGCCATAAACTTTCAGATAACAATAAAAATGATTTGATTATAAGATGGAAGGGGGAAAATAATGACGAGCCTTCCAATGACTCAAACAGAGCCTGAGTCATCGGGGTCAAGGAGAAACTACACATATTACAGATTGAATTTCAACAAGCTATATGGGATAATTTCATGACTAAAGATGAAGCTGAATTATACTGCCTCCAGCACCAAAGTGTTGTGCATATTTACCGTTCAGGGTTTTTGTTCATTTGTCCTTTTCGTTTTTGTTTTTTGTTTGTTTTTATTTGTCGTTGTTGTTTTTGAGACAGGGTCTCACTAAATCACCCCAACTGGAATGCAGTGGTGTGATCATGACTCACACTGGAATGCAGTGGCGTGATCACATCTCACTGCAGCCTTGACCTCCTGGGCTCCAGTTTTTGTTTTTTTGTTTTTTCCTGTGCTGGTGTTTCACTTAAAAGCACAGAATAACTATGCTCTGTATGCTACAAAATGAAATATATTCCGTTTTATTTCTGTTGTTTTTGAGGGATCTGGTGAGGAATGTTGATGTTAACTATTATTGATCATGTTATTATTACTATTAATACCACCTTTAAGCTAGTTCTTACATCCATATATTTTTCACCTGCCAAACAGTAAAGGCAAACAGCCATTCCTGTGTTTTTTTGTTTGTTTGTTTCTTGCTTTGCCCTCAACCCAGGCTAGTTCCAAACAAGTTTCCACTCAACTCCTAACCCATAGCCTGAACTTTCATTTGCTGCTCCATTCCTATCCTTTCCAGCTTGATATTGGAAAATAACATATAAGTATCTTAGCCATGCAAAAAAAAAAAGTATTTAGTACTCATTCAAAATTTAATTTTAAAACTCACTAAAATTATGACTAGAAATAACTTTTCTTAACCTGAGGAATGATATCACCCTAGCCTGTAGCAATCATCAGATTTAATGACAAAATTATAGAATAGTTTTCATTTAAATTACAAGCAAAACAAGGTGCTCATTATCTTACTATCACTGCTTCTATTCAACATTATACTGAAAGTCTTACAACAATAACAAGGTTTACCCTACAATAATAAGGTAAGAAACTGAAATAAAATATATAAAAATTAGAAAAGACAACATTACCTTTTCTATACAATGTGATTATCTAAACAGTATATTCAAGGTAGTCTGCAAACTATTGAAACCAATAGGAGTTCGGCAAAATTGCTAAATAAAAGTCACCTGACTAGATTACACATTGAATTCTTACTGCGGACCAGGCATAGTTCTAAGGATTTTCCACATATTTTTGACTAATAATATTAACTAATCTAATACAACAGCCCTTAAAAATGATACAGTTATTATCAGAGTAATTGATACAATTATGTCAGAGAAAACTGAAGCACAGGAAGGTTAAGCAACTTGCTGTTATAGGTTGAATTGTGCTCCCCAAAAAAGACATTTTGAAGGTAACCCCCATTGCCTGTGAGTATGGCCTTATCAAATATCAGGTCTTTGCAGATATAATCAATTTAAGATAAGGTCATTTTAGGGTATGCCCTAGTATAATATGACTGATGTCCTTGTAAAAGAAGGGAAATTTAGGCACAGACACACACAGGGGAACATCATGTGACAACAAAGGCAGAAATTGGAGTTATGCAGCTACAAGCCAAGGGAAACCAAAGATTGCTGGCAACAACCAGAAGCTAGGAAGAAAAAAAGGAGGGGTTTCCTACAGTTTTCAGAGGGAGATGGCCTTGCTGACACCTTAATTTCAGACTTCTAGCATCCAGAACTGTGAGACAATACATTTCTGTTGTTTAAAGTCACCCAGTTTGTGGCACTTTGTTATGACAAATCTAGGAAACTAACAAACTTGTCATGGGTCACACAGCTAGTAAAATGACAGAGCTGGGACATAAGATCAGCGTACCAAAACCAATACTCTGCGCATCAGTTAAAACCAAATTAGAAAATACAGCATAAAAACAGATACTATTCACAATTACATAACTACAAAGTTATATAAACAAATATAATAAATAACATTCAGGATACGGTCCATTCTCATTATTTGTAGTGATTATGTTCCATAAAGTTGCCACACACAGTGAAGTAGCAAATACTGAGCTATTGCTCCTAGGGAAAATACAGGATTAGGTTCCTGTGAACCTCTGGCTACAACATTTTTGTCAACCAATCAATACATAAGCTTGTTTTATGTGTGTTTCTGTTTAAAGACTCCTTATTTAATAAATATTGTTGATTCACTAACATTGAAGTCACAGCCAACAGCACTACAGCCCAGGCCTGAACAAAACTTATTTAACACATGTATTTTTCCTGTAAGGCACAACACAACTGCCTAGCATTGAGAAACATAGACAGCAGATCAGCACAATGCTTGAGGGGCATTTTAAATAGCAAAATCACCAATAAAAAACATAAAAGTGTGTAAAACATGGTACTATTAGCCACAAAAAGGACACGTTTTCAGTGTGAGAGCAGAAGCAAGAAGGCAGAGCACCACCTTGTTGGAACTCAGCTGAGAACGTACATGTGTGCCGGACACTCAAATATTTCAGCACTCTGCTCATGTCAGTGAATAACCATGAAAGCACAGCAAGTATTGACTTGGAGGTTGCAAATAAGTTTTAGGAAGTAGGCAAATTTACAAATATGGAATCTTTGAATAATGAGGACTAATTGTATTTATGGAGAAAATTACAACACTTCATGAAAAGACAAAAAAAAAAAGGAAATCTTAATAAATGGAGATGGCATATGGTCATGAATAGGAAGGCTCAACTTTTAAGATGTCAGTTTTACCACAAATTAATCCCAGCAAAATCCCTAAGAGTATTTTTGCAGAATTTGACAAGCTGATCCTAAAATTCATGGGGAAAAGTAAAGAACCAAGAATCAGTAAAATAACTCTGAAAAACTTATTCTACCAAATATGACAACTTAGAATAAAGCTATATTAATTAAAATAGTGTGATTTTCAAAACAAGGCAAGAAAAATAGGACATGGGAACAGAAGAGGGAGACCAGAAACTGACATAAACCTGTATAAAAATGTTGTGTATGTCTGAGATGGTGTTAAAAATCAATGGATAGGCCAGGCGCGGTGGCTCAAGCCTGTAATCCCAGCACTTTGGGAGGCCGAGGCTGGTGGATCACCTGAGGTCTGGAGTTCAAGACCAGCCTGGCTAACATGGTGAAACCTGTCTCTACCAAAATACTAAAATTAGCCAGGTATGGTGGCGGGTGCCTGTAATCCCAGCTACTTGGGAGGCCGAGGCATGAGAATCACTTGAACCCAGGAGGCGGAAGTTGCAGTGAGCTGAGATTGAGCCACTAAACTCCAGCCTGGGCGACAGAGCAAAACTCCGTCTCAAAAAGGAAAAAAAAAAATCAATGGATAGAAATTACTCAGAAAACATGATCAGGAGAACTAAGTTATCCACATAGAAAAAAAGATAGATCCCTATCTCATGTTATATCAAAAAATAAATCTAGGGAAAACAGTGAGAGACCCAAATGTAAAAAACAAAAACATTTAGAAAAAATAGAGAATATACCTTAAAGATTTCTAGGAAGTAATTAATCTACTTAGTAGAACAGAATAAAGCACAAACCATAAAGGAAAATATGAATAAATTTGACATTACATTTTTTAAACTTCTGTTCAATAAAAGATATTACACAGTGTTAAAATGCAATCCGTGGCTAAGATAAAATATTCACAATGCACATTAACAAAAAGTTATTATAAAAACTTCGTATAGAAATTCTACAAATGAATAAGAAAAGGACAAAAATTGATTAGAGAAATAGACGATATATAAACATATAAAAGATACCGAACAACAATAATAATCAGACAGATGCAAAAACTCATTAAATTTCATTTTATACTCATTTGGCAAAAATTAGAAAGTCTGATAATCACACATGTTGGTAAAAATGTGAAAGAACAAGAACTTTCAACACTGCTGGTAGAAATTGAATTTGCAGAGACATATTGAAGAGCAATTTGGTAATACCTACTAAACCGAAAGCTGTGTATATCCTTATACTCTGCAATTCTTGGTGTAGCCCCTGAGGAAGCTTTTCCACATGTGCACAAGAAGACATGTACAAGAATGTATACAGCAGCATGATTTGTAACAGCAAAACATCTAGAAATTATTTAAATATCTATCAACAGATTTGATTAATTATGGTCATAGTCACACAATAAAATACCATAAAGGAGCTCAAATGGATAGATCCAAATAATGATAATAATAAGGTACAGAAAGATGTGTAAGAATTCCCTTTATATAAAGTTTATAAAGTATTTGTGTGTGTGTGTATGTGTGTGTGTGTGTGTGTGTGTGTGTCATAACAGTATAAAACTTTCATGGGAATAATAAACAACAAATTTAGGACAGTAGATTTTTCTGGGAGAGGACACAATATTGAAGAGGGCTAGCCAATTAATATACAATTTATCACTATTTTTAAATCTATAGAAAGTATGGTAACACATTAAGAGTTGGTACAAGAGAGACCAGGTGGGTGTTTGCTATAGTCTCGACAACTTTCTGGTGAATAATTGCAATATTCCATTTAAATAAAAAATGTTAAAATGTGTTAAAGTCAGAAGGAACTCATCGGTTTAAGTCCTAAATTCAGCACTTGCTGTTAAAATTTAGAGCCTGCCATCAAGTTCTATAAATAAGATAATAGAATGTAAGAATTATACTTAATCCTCTAATTACTCTCAGCTTTAATCAAGCCTTTATTAACATAATGTGTCTAGCTTGGGGTCTTAAAACCTGAGAGGGGATTTAGGGAAGAGTAATCAAAACAATGAAAAATAAGTAGGTGATATAAGGAAAGGCAATGGGAACTGGGATAATTTAGACTAGTGAAAGAATGCAAAGGATGAATTATGTTGAGGTGAATGCACAGTTGGTTTCTTTTATATTCATGCCTATTCCTTAGTTAAGGCCTTACTAAAACTAGCTGTTCTGGCTGTCTATTGCTGTGTAACAAATCACTCCAAAATATAGTGGCTTGAAATAATATTAAGCATTGATTTTGCTCATGCATCTTTAATTGGGTCAGGACTTCAGCTGGGGACAGCTCTTTGCTGATCCATATGGCATCAGTTGCAACAGCTCAGCTAAGGCTGGAAGATCCACTTTCACAATGATTCTCACATGCTTGCAAAATGGTACTGTTGGCTGAAGCTATGCCAGGACTGTGCCCATGATCCTCAGCTCTACTCTTTGTGGGTCTCTCCACAGGTTTCTTGGACTTCCTCCCAGCATGATGTCTGGGTTCCAAAAAGGAACATCCCACGGAGGAAGTGCGTGACATTTTTATATCCCATCCTTAGAAGTCACAGAGCAACACTTTTACCAAACTTATTGGTTAGGGTAGTCACAAATCACTTCCCACTCACTTTCAAGGGAAGGAGACATACAAGCCAATTCTTAATGGAGGAGTGACATACCTATAGAATAACTTTGGATATGAAGATAGTATTGCATCCATCTTTGTAATAAATACAGTTTGCCACACCAACATCCTTCCTGAAATATTTCTCCACGTCAATCTGTTATTCTTACTGCTGCCAAAACAGAGATCTGGTCACACCATTCTCTTGCTCTTAACAATAAGGGAGACTGTCCTCTGCATTTCATCCCCCCAAAACCAGATTTATTCTGTGGAACTGCAAGTCTTTATGTAGTCAAAAGATATATAATACTTCATGGAGTCAACAGGGTATATAATAAAACTTTTTACAGTTTTCTTGAAACATTCATGTCTATGACCAAAACTTAGAAAAGGCTTACCAAAAATATTAATGTTTTTGGATGCATTTCTACTTGAGTTTTATCTGAAATAATGTGACAGCACATTCATATTTCACGTAACCTGGTGTCAAGACCATGTACAGACATATCAGCAACCCAGGTGAATTTGGAGGAATTCACATAACAATATTTCTGCCATCCTCTAGACATTGAAGTGAATGTAACTCATAAATCAAATCAGATTTTAAAATCCTTTTTAACCCAAAGAACTATAAGCTAGGCCTTGGAAAGTTTTCCTTTAAAGTTCTTCCTTTAAGTTACCTAATGTGGAATATTCAGCACGATAGTCAAAAGTGACAATATTTGTCGGTACAAGGATCTGTTAGTTGGCTTCACCATTAGGCTCCCACTTTCTCCCTAATCATCATTAAATAATTGTCTTCTTTTTTCACTAAACATGGAAAATTGACTACCATTTTTCACCAAAACATGTCCTACCCTTTCTGTATTGCTTAATTTGTTAAGCACACTACCAGAATGGATACCAGCAAAAACTGATCAGTATGTGAGATTAGTTTGTCCCAGGTACCAATTTAACTAAGACGGTTCTTGAACTCTACCTTCATTAGGTTGAACCATACTAAATTGCTGATAGTCTACCAATTTTGGCCAAGAAAATATGGATATTTCAAATGGTTCAATTTATATGTGTTGGTCAGATTGAGAAATTTCCTTGCAAACCCCAAGAACTCAGGGAGTTGATTCAAAGTCAGTCTAGGATGAACTCTAACTGAAGAATCAAACTGTTTTTTTTTTAATGCATAAGGTTTGATATAAAAGCCCAGAAGGGTGGTACCACTGGCACAAGTGAGTCAACCAGTTGTTGGGTCCTGTATGTGGACAAACTACCCACAGGAAAAAAGTAAATCCGAAATCCTTGCTTCTTGTTGTTGTTTTTGTTACTGTGTAAATTAGTCAATACAACTTAAATATGACAGCATGTAAGAAGAGGTTTAATATTATTGGATAAAGACTTTGGATTTTTTTAATAGACCAAATTTAACTGGAATGGTTAAAGAATTTTGTTTCCTACACTGCGAAATGAAATGGAGAAACAAATCCTGATTGCCCCCCAGAAGTTAGAAGTAATGAAAAGAATCCTTAAGCAATTCTTAATAAGTGCTTAATACTATAATCATGATCCATAAAATAGAGATCCACAAAAAATATGACCAAAGTGATTGGCAATTATGATTAGTATAACATAATAATAAGGCTGTGGCAGAGTTTAGAAGGTAACTGCCAATTTCAACTGCTACAAAAAAACCATATGCTAAGAAAATAAAAATCAAAGAGATGTATAATTTAAAAACACATTAACTTCATTTGATAATCCTTGGGGATAAACAAAGGATTAGGATAAAGCTTTTGTGAGTGTTTTGGGGGAGTACAAAGTTTACCAGAATGGTTACATGTTTCCAATTAAGTTTTGGAATTTTTTGTCTTAAAAGACATAAAAAGCCCCAGTTCTACTTAGTGTGCTCCAGGTTGAGTGATGTAACAATTAAATGATAAATATTATGTTGAATCTAATATGCAAAATATATTACTCTGAACTTAAAGTGCAATAAGTAGCTGATAGTATGGCCTTCTGGATCTGGGAGGAAGATAAACTGTTTTGTACACCCAGCCATCCACTTCCATCCCAACATTCTTTCCTCCAGTCACAACAGTGCTTGGCCAGAGAGAGAAATATGAGGACAAATTCACACCTCTTATTTTTTCACACGTGGCAACAAGAACCTCATGATCACTAACTCATTACATTTGAATCTGTACTGCTCATATTATATATAGTTTTCCCTATGTTATCTTTAAGTAACACATTTAGCAGCATTTCTGAAAGCATGCTCCACACAGGTCCAGCTCCACAAGATGTTAATAAGTTTATTATGATATGAAAGAGTTTCATATCGCTGCTGAGTTAAACATATTTACTGCAGTTCTTATCAAAACTTCTTACAGGCCAGGCGCAGTGGCTCATGCCTCTAATCCCAGCACTTTGGGAGGCCGAGGAGGGTGGATCACCAGAGGTCAGGTGTTAGAGACCAGCCTGGCCAACATGGTGAAACCCTGTCTCTACTAAAAATACAAAAAAAAAAAAAAAATTAGCTCAGCTTGGTGGCGGGCACCTGTAATCCCAGCTACTTGGGAGGCTGAGGCAGGAGAATCACTTGAACCCAGGAGACAGAGGTTGCAGTGAGCCAAGATCGTGCCACTGCACTCCATCCTGGGTAACAGAGCGAGACTCCTCTCAAAAAAGAAACACTTTTTACATATAAGCATACATTACAAATCTCCTCGGGTGTATATAGTATGTATCATTTCCTAAAGTTACTTCAGTCATGGAAAACATTTTGCAAAAATATCTCAACAAACTAGAACATACATTGTGAAACTCCAATTTAAGGCATTTCTGATAATATTCTCTTGATATTAATGTAAATTATAGGTTTCTTTTTTATTTTAATTTAAACTCACAGATATCTAACTATAGGTTTCTTAATGATAGCTCTCCTATCCAAGCTTATTATTTATCTCCCTCAGATTTTAATGACTTCTAAATATTTATTTATGAGTTTATTTATTCAATAAATATTTATTAAATGCCTACTATGTTCCAAGCACTAAGTGTAGACTTTGGAGACATGGGAATGAACAATTTTAAAAATGTCTCTTTCCTTATAGAACTTACGTTACAGTTAGGGGAGGTGCCAATTACACATATAAAAGTGAGTGCTAATGAACAAAAATAAAAAACAGGATAATGAACTAGACAGTTTCCTGGAGTTGGGAGGAGTGATTACAACATTTTGGAAGAGTTATCAACATGATTTTTCTGATAAAGTAACATATGAACTAAAGGGGTATTAAATGAATCTTTTCCTTTCCTATTTCTCTCATTCTTTGTATTATTTTTAATCAAAATAATACATGCAGATAGTAAAAAATAAAAACATACCAAAAAGTTTATAATAAAAAAATTACTGCCCCAACTCTCTTCATCTTAGCCCCAATTCCTGAAACAGCCTCTTTTAATAGTTTCTGACTTTTATTTTTCTGACCATGACAGAAGACAAAAATAGAAGACATAGTGGCAGTTGGGAGGGCAATAAGATGGAAAGATCCTGGACCCCTCAATGATTTTCAAGCCACCATATCAGCCCTGAAGTTTCTACTTTAATGTGAGAGAGGAATACATCTTTCTTGGGTCTATGTTTTCTGGAGATATCTGTCACTTGTAGCCAAACTCTAATTGATAGAGGATCAGATATCATAACCCCCAGCAATTAAAAGGAAAATATTCCAAGCATCCAAGTCAAATGTATAATTTTTTCTATATCTACAGTAATTGCTCAAAATCATGCTACATTTTCGTTTGCATCATATTTGAATTGTAACTTTCCTGTACAGTTGTTTGTTTCTCCTTTTCTAATTCTCTTTTCTATTTTCTTATAAAGGAAAAAACATGCCAGCTTCACCCTGTCGTTCATGGCAGCAGCTTTTTTTTTTTCTAGAAACAGAATCAGGCCTTATTTTTGTTATTTTTAATACAGGTATTGTATTGCAGACAGCTCTTAATCTCGCAGTTCAATATGGCAGATACACAGAAATTAAAGTAGAAACAAAATGAGGGCACACTCACCCGTATCCTCTGGTTGGCACCCTCCAACCCTTAAAAGAACTGTCCTCCCGGTCATCATATCCTTTCCCTGCTACAAAAGACAAAAAAAATAAAATAAAATGCCACCCCAAAGAAAAATCTCAAATGCTCTCTCCCTAGCAGTTAGTGGGACGAAGTGAGACACTGTTACCTTGGGTGGGATGGAGAAGCCACTAGGTCCATACCACGGAGGCCACGTGCACCACCACTGGAGCCAAACCCTGTCTATGGCCGTCAAAACTCGCCACCAGGCAAGACCACAGTGTGTTATCCACCAGCAATCCCCGAGGTCCAACGCCACACAGGTCAGGCAGCCCTGAGACAGCAGAAGGAGCCCTGTCCTCTGAGGATGCTGGTTCCAGAGGAGAAGGCCCGAGGACAGTCTCTTCAGAGAGGAGCTCACCAGGGAAAGAGGGTTCCTGAGGAGGCGTGCAAAGGTCAAGGGAGCCACCCTTGCCACCCGTCCCAGGGCTTACTGCTGACTCCACTGTCCTTGGAGTGCTGGAGTCTCTACACCACTCTGCTCGGGACTACTGCTTGAGGGCCGGGCCCAGCACACTTCGCCTCTGCGGTCTTGGGGCCCTCCTCCAAGTCTTTACAAGCAGCGTCTTGAGAGGTAAACAGTTTCACTTCTTCACTTTTAAAGACCGCAGTCTCTGTCTTGGCATCTACAGTAAGGCTGAGCGTTTCCTTCATGCCTCCATTCATCACTGTCTCAGTTACCTCCTCTGTACTTTCTGCATCCTCCTCTCTGTCCGAGCTGGCTTCCATGGCCACACTGCCTGGTGCTTCTGGCTGAGCTGCCAGGGCAGCTGCAATGGGCAGCAGCTTTTAATCCATTATATCTAATCTTTAGAATCAGTTCCTTTCCTCTACTTGAGTCATGCTTCAAGGGGGCTTCAGAAGCTTCTAGCACAACTGCCATGCCACAGTGTCTTTCCTTTGGACTCTTGGTTTAGTGCCACAGTTTCTTTTATGCCCCATTTTTTTTTTCTTTCAGGGATTTTACCTTCATCATTCCAGAGTACACCATAAAGTATTTTTCTTTTTTTTTTCTTTTTTCTTTTTTTTTTTTTTTTTGAGACGGAGTCTCGCTCTGTCGCCCAGGCTGGAGTGCAGCGACACGATCTCGGCTCACTGCAACCTCTGCCTCCCGGGTTCAAGCGATTCTCCTGCCTCAGCCTCCCGAGTAGGTGGGACTGCAGGCGCCTGCCACCATGCCTGCACACGCCACCATGCCTGGCTAATTTTTTATTTTTAGTAGAGACGCGGTTTTGCTATGTTGGCCAGGCTGGTCTCAAACTCCTGACCTCAGGTGATCCGCCCACCTCGGCCTCCCAAAGTGTTGGGATTACAGGTGTGAGCCACCCCGTCCGGCCACCATAACGTATTTTTCTAAGCAAGAGTGCCTGCAAGTAAATGTTCCAAGTCCAAGTGCTTGTATATTTGAAAAAGTCTGCTTTTCCTTCATACTTTGGCTGTAATTTTTTCTCAGGCCATTGCAGGCTCTGTTGCCTTCAAGATCTCATACATTTGAGATTGCTGAATGTTAGGCTGATCCTTGATCCTTTTGTTTGTAGCCTATATTTTCTTTCTGGAAACTTCTCAGACATGCTGTTTATTCTCAGTATCTGAAGTTCCATGATGCTGTCTAGATGTAGGTCTTTTGCACTTGCTGAGCTCGATACCTTGGAGTTGGGGGGGTGGGGGTGGTTCAAAAACAAAAACTTGTATCTTTCTATTCAGCTCTGGAAATGTTTCTTCTACTGTTTAATGATTTTCTTCTTTCTGTCCTGTCTTTCCAGTACACCTATTAGTTAAGGTTAAATCTGGATGGATTCACTGTTTTGACAACTCTGAGCTGAAGCTTCTGGCAGATCAGTTCTTTGCATTGTTGTAGTCCCTGCCTGAGTGTCCTGGGCTGACATCATCTTCTCAATTTAAAAAAAAAAGAAAAAGAAAAAGTCCATCCACAAGCTTATGTTCTCCTTCCATCCTCTAGAAATATGTTGAAATACCTCATCCACAGATGGCATCCCTCTCTTTCTCTTAGTTTATTCCTTTGTATATCCTATATTTTCTTTTCCAACCTTTGTGTTCTATCTGCCATCTTGCCAGAATACTTGAAGTTTACCTTGGGTGACACAGTTGAAATAAAACTGCTGCACCAATTTCTCAGCAGTGCTATTTTTAAATATAAGAATATGTTATACAACTTAAGTAACATCAAAACACACGTTTAAATATCTAAGTATTTTATCATTGTAAAGATAGGATACAAAGAGCAAAATACATGCAAGTTTTCTTTTCTTAAAAAAAGTAATAGAGTACTATTTTTCTTCTGTTATTTTTCACTTTCATATAAAATGCAGCTCCTGAACTCACACAGTTTTAAAAACATTTTTTTCATTTAAGTGCTATCTTAAAAGCTTCTTTGTACAAAAACTTAAATGATTTTCTGTAGAGATTTTCCGTGTGTCCTTGGACCAATATCTGATTCTTTAAAGACATGATATTATGATATTATATTATCATAATATTATGATATTAATATATCATAATATTATGATATTAATGTATTATTATTATACAAGTTGTAATAGGAGGATATTGATTTTTTTCTGCCAAAGGAGAGGTAGAAGGGTTATGTGTTGATATGGTTTGGCTACGACCCCACCCAAATCTCATCTCGAATTGTAGTTCCCATAATCCCCATGTCTCCTGGAAAGGACCTTGTGGGAGGTGATTAGATCATGGGGGCAGTTCCCCCATGCTGTTCTTATGACAGTGAGTGAATGCATCTGGTGGTTTTATAAGGGGCTCTTCCCCGCTTCACTCTGCACTTATTTTTCCTGCTGCCATGTGAAGAAGAATGTGTTTGCTTCCCCTTCCACCATGATTGTAAGTTTCCTGAGGCCTCCCCTCAGCCATGCAAAACTGTCAGTTAAACCTCTTTCTTTTATAAATTACCCAGTCTTGGGCAGTTCTTTATAGCAGCATGAGAATGGACTAATACATGTTCCTACACATACTCTTGGCCATAAATAAAGTTCTATAGTAACTTTTCTTCAAATAAGTAGGCTTCTAGTGAACCCAAAAATATGTGAGCAAAACGTAAATTTATAAATTTATGACTCTTCTATCTAGTTGTTTATTGATGACTGAAATATATTTATTTAATAAATATTTGTGCTGAGCACTATATTTCACCCAAGATACATAGTAAACAACACATCATATGCTTGAAGAACTATTGGGCCTAATAAAGGGATGCAAATTAGTAAACAGCGAATTTTCAAAAATGTGATCAGTGATGCTGTGGAGTAAATATAAGATGCTATTAAAGCTTATCAAAAGTCGAATTAACCTTGTGGATGAGAAGGGGGGCATTTAGGTGAGAGATGGCTTCCCAAGTAGGTGACTCCTGAGCTGAGACTCAAAAGATGGGCATGAGTTATCCAGGGAAGGAACTGGGGTCCTGGAAGAGAAAAGAAACATTCTAGGCAACCAGAATATATGTGTGAAGGCCTGGAGGCAGGACCAGTCATGAACCAAAGTCACAAGCAAAGATGGCAAGAGACAAAACTAGAGAAAGAAGCAAGAGCTAGATTCAAAAGTTACCAGGATACCCTATCAAGGAATGTGGACTTTCTTCTGAAACATAAAGAACTATGCTCAGCATAAGAGCAATTCCTTCATACTCTCTTCAAGCAAGTTCTGTTTTTTTTAATAAACGAGGTAATAATATGAAAAACTTTCATTGTGAGTTTATCATGTCCAAGATACTAGACTTAGCAGGTAGGACTTAAAGGCATTTAACTTTAAGAATCAGTGTGAAAATAGGTTAGAATATTTTGATATGCTGTGTATTCTGATAAGAAAGGAACATACACAGGAGAGAGCTGAGTGATAGAAAACTGAAAAGTTATGCTACAGCCTAATGCTATAGTAGGAATTTGGACTTTAACTAATAAAGATGCTATCCAAATTTTTTGAGCAGGGAAGAGGCATAATTACATGTGTGTTTTACCCAAAGTGTGTATTCCCACTCTTTATTATACTGCATACATCAGGAAGTATATTACTTGGCTTGAAGCAATTTCAGCTTCATTTCTCTTTTGGTTAATTAGGGACCTAGGTTATCTAAATGAGCCACTATGGTTTGTTTTAAATATTGATGTTGGAGACTGCTGCTCAGCATTCTCTTCAAATTCAATCAAACTGAACATTTGTTCTACTTGCCTTCAAGGATCTCATCGTCTAAAGTTAAACCCAAAGTAGCCCTATAAGCTCCCAATGTATTTCTCTGTTATCATTCAATGATAGTGAAGTTGAACAGGCACAAAATCTTACAATAATCTCATGGGTTTTTCTGCATTTTCTCCATCCCCTTTGTGGGGCTTCTCATTTAGTGATTCAAGTTAATTTAGAGAGAGTGGTTTAAGTCAACCCATAATCCTTCTTCCATGGAAACTATCAAGAAGTAATTTGTGTTCTGGAAACTAAAAAAAGGTTTCTGTTGCCCTTTCTACCTTCTCAGGAACAAGGGCAGATCCAAGTTGTGTGGATATGCGGTTTATTCATTGAGAAGGAGAAAATTCTTTAAGAAAAAAGGAATACAAAATTACACATACAAATACCTAGCTTTTCTTCTTGGAAGAACTTGAAAGGGATACTTATAAATAAAGGGCTAAGCTCTATTAGCTTCATGGCAAATACCCGTCTGATGCGTATCCAATATATAAATACGCAATACACTTTTAAGAGTTATCAACAAAATTTACACCTACATTGGCCATTTTGGATATAAGAAATATGTCAAAAATGTGAAGGTCCTTTAAAGGTTCCTGCTTTTTGTTATAATCAACCCACATTTGCCAAAACCTTGACTGTCACAGGGAGAAACTCTCATCTGAATATTCAATCAACAAGAAAATACTTGTGGATTGCCAACCCCTCTCCCTCACTTGCTTTGAACTATTTTACTAGCCCTAGATTCCAGTCCCCAACACTTAAAATTCACAATGAATCCTTGCTTCATATCTGGCGTTTCAACAAGGTCCACCCAGAGAGTGAGGCCATTTTCAAATGCTGGCAGCCATATAGCTAATAAGGTAGAAGAGATGTGTTCCACCAGTTAGAAAAAAAACAACAGGAAAAAAAGAAGAAGAATAAAGCTGTTTGGGTCAGCGTCCTTAAGTTTGTTCCTGAGGCCAATGTTGCCGGCTGCATTTAGCAGCTTAGTTCCCTGGAAATGAGTGGTACAACTCTGCAGATAAAAGTCTGTAGACCTCTGGAATACAAGCAAGTAGCTCCTCATTATACAAATAGAAGCAACTCAACTATGCATGCCCTCAAACTGAGCTCAGTGTTCTGCTGCATTTCAAAAATATCCATCTGTTCCAAGAGAAGAAACAGGAAGTTTTGTTAATTATCTCTCACAACCCACTAGTTAGTTTCCAGAAAAATCACTAAAGCCATCTTTCCTGAATAAATTTAACAAGTAAGTTACAAGATGCAATGCAGTAGATAAACCTTACATTACTCCTTTTAAATGAACTGAATCTATCAGTTGGCCAATTTCACACTCACTGCCTCTATTCCCCTTTTCGTGTCCTCGGGATTCAACAGACATATTTTCTGTACACAACTTTTTTATGTAACAATATTGATTAATAAAGCAATATCACACTAGTTATATGCAAAACACTAGATATTACACAACTGCTTGAGAGATATTTTCAGATGTATTTGCTTTGAGCACAACTTTGCTTCCAGATTCCATTAAAATCTCACAAATGTTCACACTATTAGACAAATTAATAGGAATTTTTTTCTTGGTTATTAACTAATTTAAATAGGTACCTCTGAAACTTCTTCCCCAGTCCAATTATGTTGTCTTAACAAAGATTCCATGCCAGAGTGCTAAGGATATTAAGGATACACATGCCCAATTGGACTCTTGCCATCATTCTATAAATCATTGCCAATTATGCCAATAAAGCATCCTGAGCAATGATTGATTTCTTAGTTATGCAGTCAGCTGTTCTTCAACACTTTGTTTTCCTTGAAATGTCTCAATCATGGCCCAGTTTCCTGAGACCATGATGGTTTACATTCCTCCAAAAGAGACATTTGTACACATCTGTTGGTAAGTAAAAAAGAGTTTAGAAATTCAGCGAAACCTCATTAATTCCATCTAACTGTTGGGAAAGATAATTCAAGTTTATGAAAATTCTGGATTTTGATTTTATAGAAATGCAAGGTAGGCTTTTTTGTCTACTTTTTATATCTGTAAACAACTCAAATTCATCTAACAAAGAATCACTTTTTGAAGTGCTCAGAGTGTATGGTAAATTTATTAAAATGTAATAAATATTTAGCATTATCATAACAATCTGTTAACTTGGGTCATTTCTTCACTAGCAAATAGAGACATATCTTTGAAATCTGAATCAATCAGCCCTTTAATTTTTTACTTGCATTAATTACTTGCCAAAATTCAAATATGCTTTTGATAAAATATCCTGGATCAAGGCTGGATATTCGATATTTATTAAGACATCAATCACTAGACACAGCTGGAAAACAAAGTGATAGAATGGAAAGCCCATAGACCTTGAAGCCAAACAGAACGGGATTCAAATCTCAGCTCTACCACTCACTTGCTCTATAGGATTTATCTGTTAATTCAGCCAATATATATATAATGTACAGGTACTCAGGGCAGCAGATACAGTGATGGTTTCAACACTAAGGTCCCTACTTCCCAAAGGTTAAATCCTCTAGGTAAGGAGAAGAAAATAATCCAATAAAAAAAAAAAAGATTTTCAGATAATGTTAAGTCTGTAAAGAGTGAACAGAGTGAGGGTTACAATGGTATATAACATGTTAAGGTGGTTAGAGAAAGTTTGAAGAGCCGGTGATGTCCCATTTGAGATGAAAATAAAACAGAGGGCCAGTTATGCAAAGGCTGGGAGGGGGCAGGGTGTTCAAAGCAAAGAGAACAGTACAGTGGTCCAAAGTTGGAACAAGTTTGGTGTGTTTAAAGAAAAGAAATAGGCCATTGCACTTGCTCTCTCTGAGAGACAAAGATCTTCATATGTGAGGTGGGATTAACAATAGCAGGACCATTATTAGATATTTTATTTGCAAAGTACCTCAGCAGTGCCTAGTACATTTTAGACACTCAAAGAAAGTATATATTAACATGATAATGAATGTTTGGAGTGCTGGTATCCTGTAACCAATCTAATATCTACAAAACCAAAGAATGTTATCTACTCAGAATTATGAATGATTTCTTGACCAAACACGGTAGCTTACGCCTTTAATCCCAGCACTTTGGGAGGCCAAGGAGGGCAGATCACTTGAGGTCAGGAGTACAAGACCAGCCTGGCCAACATAGTGAAACCCTGTCTCTACTAAAAATACAAAAATTTGCCAGGCATGGTGGCGGGCACCTGTAATCCCAGCTACTCTGGAGGCTGAGGCTGGAGAATCACTTGAACCCAGGAGGCAGAGGTGGCAGTGAGCTGAGATCATGCCTCTTCACTCCACCCTGGGCGACAGAGCAAGACTCTGTCTCAAGAAAAAAAAAAAAAAATAGAAGAAGAATCATGAATGATTTCCAAATAATGCCAGTGAACTATATTAATCTAAAATACCAAAGCTGAGTATTGTTTTATCACCTTTTAGAAGCATACATTCATATTTACTTTTAAACATCTACAAGTATATCTTTTTGGTCTGCCATGTTCAAAACATTTTAATACAAACCAGCACTGAAAAGTGGTTCACAAACCTTGTGGATATGTGAAACAAAAATTGATATTGATAAAGTGGCAATGCGTCACCCTGGGTCATTTCTAAATATGCATGTTCTCTGCATTATCAATACAAAAATGTTTAAACATATACACTGTGTCCGAATTGTCATACCGCTGCAACTCAAATTAAGTGTTCATAATATACTTTCTAAAGCACCAGTCTAAATCTGTTAATTGTCCTAACCATAATGAAATTCATAAGCAGCCCTCTTAACATTTAACTTTAAATCACCTCTGGGTGATAACTGACTCAGTCATACAACTTCATAATCATTGCCCTAATATTTACTAAGGCCTAAGCTACTTAATTCTTCCAAACAATAAAAATGTCTACACACCAAGAGAGCTACTTTCAAATACAATTCAAATCAAACAGACAAAACCTTGGAATTGTAGAAGGGAAAAAAACAAATAAGTTCTAATTCAGTGAGAAATATTACAAATTAAAAGAAGCCATCTTCTTTATTTTAAAAATGCTAGTTGTCCACAGGTAAAATGAAAACTTGCCAAAGTTGATTTTACCTTCTCTCCCTGGGTTCTTTGAGATCCACAGCCACAGAAAAAATAAATCATCTCATTTTTACTTAAACATCTTTATTCTAAAATCAGAAATCGGAAAAAGAAAACAAATTCGAATAAATAAATAAAGTAGTATTGGATTGTAATATAAAATATAAAACAGATATCTGTGAGTCCCTACTGATGTGAACAAATGATTGAATAAATACATAAATGGGGAAGAAAAAACAAATCTCCCATACAGAAGAATTCCAAATAATTTATGTAGATACTCTGCCTACAAGGGAATGAAGCAAAACTCCCCACTCAGGTGTTAGCTAAGGAAGTGACTTTCTTCTAAACAGCACAGTAAGGAAACAGATAAAAACTTGACCATGGAGAAACCTGACAAACCGCCCCCTCAGCCAGGTGATCAAGTTTGCCATCAATGGTGATAAGGCATGCTGACGATTATGCACCTTGACATGAGATGATGCTCTGAGAAATGATGCTTCAGAGTGGTACTTCTTCTCAAAAACCCATAATCTCCATCTAATCATGAGAAATACATGTGACAAATTCCAATAGAGGGTCATTCTACAAAATATCTGACCAGTACTCCTCAAAACTGTCAGGAACATTAAAAACAAACAAAGTCTGAGAAACTGTCACAGCCAAGAGGAACCTAAGAAGACATAACAACTAATGTGATATATCCTGGATGAGATTCGGGAACACAAAAAGGAAAAGACATTGAGTAAAAACAAGAGATATGAATGAAGTGTGGACTTTAGTTTTAAAAAGGAAACTATGTAAACTTACAAGTCTCCTGAATCCTTTGAAATGAGCCTAAGTGAACCAGGAGTAAAACAGGCTATTTTCACTAATTGATTTTCTTTTTTTCTAGCATAGGTTATTAGTTAACTCAGAATAAAATATTATCAATAACCGAAAGGCAGCATCTGAAGAAAGCATCGAAGTTGTCAACACTATGTCCTCAAGGTGTTTTAAAAGTTTACTGACTTAAATAACAATGGTAATATTTATAAGTAATCTATTTGGAAGTGCAGGGGAAAAAAAGCTCAGGAATCTCAGCTGCCACCTAGGAATTGCTCTCCTTCTGTGGACCTCTTGCTAATATGAACCCTTATGGAGAAATAACAATATTAAATATTGGCAGACTTTTATTAGGCACTTACTATGTACCATGAAAAATTACAAGCCCTTGTACATATCAACTCACTTAAATCTCACATTATCATTATCATCATTATTATTTTTATTCCCATTTTACTAATGAGGAAATTGAGGCACTAAGAGGTTAAGTAACCTGCCCAGTAACCAAACTAGTAAGTGACAGAGCCAGATTGTGAGCTCAGGCAGTCTGGCTCCAGAGCAGGTACATCAGTTTCCTAAATGGGCTCATCCCATCCCCTCCGCTTTCTCTTAAGGATTCCATCTGAGCTGGTGGATGTCTACCTGCCTCCTTTGTCCCATGCTGAATCCTCTCCTTGTCAGCCACCATCACTAACTTTGGGGAAACCTAACAGAATTTCTGAGTATGCAGATCTGTTGCTTGTCTGTAGCAAGTTAGTCATCCAAGAAACAGATTCTGAGATGGAGTTTAGCATGTGCGCTGTTTATGAAGGAGTGTGCAAGGGACCAATGCCTGTGGAAGGGAAAGGTGGAAAGCAGGGGTGCAGGGGAGAAGTCAATCAGTGATGCAGGCCCAAACAACAATCTCAGCCAACTCCAAAGGGGGCTCTGGGTCTGAAATGGCCCTTGGAGTTACCTCCAGATGGGACAAGATGGCCGGGCCTTCATAAACAGGATGATGAATTACCTGATCACGCTACCTAACACCCACCACAATCAGCATAGAACAAACTCTTCAGTTCCCTCAACAGCCATGCCTATATGCCTATTCTAAAGCATGTGTCATGGGCTCCCAGTGGATAATTTTGCTGAACTTCGGAAGGCCCATTTGGAGTAAGTTATAATCACAGTGATTTCATCTGACAGGTATCTCCCTTTGTACCTAAGTATCAAGCATGGAATTTGAAATTCCACAGTTGGAATTTTTTTTTCTATTTTAAAGTTTTTTTAATCATCAAAACATTTTACTAAATTGCAGATAACCGTCCTAAGAGGAAATTTAAACCATTTTCAGCTAATCTTAGGGGCCTTTAACGGATTGTAGCTGAGAGCAAAGAAGAGAACACTCTGAAAGAGAAATGGGGCACTACAAGAAGTAAGAGTGTGCCAGAGATAAATACTATCTTCCTTCACAGCTCTGCTGACAGTCAGTTCTGCCCCTGGGTTCTCACAAAGAGGCTACTCTCTTCTCTTTTCAAATTTATCATTTTAGCGCCCTCAGGCTTCTAGAAAACAACATAAAGACATTTCATAAAATGTCATATGATTCATAATTGCATTGTGATGCTTAAGATAAAATCTATTTCTCTGAAACTAATTTCTTCCCAGTTGGACAACGTTTATTCCCACTTGGGTCTCCTTGATTTCTGTTGCATAATGCCAGGAGGAAAATGCCTAGAGATATCTTTGAGACAAACTTTAGTCCTAGTAGATCATGGGCTTCCACAAATATAACTGAAGATTTAATATGTACCCTTATATTTACAGATGTCAGTGCAAGTTGAAGAAGATGTGAAAATTACTAGAAACCAATTTACAGCAGCTGGAGCAAATTAGGGCTCATTGCAAACTTTAAAAAAAAAAAAGGAAGTAATGAAACAACCAGCTCTAGGCAAACCATATGTGCCAGCCCAAATCTTTATTAATGGAAGTATAGCTACATATTAAAGGAAATTTAGTTCCTACAGCAAATCTCAATAGTGATATGCACAGATTGTAATTCTTTATTCTCAAGGTATGTAATCAAAAATATGTACAGTGATCTAGATGCCATTTTTATGGTGGCCTTATACAGTACTCACATGTTTGAAAGACCTCCACATTCTTCATTACACTGCCCAAAAATTACTATATTTTTTAAAATTTGGGAAAAGTTTACATTTAATTTGCCTTGGAATTGGAAAATTTAATTACATACAAAGAACATTCAAAGTAGTTGGCACATATATCTTGACTACAACCGAGATTTATAGCAATTACCAAAAAAGTACTAAAGCTTAAAATATTGGTAATAGGTCAAAAACCACCTTCTTCTAATGTTGGTAATAACCTATATGGGTTTGCATATATATGAAAAGATGTTGGCTAGAGAATGTGGCATCTCTGAACAAAAATGAAGATCCAAAGCAATTTTCCTGTTCAGAAGGCACCAAAAAATGACCCTTCAAATGAGCAAATCGTGCACAAGCTCTATCTGTGCACAACAGTGGCACAAAAAGATTATACAGCATGTCATAAAAGTCAGCTTGACCCCATCAAGTTTCTGTGAGTTTCATTGTGACTCATAAGCCCTGCTCAACTCCCAGAACTGATCCACTTGTTTCAGACATTCTCCATCCCCAAATACTCACATTTTGCAGAGTTGGTCCAGTGTAAAATAAAAAGTCATGAAACTATCACTGTGGATTAGAATTGAGTCAAGCCCTAACACATCTTGTCCTCATTAATACAATTTCCTTCTGATTCTCAACCCCATGCACATGCCTGATTTTCTCTGGTTAAATGTTTTAGCTCTCTAGCTGGCTGTTCTATATGCAAAAATAAAAACAAATTGATAAATGTCTTTTAAACTTATCCTGCCATTGATTCTACTTACATTTAAAACATTTTATTATCTACAGTTTACTATTATCATATATAAAAATACCATTAATATAATATTGAAAATAAGTATACATATTATACAATTATCCCTGTTGTTATGAGCTACTATTCTGAGCCTGAGTAAAAATTACATTGTAATTCTTATAATAATACCTGATATTAGTAATAATAGTTCTATGCTTTTTTAAATCTACCATAGTTGAAGCGTACCTGTTGATATTCTTTATTATTACCTATGATTTAGGGTGAAACATAATCAGAGTTTCCTCTATGATTTGCTTTCTAAAGAGGAATCAGCTGGTCTTTGATTCCTCTGACTGCTGGTGATCAAGGTTGCTCTTAAACACTTGAAGATACTGGCACAAAATCCACCAATCACTACTCATCCATATACATGTCTCTCTGGAACACTCCATTACCAAGGCAATAAAAAATGATGGTGCTTTTGAGTACAGCATGAGTATTTATATACTGTAGATAGTTTTACAGCTGAACATGTTATTATGTTTATGCTTAGCAGTTATAGCAATGTTCCCTGTTTAGTGATGACATACTATGGGAGAGTGCTCTTATGGTAAACTGACTAGAAATAATTCACACACTATCATCACCATGAGATGGACAGCCTGACACTAAAAATCCTATTAGCTACAACATTAAATTATCCTTTGTAAATTTCTTACTTCAAGATTAAGATACTCCAAGGTCAACTAATTCAAAGATTAGACTGCCTCACAATTATGCTACTCTTTTTTCCTATTTAAAACGTTGAATCTCCATGTGTGGTTTTAATTATTTTGCATTATTAAATGCTCAACATGTACTGTATATAAATTCTGACTGCTGCAGAAGTTTCTACTAAGGAAATTATATGACTAGGTGATTATGTGGTCAGTATACTGATCTCATGGTATACTGACCACATAATCACCTAGTCATATAATTTCATTAGTAGGTCCCTTGCAAAGTTCTCTCAATTTCTGCATTTCTCTCAGTGTGTGTGGTACAGAATTATTTCAACACATGGTATGCACCTATCAGAAGTTTCACTACTCTGTTTTATTAAAAGCATGGAGGGTGTGATTTCCAATCCTTTATAATTTCCGGATTTACTAATTAAATTGCTTCAATCGTGTCAAAGGCACTTTTTATCACGTAGAATATTAAAATCAGCCCTTTTTGGAGAACAAAGTCAATCAGAAAAACTCTAAAAGCATGAAAAAGTGTTTCCTGTGTTCAGATGACTTAAAAGGAGCTCAAAGGAAATTCACCAAATTTAAATAAAAATTCATTATCCTAAAGAAAATAAGCCTGCAAATTAAAGCCAAAGCAGCCAGCACCCTGAAAAGAAGCCTATGGTAAAAGACAGCCCTCCCTACAAGGAACACACTCTTCTACTGTTCTTATTCTCTTTTTGCATGCCCCTAAATCTATATATATGCAGAGTAAGTTATTTATCTGATACGATCAGCAAGTGAGATGCCTTGATTGATGTGTTTGACCAGGAAGACAGGAATTAAACATTTTTAAGCACTTGTTTGTGGCAAGCATGGTCCACTGTATTTCATATCATTTAGTCCTCACAAGCCTGGTCCACTGTATTTCACATCATTCAGTCCTCACAAGCCTGGTGCACTGTATTTCATATCATTCAGTCCTCACAAGCCTGGTCCACTGTATTTCATATCATTCAGTCCTCACAATATCCTGCAAGGTAGGTACTATTATACCCACTTCTCAGATGCAAAGACTGATTGGAGTGACGTTACATAACTTTTCTGAAGTTACTTGGCTAGCTGATAAAAAGCTGTGATTTAAATCAAATTAATTCGAAAGCTCCTATTCTTTAATTCACCATGCTGAATATATATATCACAATATATACAAATTACTAGTTTCTGGAGAATTTGAATATGACACAAATAAATTTGGAACATGAGAAACATAATTTATTCTCTTTGAAGATTCAGAAAACATTTTTTGTCATGCCCTAGGGTCATCATTATACACATTAATTATCCTTTCATTATCAATATATCAGAAGTGCCTATTATCAGAGACTTATGCTTAATGTAATAACAAAGAATATATCTGTACATGTACATTCTATCTATAGGAACATGACAAATTTCAGACTTCCTTGACATCTAAGCAACCATTTCATGATTGAACATTAAAGCGTGATTTTTTATTAAGCATGATTTTACAGGGCTGTTTGCACATTGCCCTTCCATGAAGCCTTTAGAACAGAACTTATTCAGTGCATAAGAGCATGACATGCTCATCTTCATACTTACCCTTTACACTCCAGGGCACACTGGGTCCAAGCCTAACATCCAAATCCCCAAAGAGCTACTACTTTTAATTACTAATTAGGGATGACCTGGAGTAACCCCTACCACCCGCCAAAGGAAGAGATGGTTTCATTTGTTTTTCCAAATTTTCAAACTAAAGATAACCCTAAACAAAGTCACTTACATCACATTACCACTATAGGGCCAAACACTGTTTAGCTCCTCTAGGCAGAATTTGGATTTTTAAAGAAATTTTTAATGACTAAATGTTTTCCTGGCTCAAAACATAGATTATCTAATGGCAACTTTTCTATCCTGGACTATGAATTAAGGAGAGATATAGAAGACAATGAGGTGCCCCCTTAGCAACTCATAGCCTTCCTAGCTGCTTACTTTACTAGGCTGACCATGATTTTCCCCACCCTAAAAGTGAATCTCAGTGGACACTCTCATCCTATGCCAAATACAAAATTGTAATCATTTCTCTGTTTCAGTCTTTGTATTTCTGCATTGCTATGGAGTGTTAGAATGGGCAAGCTGAAGAAAGGTAAAAATAAATGTGTGTGTGTGTGTGTGTGTGTGTGTGTGTGTGTGTAATCTATGCATATCCAAAGTTTAAATGAATCTAGATCTATTGATGTTTTCTCCATAAGTTCCATTTTAAATGATACAGATACATGCCATAGACAGAAAATCTTCTTCAGATGGCTTAGCTAAGAATATGATGAATAAACCCTTTCTGATTTATATGAACTTCCTGAAAGATCTCCTGTTTGTTATGTTGCAAAAACTAGGAAATATGCAGCTGTTAATATCAGAGAAGGAGATAGTCTGGGAAAAATCACATGATCAGATTTATTAGTGGTCTAGGAGGTGCAGAGAAAGCAAACAAACTTTAAGTTTTGCATATAACATGAAGCTTAGGATATATTTCAAACTTTCAAGGGCTAGTGATATTTGGGAAAGAAGTGTACAAATTTAGAAAAACAAAAATGGTATATAAGTTTGCTAGAGTTGCCATAACACAGTACCACAGACTGGGTGGTTTAAACAACAGAAATTTATTTTCTCATAATTCTGGAAGCTAAAAATCTGAGATCAAGGTGTCAGTAGAGTTGGTTTCTTCTGGGGCTCTTCTTGGCTTGCAGATGGCTGCCTTCTCCCTGAGTCTTCACATGGTCTTCCCTCTGTACATGCCTTTGTCTAAATTTCCTCTTCTTCAAAGGACACCAGTCATATTGGATTAGAGCCAACCCTAATGACCTCATTTTAACTCAGTTACCTCTTCCTATCTCCATATAGTCACATTCTGAGATACTGAGGGTTAGGATTTCAATAAAGAAGTTTTAAAATAAACTCAGTCCATAACAGAAGGAGGTAGCAAAAGACTGTCTGTGCCCTCAGATGGTTTCTGTTGTGAATGATGCAGTTTGAAGACCCATTGTGGAAGGTAAAATCAAGGCATGAGGTATAGATACCAAAGATGTTGCCATAGTTGCATGGACAAAGACAATATTAAAAGTAGCCTGAGTAGATGGGGCAATCATTTCATCACAAAAGCTTTTAGTAGTAATTATAACCATTGATATCAATTTTATACATATTTAGAGAAAAGAAAACACACATAATCTATTCAAAATTTGATTCTTATGTTCAAGTATAATTACAGATACTTTCATCCATCCATTTTATTCTATGTTTATTATGAATAGTAAAGCCTACTACATGCCATGCTGTTACCAAAGCCCACATAATAGCCAGTGTTTTGTTTTCTGGTGAATAATAACTATCAAAAGTCAGCCCTTTGGCAAGTCAGTTAAACTAGATTGCCTTTTAATTGTTGGGTTATTTCTTCTAGTTTCTAGAAAGATTGGGAAACATAAATTGTAGTGAGTTTTCAAATGTAACATATGTAGGAAACAATTACACATAACATATGTATACCATCGCCCTTTGTAGTCAAAAGTACCATGTCTGGAGTGAACATTTCTCAGGTGCTTTCATGTGTTTGGAATAGTAATTATTAATGGGTGTCATTTTCTCAGTGACAATATTTGGGTTAGCAACAGTTACCATTGAGAGCTGGAGGCCTGGCTGGTGCCATGAAATTTACATTCAGATTGTGCCACTTAACGACTCCAAGGATTCATATCTGACTTTTCCCTTAGCTCCAGATTTGAATAGCATTTCTAAGGAAAATAACAAAAAGATGTCTATAGATTAGGCATTTCCCCTTTATCCTTCCTCCAAAAAGAAGTGATAAACAGACAGTCATGACTCAGTGAGGTCCTTCCAGGCTACTAATTGGTTGCCGGCAATTCTGTGTCCTAAGTTTTCAGGTAGTTAAATCCAATTTTCAAAATGTCATCTTCAAACACCAAAGCTTGGTAGGGAAATTGCAAAACCCACAAAGAGAGAAATCACTATAATACAGGTTGTCTCTGTTCATTCTTAATGGACTCCTATTACTCAAATAGACCATGTGACTTGGAAAGTCTTTGTCTGCATGAAATTGCAGAGTGGTTTGAATATAGCACAGATGCCATGGAAAGCAAAAATGGACATTTTTTCAAATTGAAAACATGTAATGGTTGCCAGTACAGAGATAAAAACTTGGCTGATGAAGTATCCCAAATTGACTTGTAAACTCCAGAAAACAAACAACTTTTCATTATACAACTCATTTCTCATCTCCAAGCTTTGGCAGGGAGCATTCTTACTTTGGAGAGCTGGTCTGATGAAGAATGCTTTTACTGCTCCATTTCATGAAAACCATTGTTTGTGTCTCTGAGTTCAATAAAAAGTCAAAATTAGCAAGAGAGCAGGAAGAGTTAACATGCAAGAAGGTTCCAAAGATCCTCTAGAGATTATTAATCAGTCAGAAGACAGCATTGCCTGTTTTTCATAAAATCTTTTTCTTATAAGTGAAGCAAGCCTGGCATTGCCAACAAATGTCAATGCCATACAGAGAGAGTAGATAAGTTTAGAGTGAATGATTTTCCAGTTAAATAGGGACCAACGGTGAGTTTATAATAAAACAATTTGCACACAGTTTGGAATATGACAATGGTAATTGTTCTTATGTTGAAAACAAATCTTTTATGATGTGTGCTGTGGCAAAGCAGGGCATGACCTACCTAATATAGCCCTTCCCACATCTACACAGTACCAGGAAGACCATTCTATATTTGTAACGCTTGCCCAGCTTACCTAAGAGAGTGGCACATTTAAAGGCATGATTATACACAGGAGTTTTGAAACCCTTATTTTGAGCTGGAAATACAGCGTTCAATACCAGACATTTGAAAGCAGTGAAAGAATGGAATGTCCTTTTATCTTCAGCTGGTGGTTGATGTTTCTGTTATCTGGAACTTCTGAAGCTGTTTTAATCATGCTAGAGCACTGACTTTCAACCTGGCTCCACAGTGGAACCACCTGGGGAGCTTTAATAAACTGATATCTGGGACCTACCCCCAGAGATTCTGATTTAAGTGATCTGGGGTGTGGCCAGGCACTGGGATTTTTAAAAGCTCCCCAGGTGATTCTAAAGAGCAGACAAGGTTCAGAAAGACTGTTTTTTCAAAAAGAAGAAAACTATTAGATGACACTTTGTCATTTATAGCTACAAAAGTTAAATCTACCTAAATAGTTCATATCTCATTTTTACTAGCATCACGACAATCAACCAAATCATCACATAAAATGTGGAATAATAGAATATTTTAATTATAAAGGACCCAAGAGATTATTTTAGTCCAGGGATTCTCAACCAGGGGTCTCTGGGCTCCTCGAAGTCCCTTAGGTAGTGTGTGAACCCCCGGAAATTGCAAGTATGTGCATTTTTCTGAGAATAGATTCCATCACTTTCTAAAAGGAGGGCCTGGCCCCAAAAAGGTCAAAAAACACTTACATGGTCTAAGTTCCTCAATTTGCAGACAAAGAAATGAAAGACCAACATGAAAACAGAAAATAATATATTTCTCACCACCCCCTCCAGGACATCTAACGACCAAGCCCATTACAGCCGGTATGCTTTTATACAAAACTGATTAAAATTCCCCCGACAAAAATGAAGCCCAAATAGACTGATGTTTTGACTAGATCAAGATTTTGACCAGATAAGTGAAGTTTTCAGAACTGCAGAAATAGTAAGAGTTTTGAAGAAGACTTCCCTAGACTTCCCTGAGAAGAGTTCCACAGAATGAACTTCCTAAGAACTTTCCCCGCAAAACTTACTTATCAGATTAAATATAAAGTCAGGAAATGAGCAAATATTAGCCAAGCCCAAGCAGAGATTATCCAGTGTTCCCAAGGTAGTGCTAGAACCTCAATTCGATTTCTTCAAAGTTTGTGTCATGTTTAATTTATATTGTCCCATTACTAGTTGTTATCACCAACCTTAAGAATTACTCTAATATCTTATTTCTCTTCTGATTTTGGCCTATGATAGCAAAATTTCATAGGAGTTCCTCTGGCAAAGTGTAAACAAATACAACAGGATAATCAGGTGTAAGTTAGTAAATTCGGAAAGCTGGAGTCAAGCCTGTGTCCAGTCGATTCCCATAGAAATTATGATATAGTTTTGACTATGATAGAGTAAAATTAGTATGGATTTTGGGAATCAAACTAATTAATTTGCTTTTGTAAAATAGGATTAATTACACCTCCCTCATAGGTTGATGTGTTCATATAAATACCTAATATACCTAATGTAGAGGCTTGAAAATAATATTACATATAATACTAAAATGTGATTCACCTATTACTGTCTTCTAAGGTTTGTGTTCTTTCTCCTAGATCAAGTAACTTTTCATAACTTTTCTATTCCTCTTTCTCACCTGAGCACTGCTAAGCAAAGATGAGCATTAAAAAAAAATTCTAAATCATGGCAGGCTCTCTTAAATGGTCTTTGAGTTCTTAATTGTTTTTCAGATAGATTTTACATTTATTCACTGAAGCTTTTAAAGTCTGGAGCAGAAAACATTACATTAATGAATAAAAGATGTAGAATAATTTTCTTCCCATGTGCTTTGAATTCTTACCCCAATTACAATACTAGGCCAAAAATTAATATCATGAATTGAAACAAAGAAAGATATATAGAAAAGAGCCAAATCTAAAAAAAGAGGAAGAAGGAGGAAGAGAAGAAAGAAAGAAGAAGGAGGAAGAGGAGGAGGAGAAGAGGAAGGAAGGAAGGAAGGAAGGAAGGGAAAGAGAAAGAAAAAGAAAGCAAGAGAGAGAGAGAAAGAAAGAAAAAGAAAGGAAGGAAGGGAGGAAGGAAGGGAGGGAAAGGGAAAGAAAAAGAAAGAAAGAGAGAAAGAAAGAAAAAGGAAGGAAGGAAGGAAGAAAGAAAGAAAGAAAGAAAGAAGGAAAAAGAAAAAGAAAGGAAAGAAAGAAAGAAAGAGAAAGAAAGGAAAAGAAAGAAAGAAAGAAAGAAAGACAGAAAAAGAGAAAGAAGGAAGAGGAGAAGGAGAGAAGGAAGGAAGGAGGGAGGGAGAAAGAAAGAGAGAGAAAAAATAGGAAGGAAGGAAAGAGAGAGAGGAGTATTTTGACACCTACTGTCAGTTCTGGGCTGAGGTTTTAACCGAGACTAGGTGCCATGTATTCACTTACTCATTAAATGTTCTTTGACCACCAAATCAACATGAAGCCAGAATTATGTTAGACTGAGTGTGGGGTGAGGTGTCTGATGGATATTTTACAGGGCATCATTTCAGCCTTTTGGAGTTCATTTTATTGTAACATAAAACTACTTGGTAAAAGTGTAAGGATATATATTTTTTATTTAATGAATGATATAAATATTAAATGCTATAATTATTCATAAAAAGAGAAGAGAGAGAACAACTGGGGAAGGCAGGCATTGAACTAAGACAGAAGTGACTTGAATATTTCAATCTAGAGGATATAAACTTTGGTGCAACTGGAGAAAGCAAGTATTGAACAGATACCTAAAGTACTAGAAGGTGTCACTCTCTGAAGTGTAGCTAAGTCGAGGTTCTAAGCAGGTGGGCTAAAATCCTAGGGCTGAGGCCTGTTCATGGGGCATTAAAGAAACTAATTTCTACCAGATGGTGTTTTGGAGTCCTAACGGATAAGATAGTTAAAAGACTCGAATGTCATGACTATGTGATGTAGCCCTTGGACATTTTCTAAGCTTCATAAGCACATTCAGTGACATAAGGAAGAAATAATTAATAGTAGAAACAAAATTCTTCATTAAGTTCCCTAAGAATCTGAAGAAAAACAAAATGAAGAACCAAAATAATGGCCCATATTTAGGTTTTCTTCTACTTTTTTATATATGGTCATTTTCCAATAATTTGCAAAAATGCTTCAGAACTTCAAATAAACCTTGGACTACATACATTAGCCTATGTCTCAGTTTGGTGCTCCCAAGCTTGGTATATCAGTACTGCTCAGAATTCAACTGATAAAGACACGTCATGTGGACATATTTGTGTCATCTTTTCATTTCTCTATCATTTTTAAAGTGGGAGACCTGGTTGGGTGTGGTAGCTCACGCCTGTAACCCCAGCACTTTGGGAGGCCAAGGTGGGCAGATCATAAGGTCAGGAGTTCAAGACCAGCCTGACCAACATGGTGAAACCCTGTCTCTACTAAAAGTACAAAAATTAGCCAGGTGTGGTGGTGCACACCTGTAATCCCAGCTACTCAGGAGGCTGAGGCAGGAGAATCACTTGAACCTGAGAGGCAGAGGTTGCAATGAGCTAGATCATGCCACTGCATTCCAGCCTGGGCAATAGAGTGAGACTCCATCTCAAAATAAAAATAAAAATAAAAATAAAATGGGAGACCTAAAATTGTTTGTCAAAGCACACAATATTTTTTTTTCTAATTTTACATTGTTCTTCTTGCCAAAAAAAGAAATTTTTTTTCACTATACTCTCCATAGTCCTTAGGGAATGACCATACTTTCTTGGTGACTCTTATTCCTGAATTCTCTATATTAACAACTCTCTAGGCCACAGCCATGACTCAGTCAGGCCTCAGAATACGGTTTTGTGCCTCGAATACTTTTAATGGCCCGTTTACACTTTAACAGTAAGACTTAACATGAATGATTCCTAGGTTTGCAGAGGAAAAGGGACAAAACATCATTTTTCTCTCAGCCTCAAGCTTAGTGTTGGCTGCCAAGGGAAAGTGGCCCTACTCAGTTTCCCTTGGAACTCTGTGTAAACAGCTTGAAGCCAGGGGGAATCAACTAATCCTGGCTAGTAAGATCAAGGGTTATGTCCTTACTCTGGGAATGCTAGCCTGCTCTGGTTATAATCTTACATAGATGAGGTGATAGATCCAACATTATTATATGAATGCCTGCTTCTTCCTTGTGGGTGGGAAAAAAAATCAGGGAGGAGGAACAAAAGAATAAAAATAAAATAAAAGCAGGAGTGAATAAGCAGAAACAAAGTTAAATATGAAGAAAAAAGAACAAATGAGAAGACAGGTAAACACAAAATTATAACTAAATTCTAAAAAAAATAAAAAGAATGGTTGAAATGGAAATAATGATGCTCCTAGCAGTGTTGAGCACTATTACTTTTTTCTCCTACTTAAACCGCCATTGACACCTTTGCAAAAGTTGCTATCTTTTCCAAAGTTAAATGTAATTTATCTTAAAGGCACCTTACTGGTTAATACATCTTTACAATAAACACTCTGCAAAGTGTAAAAAAACTGAAGAAATAAATTGAAGTGGCTTTTAGTAGTGGCTGGGGGTACCAGATTGACAGCTTTGGAAATTGATGACTTATTTTTCTCCCAAGAATAGATACAGCCTGATAAACAGAGGTGTAAGATTCCCCCAACTACTTCTCCAATACACCTTCAGCCTGACAAAGTAATGGCTGCAAGGAGGAAAGAACAAGTCACCTTTTCCAGCCAGTTCTCTGCAGATACTGCTCAGGAACTGCCATTTAGCACCCAGGTGATAGGAGTATTTTCCTTACTACCAGCAAAACAGAGACAATTCACTTATTTCACTTGGAACAGTGAACAGTCAAATCAGATAGTGATAACTTTTAACTACCCTGAACTCTGCTGGATTCAACGCACTGAACTTAAAGCGAAAGCTAACTTGAGTTTCCCATTTCAATTTTCCACATCCATCTAGTCCCCTAACAGTCCCCAGCACTAAATCAGGTAATGCAGTATAGCGTAGCTATTTTATCTGGTTCTCCCAAAGTTATTTGAAATGAGTACTCTGCCATCCATGAAATCAAATGAATCTCAGGGACATTTCTATTTATGTGGTGTGAGGGGGATCTTTCAAAAGAGAAAGGAAAAGCATAAAAAAGGATGGAATGTTTCCAAGAGACCAAGTAAGATGTATTTTCCTTTCCAAAAGAAAAGCAGCAACTATGTATGAAAAATCGAGGTGCATAAGTTAAAGTGGAGTCTTAACATTATTTATTTATGTGCCTAACTTAAGAACCACTAAAGTCGTCTTCATCACATAACCCTAAAATGAACAGAGACCAGTATAACATGACTTTCAGATTTTCTTCAGTAGATGTTAGAAAACATATGCTTTGTTAATCTTATACTTCTCCTAAATAATCATGCACAGCTTTCATTTGTTCCAGGAGTCATTCAAGCATATAAGAGTTCCATTAAGTTGAAACCTCCTGTATCTGGTTATTTTCCTGGAGTTGTAAACCTGCTGCCACCAAGTTGGTAGTTTTCTTATGTTAACAGCAAGAACGGAAAAAAAAAAATGCCAGTTAGAAAAGAGCTGTTCCATCTCCAGTCTCTTCCATTAACTCTCATTAACAGTTTGCATTTTTTTTAAGACAGGGTCTCATTCTGTTGCCCAGGCTGGAGTGCAGTGGTGCAATTACAACCCACTGAAGCCTGGAACTCTTGGACTCAAGCAATTCTCCCACATCAGCCTCCCAAGTAGCTAGGATTGCAGGCACGCCCCATCACACCTGGCTAATTTTTTTTGTTTTTTTTTGTAGAGATGAGGGACTCGCTATGTTGCCCAGGCTAGTCCCAAACTCCTGGCCTCAAGGAATCCTCCCACGTCAGCTTCCCAAAGCACTGGGTTTATAGGCGCGAGCCACTACATCTGACTGCATTTACTTTTAAAACAATTTTAAACACTTATAATGTTTTCAAGGCAGAAAGCACTCACCCATCAGTCTGCAGTTCTCACTTATTGTTCCCTCAACTATTTTAATTCCTCTTCCTGGCTCTCCTCTCCTTGCATCTCAGAGCTAATCTCCAAACTTCTGTGCCTCATGGGCCTTCAACTGGTTTTCCTACACATTTCAAACCTTGTCTTGTCTTTGCTCATCTGTTAATTCATTCATTCCTTTATTCATTCATTTACTTAACAGACATTTACCTAACATTTCCTGAGTCTTCACTTGTCCTACATACATGTGGAATAAAATCCAAAAATAAATATTTTGCAGTGGAAAAAGCAGTAGAACAAAAGTCCTGAACTCTAGTGTCATTGCTATGATTCATCAATTATGCGACCTTCAGCAGGTCACTTTTTTCCTATACATACCTCTAATAATAGGAGTTTGGCTATGTCAGGTCTACGATCCTTTATAGCTCTGAAATTCTACAGTTTTATCACCACCCCAGTAGCTCAGTGCAAATAAATTCATGCATCTGTGTTAATAACTTTGAGGTACCCATTCCAAAATGTTTACATTTTTCAATGGTTGAATTATAAGGGCTCTCCAAAGGGAAGTTAGAAAATCCTAACTGATATTTTTGGCATGTTAGTGGGCTAATGGAGGAGCATTTGAGAATAGCAAATTTCATTTAGGAGATTAGTCTTGCCTACTAGTGTATTTGCTGTCTACAATTCATCTCCTTTCATTCTCCCCTTTACCCACTTCAAGTAGGCTGTTACTTCCACATGTCCAGTGAAACTACTGCCATCAAGGTCACCAAGTGACTTCCAGAGTTAAACCCAGTAGTCAATTGGTATTCCTCAACATATTTGTCCTGTCTTCACTATTTGACATATTTGATCACCTCCTCCTTAATATACTTTCTTCATTTACCATCTGTGACTCACACACTTCTCTACCTACTGGTCACTCCTCAGTTTGCTTTGCTAGTTCTTCCTCTTCACTGCTTCCTCTTCACTTAGTGTTGATGTGCCTCAAGCACTGAGTTTTGGGTCCTATTCTCTATCTGAACGTAATTCCTTAATAGTCTTACCCAACTCTTTGGCTTTAAACTCCATCTATGTGCCAAATACTCTCACATTTATGTCTCTAGCCAAGACACTTTCCTAAACTCAAGACCCGCACATCCAGATCACCAGCAGACCCCTAAAAAAAGGACTCATGACATTCTTGCCCAAACCTAATCCAACTAGTTCAGCTGATAGAAGCTCCATATTTTCAGATATTTACCAAATAAAAAGAAATATTTGGGGACATCCTTGGTCCCTTTATTTCTCTCATATCCTACATCTAATCCATTAGGACCTTGGCTCTAGGTTAAAAATATATCAGAATTTAATCACTTCTCAAGTCTAATGCCACCCTCTTGCTATGCACCATTACTGTCTCTCCCCTGGAGAGCTGTAATAGCTTTCTAAGAGGTCTCTCTGTTTCTTCCACCCTTGCTCCCTTAGAATTTGTAATCAACACAGAAGTCAGAGTGGTCTTTTAAAGACACTAACTCAAATCCTCTGATGGACCACCAAAGTCTTCACAATAGCCCATGAGGCCTTACATCATCTGGCCCTCCATACTCTTCTGATTTCATCTCTTACTCTCCACTTTGCTCCCTCCGCTCTAGTCACACAGGCCTCCTTACCTCAAATATGAGAGGCATAGCTTTGGTGCTACCTCTCCTTCTGCCTGCATATATTTATGTGACTAACTCCCTCACCTTCTTCAAGTTTTCACTCAGTTCTCATCTTTCCAATGAATCCTATCCTGACCATCCTATTTAATCTGCAAACTGCCCCCCAAGCATTCCTCATCCCTGTGACCCTGATTTACCCTTTTCTCCTATAGCAGTTATCATCTTCAAATGTTCTACATAACTTACCTGTTATATTTATTGCTTATTTTCTGTCTCCTCATGCTAGAATGTAAGCCACAGGAGGGCAGGAATCTTTTTTTCTTTGTTTGTTCATTGATGTCTTCCAAGTACCTGGGAACTGTCCCAGGCACCTTATAAGTGCTTAATATTTCTTAAATGGATTAATAAATCAATAAGCAAATGGATGAATGGGGCATGGTCCTGTAGCTATCAGATTACCACCAACAACATGAGAAGCTACATATGAAATGTGTAAAGCCTCACTTTAATTATCCAATCAATGCCCACTTCTGCTGCTGCTTTTTGATCATTCCTGACGGAGAGATGGTCTTTGGAGTTCATGTCTCTCCATTGTGGAAACCCTTGACCTTTCACCCATCAGAACCTCAAAACAAAACATACCTTGGGTTGGAGAGATATAAACAGCTCTTGACCCATCCTGGGTGATTTACAATAAAGCCTATAAAATAACTACCTCACATTTCTGCTATAAGACATGTAAATGAGAAGAGTAATGCCTAACAGTTATTGAGCTCTATGTGCCAGACATTATCCTAAGGTTTCACAAGTATAAATTCATTTCTTCCTTGCAACAACCCCTAACTCCTGACCTCACGTCTCTCTCCTAATTATTGGGTGAGTTCCCTCTGGACAACACTCAGAAAGTAACAAAAAAATGCAATGGGCCAGAAGGGATGACTTGAAACTAAGGAAGTAAACCATAGCCCTTAACATTTCTAAAGAAAAATGTTATCTCTGTCAAACACAGCTGCCATATCTCCATGAAGCCATGTTGAGGAAATATTTATGTTGACACATTGAAGGTCAAATATTCAAGGGTAATTAGATCTCTCCAAGGTGAATTATGGAGATGGCCTAGTTAGAAATAAATATAGACTTTTTGCTGTCCAGCCATAAATCGGTAGTAGCCCGCCAAATGCACTTAAGCACGTTTATAAGTATTTTTGCTCATAGTTTAATTATTTTATATATTTCCTATTACTAGTCTTTTACAAAAATGATTAGCTGACAAAAAATTTTACTAGTTTGACCATAGTCATCTCAGTGTCATTTCAAAGAGCTTTTTATTATCCTACTTTCCCATCTCCATAAACCTAAGAAAGAACTCTTAACTAACATTCTTGAAGTCAACCTCTACCTGCTGCTAATCATGTTCATCTTCTGAAAGCTGAAGACCTTCATTTCCCCAGTTAGCTTCATCAGTTCACCCAGCATACATTTATTAAATGCCTATTGAAATGCAGGCATAGTTCTAACAACAAAGAAACATAACCCGCAGTCTCTCAATCAGAGAACTTAGTGTCTAATAGTAAAGGGGAAACCAATACAGTGAAAAAAGTTTCATATACAAACCTGAATGTCCATAAAAAGGGGACTAGATAAATAAGATATTTATGTTCATGAAATGGAATACTACACAGCACTTAAAATGAATTTAAATGAATAAATTAGATTTAAATGTATCGATATTACTCTTTTATAAAAATTGAGTAAAAAACAAGTTTTCAAAATGCAAATGCAGTATTTACACTGTTTTCTTACAAAATGTCATTTTGTATCACAAATATGAGAATATATAACAAAAAATGAAAAACATAGACTTGAAGGTTAGGCACCAAATTCAAATTAGTTGTTGCCGCAGGGGAGGCAGGAGGCAAGTGGAATTGGAAAGTGTATAAAGTAGACTTCAATTTGATCAGTAGGGAACTAATTATTTATATAAGAAAAATACTTAGAGCCAATTTTTTTAAATGGTAAATTGCGTCATTTGGGGGTAGTAGTTTACATAGTACTTTCCTATAATTTAACTTTTTTTCCAAATGTCTTACAAATGTATAAATGAGAGAGAGAGAGAGAGGTCACACTCAAAATACTACTCACAATAGAAGGAAGTCCCAAAGGCTACAGGGATTAGGCCAGTTAGGTCGGCAGGTGCCACATAAGCAGCGCAGTAAGAAGGGTGAGAAGTTACACTGGGGAGAGACTAGAAGCTGGGAGCGCTCCTGGAAGCCTCCCTAAGAATGCTAGACTTGAGACAAGCATGAAGGATGACTAAAAGCTGCACAGACTGAGATGAGCAAAGAAGGTATTCCAAGAAGGAGAAACAGCCAATACGGAAAAGAATATGGAGCATTTTGCAGACACAGTCGAGAGTCTGCATTTTAATTTTGCTATTTACTAGCTTGGTGAATGCGGGAGGGTCACCTGATCTCTCTGAAATTGTTTCTCCAACTTGAACGTGGGGTAATACTATATTCTTGGCTGCATTATTGCACAGGCTAGAGAAAATGTAAACAAAGATACCTAACAAAGAGTAACATAGTAATTGCTCAGAAATTAAGATAATGATTAAGGATTATTAGCTGGGACTAAGACTCAGGTCTCCTGATTTCCTGAGTTAATGATCTTTTCATAACAGCACACTGCTGATTTTGTAATTAGCATTATTCTAATTTCATGTGGCCAAAATTTCACAATAATACACAAAGGGATCTCAGTGGAGTACTGGGCAATTCACTGGATCTGATATGAAAAATACCTCTCTTTTCTCACCCGCTCAACAGCTCCAGACTCTGTCTTTTACTCAAGACTGTTAGTTGTTCTCTGAGGCCTAGCATATCTGATTATTTCATATGTCCTATCAATGACCTTGAAACAATCAAAGCTGAAACTTTTGGTAAATTGGCTTTCCAATTATTGAGCCAACTGCTGGCTGAAATTTGGAATAACAAATTTGTCTCACCCAGGAAGTTAAAATAGGAGTGTTACATGTTGAATTAACTGGCTTTCATTTGCTTACAGAAAACATAAGTATGCACAACTTTAGTCACATTGTGTTATTGATCAAGTATTCACAGAGTTCCTCAATAGACTCTAACATACTTTTAATGTTATTAAATTTGTTAAGAAAATAAGTTTAAATAGCTTTAAAACAAAAAGGGGGAAAAAAACTTCTGAGACTTAAAATGCCATGTTGTGTGAATAGTACATACTACTCTGAAAGTCCTTACGACTCTTTGGTGAGATCCAATTATCAGTAAAGGAAGGCTGCATCCACATGATTGTCAAACATGACACTTCCTCCAAAGCAGACTGATGGTCCCTTGCCACTCTACTGAGCCAGCTGCAGCATGTTCTAAGCCCAAATTTGGGCAATTAAGTTATTTTTCTCAATGAGGTTTTAGCAACCATTATCACTATCCCAGAAAGTGGTCCTTTCTTAGAGATAAATTGCAATGGAAAACTACGCTTCTCTCTTAGCACGTATTTCCAAATTTCATTGCTCTGCATGAAGGAAAAGAAGCATATGTTGCTTCTCAACATCGCTCACTTTAAATAACTGAGAAAGATGGGGTTGTTTCAGCCACAGGAGCAATTGACATGCACCATCCAGAAATCTTTTGTCTGACAGCCTCAGCTAAATACGCCACAAATTTGCATTGATAGCACTTTGTTTTTGTGCTCCATACCTCTGCCACTACTACCATTCCCACCGCCACCAACCCTTTCAGATGATTTCAGGGCTCTTCCATCTTCCATCCCTCTTCCATAACTTTTCCTTCTCCCAAAGAACAAAGAAACAACTCAATGATTTTTATCAAGGTTAATTAATAATATTTACTAAAAGTACAAATTTCAGCACATTGTTTTTGGTTTGCAGTAGGGTTGTCAAAAAAGGAATTTGAAATGAACTAAGACAACATCTCAGCCCTTCAGGAAAAACATGCACAAAACTACAGCCAGGGTTGGTTCTAGTAGTTGGCATTTGGATCTACAGTCTAGTCAAGGCATCCAGATAGAAGATAGGCCAGGAATCAGCAATTCTCTTAACACAATGTTAAATGTCCAAAGCACACTAGAGGACAAAGAGGGGTGGTAAATTGCCTTCCTCTAACTGCTCTAAAGAGAAATATAACCCATCCCTGAGATTACTGGTGTAGTGTCTCCTATGGTTATACAACCTCCCAACAATTACAGGTAAGAAATAAATGAAGATAGGAAAAGCCTCAATTTTCTTTTCATTTTCTACTTTTGAAAAATTCTAAAATTAAAGGAATCTTTTTCTTTAAGAGAAGTAGAGACCAATAGGCCCAGTACATCTACTGATGCTTTGAAGGTAACATTTTGGTGTTCATCCCCAAAGACAGGCTGGTGTAGAAATCTATTGGACTTCGATTAGCCATCACAGTTTTTCATTTTATTTTTTGATTAACTTTTTCATGCATAGCTGAAAAACACTAAACAGAATGAAAGGCAAGTGACTGTAATTAGACTAGATTGCCCAAGGCCAGAGAAAAAGAGAGGCAAATCCTGTAATTCAGCTCCTAAGTAACATCCTCCACATGATAGAGTTGCATCATACATTTTTAAATCAGGCTTTTAAAGTTTTGCATGCATACATTGAAATGAAAAAGTGTTTCTGTTGGGAAAATATAATTTGCATCAAGGTTTTCATTGCCTCTTAAATACACCTTTCCTCCAAATTTTAAAACATACAGTACCTAGAGATATGTTGAGGCAGGAAGGGAAGGAAAAATATGAAAAGATGAAAAAGGATAATAAAAGTTACATCTGTGAATATAGTTTTTCAAAAACACTATTCATTAGTACACAGATTAAAATATAAAATGGACTAAGTCATATTCTCTGGGTTGGCAAATAAAAAACTAAATGTTATATGTTTATTATGTGGAAGACTAAGTGTTATATGTATATTTTGTGGGTTACATACCCATATTTTAAAAAGCCTGATTTAAACAAAATATGCTTTAATTTTGCAAAGGTTTTCATGTTATCTTTATGGTCAAGATGTAAAAATGTAGACTAAATGGTAGAATAACTGAACGAATGTACCCAAGGCAGATCAGTGTCATCCTGGAGTAAGGTTTTTCATGGGTGACACAGCTCTCCACCTTTGTACCATCTGCATATGTAAAATAATAAGCTTAGCTAATTAGTAACAAGTGCACAAAGGGAGAGGAATATCTAAGATGGCAAAATGACTGTATTAAGATTGCTGAAGGACACAAGAGGCTAGAAGTATAGGACCAAACTTACAAAATATAATTTAGTGAGGATAAAAGTATAGGTCTACATTGGGATCAAACGCGCAGGCACAAAATTAGAAAAATGATAGATAACCAGAGCTAGGGTCCTTATGAAAAAAAGGCCCAAATTAGAGAAAACCTATGCTTTGAATCAGCTTAACTCCCTTGTCTCCCTCTGTTTTCTCATCTGAAAACTGGCCATAACAGTATCTGCCTCTCAAGATTGCCAGGCAGTTTAAATGAAATAACCTATGAAACAGTCTTACAGCAGTCCATGTGCACAGAGGTATTCTGAGCCCACACACTGTGTCACATCCAGTCAAGCATTATGATGCCTCCACTGTGCTCAGTGCTGATCAAGTCAATGGAATAAAACTAAAATCAGACCTAGGGGCCTCATTTTTAGAATAACGGAGAAAAGTCAGAAAACATTTATTGAGCATCCACTTACTTGTCTAACGTCAGGCTCTGGGGATACTCAGGTGAAGCTATGGTCTCTGCTCTCAAAGAGCTCTTAATCCAGAATCAAATGATGGGATACTTCATCTAGAAAAAGGTGGCCGTGTGTTGATGGCTCAGTAAGCAAAGTCCATGAGAAATAGTTGTCTGAATCATCCTTACATCATCCACTGCATCTAACCTAATATTTGCTCTTTGAAGCTACTCAGTAAACACTTTTTGAATGAATGAGTGATTTCAGTTTCACCTGGAAATGAGAAAAGTTAGGAAAAAAATGAGAAATTTTTCTTTAATATTTTGAAATTCTAACTTAAGAGAGAATATATGTATATTTGCAGCTCCAGAAAGCAGAACCGAGGCAAAGGGTTCAGAGGACAGGGAAGAAAATGGATCCTGCTCTTTTATGTTTGTTACTATGTTAAGGACACTGGTTATATTACAAAACTAATCTTTATTTTTGGTTCTTAATGGCCATATCATTGTTGCTTTGCCTCCGGGCCTATTGACTAGAATCAAGGTAAAAAGAACAATCCTGAGTTTTCTATCCACAGTTGCATGTAGAAGCAAAACCAAAGACTTAACACAAAAGGGAAGTAAAACTGTGAAAAGTCCATTTCCAAAATTAACAAACAGAGAAAGCCTGAAAACCATATACCCCAGGGCTCCATTACATCTTCAAGTAAAACCAGGATCTAACTTTTGGCTCAGAAGTTTCCATCCCAGGCCACTTCAGCCGCACAACATTTCAATTCTATTATTTAAGGAATGGTTTGAAATATCCCCCAATTCAGCTTAACACCTCCCATAGCACATTTCTGCAGAAAATAAGTGCACTGCCAAATGGCCAGCCCTGCCGCAAACACAGGTAGAGTAGCTGGGCCAACAGGAGAGGTTACATTTGTTTGGCAACTTCCCCTAGGCTATTAGAGCTGAGACCGCAAGAAGCTAAAATGAGAAGTGTCTCGCCACTTTTACAGTGAACTAAACAGAATAATACCAAAGAGCGTGGCTCAGGTTCCAGTACCAAAAGCAAAGCAGGAGCAGTGATGTGCCCACCCCCTGGATGTTCCAGCCCCTCAGCAGTCACACGCTGAAATGCTTTCTGAGGTCCATGGCTACAACTTGAACCCGTGACCCTCTGAATGAATGCCAGAACCCAGACCAGCATGTCACAAACAGCTACTTCAATCCACCTCCCCAGCTTACGTTTAATTAAGTGAACATGATGAAAAATAAATGAGGTTGTACTTAAGCCTTCAAAGGCCTCCTAACCTTACCTTTCCAGGGGATTTTTGGCTAGTTGGCTCTACTCTCCTGCTACCTCCATTTGCCACAAGCTGTTATATTACATTTAGGCTCAAATCTGCTCAGGCTATAATCCACAATCCATTTTTCATTTAACTTCTAAACGTTAAGAGAAATGGAAACCTCATCAGTAAACATTGTGACAGTTATCTTTTTAACTGTCATTTATATAAACTTAGGCACATCCCATTCTAAATCATGCTCAGATGAATCAGTTGTTCAAATATAAACATATTTAGCAGAATTCTGTCATTTCCTCATATGTATATTCATTTGCGAATGACTCACTTCATACATCTTCATAAACCTGAGAAACTATCTTTTGAGTTATTCACAGATTCAGGTGATGATGCCTGCAGAGTCAAAAGCTGACTATGTATGCAGGGCCAGCACTGGGAAAAAAGTAGCCAAAAGTCATAGCTCTGGGATCATTTTAATCTATCTTTGGGTACAAGAAATGTCACAGAGGTTCACCTGAAATCAAATTATCCCTTTCTCTTAGCTTGTTTTGTACCACCTAATCCTCTAACTCTTTATTAAACATTATCTTTCCCATCTGCTCTAGTGAATGTTCAACACCTTGTGGACCAACTCTGGGCTGATTGGTTTTTATGGGCAGCATGAGCTCAGTTTTATGCACATACTTAGGATTATTTCAAGGACAAAGAGGATGAACAATCCATTAACTGTAATAAGCAACTGCACATCTCAAGGTAGCTACAGCATATATTTGATTTCAAAAGAAGAGACTGAATTAAAATATGTCTGTCCAGAAACGTCTAACCTCCAACACACAGAAACAGCATTTTCTGTTCTCCATGCTCTGGTAAGCGGTACTACTAGAAATCACATCTCAGTCCCCCTCAATCAGACTTTCCAGCCCTTAAATCTTATTTTAAGATCTGACACTAGAGCAAGAAAAAGATCCTTTTGAAACTACTCTTCCTGATTATCTCTGGGCAAAGCTTGTAGAGCATGTGTGGACAGACACACTTTTTTTTTTTTTTAAGGAAAATGCATTGTTATTGCTTTGTGTAGAAAACTTAAATTCTTCACTTTAGAATTACATGTGTTCCATTGCTTAAATTTGTAAAATATAAATCATGGAAATTTAGCCAAATACACAGTGTTATCTGAGAAAGCCAATCTATATTGCTAGCATGTGTTAATTACAGATATTAGAACCACATTACTATTATTTATTTCAATATTTAATTCAATCTAAAGTAATCCACTAAGACCTCATTTCCCTACTTCCTAATTTAAATGTGAACATTATTGAAAAAGTCTTTGTTTATTTATTTTCATAAGAATTCCTTATAAATGCTTATCTTCTTGCATCTGTTTTATTGATGAGCTCAGTTCATTTTTTTGGCTAACCCTTCAAACAAAGGTACCTTGCTTTTGCTGTTACTATAAAGTTTTATGATCCTGTAATAATAACAATTATGAGGACATCTGATCATACTGTATACATTAATGACCAGACATATCTGGCCACGTGTCTTCACAGCTTACTGATCTCATTGATGAGCAATGTCAGGCTTCCTCCTTGCAACTTGTATCTCAAGATGATTAAAAGCTAGCTTTTTTTTTTAGCAGTTTGAAGTTTGTTTTTCTGTGAATTGGTAATATCACATACTGCACAAAGAGAGAATGTACCAGTCACCTGCTCAGCTTTATGGCACAGAAAGTGTGAAAAACAGGTACAGGAGTTAACGTACTCAGAGTGACAGCTTTCGAGCTCTTGCATATGCTTCTTTATTCATTACTTTTTCTAAGGAAAGAATGCTAAAATGCAGAGCTAAGTGTCATCTTCTAATTTCAGTTCAGGCCCTTACTTAATAGGTCACAGCCAAAGTAAAACCAAAGTGAAGAACTACACAGGGCATTGAACTGGGCACAAGCTATCTTGAAGAATGCACAAGCCACGGGTGGTGCCCTCTGGGGACAGAAGAGGAGGAGTAGAAGTGAGAAGGAGAACTACTTTCACTGGATTCTCTTTTGTTCCAGCTGAACATTTTACTTGATGCCCACATTACTTTAATAACAAGAACAACAATAACAACTTAGAGATAACTGAATCATGTTTGCCCCCTCCCAGTGCTGTAACAACCCACATCCATCCCAAAGGTCTGCCCTAGTGAAATGGTGCAGTGGCAAAGGTTGTGTTCCAGAGTCCCAGACCCTCACTCTTTGCTCCTAGTGCCTCATGGGGATCCCTCTTCACCCCTGTCCTCTCAACTTCAGCCAGTGTCCTCAGGTTTCACCCTGTCTGAGCGAGTTTCCAAGAAACCATCTGATCTAGTGAATATAAATAAATAACGACAGTTTTGCTTCTATACATACACATCAAAAAAAAGTGTCAGATTGAAACAGTCCATTCAAAACCTCATTGTGAGAACACTGAGAACAAATTGGCCTGTATTAAACAATCAGTTGGAGAAGATGGCTATGCATGTTTTCTGTTCAGGGGAAGAGGAGTATCTAGGCAAGGAAGTGAAGGACAGCTGAGATCATGGACACAAGGGTTAGCAAGTTTATGGGATCCTGTGCTAGAGACCAGCCCACTGGGTACCAGGTTGAGAGTGACCCAACACATCTCTGGGTGGAGGGCTGACAGAACAATATCCTGGCCCCCAGCTCCTCCTGACATCGCTGGTGTCTGCTCGAACCCTAAGTACAATGACACACATAAAACACTGACACTAGATATCTTCAAGGAAATGGTACAGCCATTTCATCAAGCAGGACCCTGGACTAGTGCAAATGTGCTCTGCAAGGTTCTTTGAATGCTTTCCGTTGAGGTTGCTCTAACCGTAGACTGATTTTACTACTTTTCTGTGTTCTCAATGCCCTATTTTTGATACTGCTGTGAACCCAAATTTTCTTCTTCTATTCACATATACATGCATTAGAACACAGTAAGACGAAAGATTGCCTACTTTGAGAATTAAATTTTTCACCTTTAGGTGGTTAGTAAGGCCAAACTCATTAATCTTCTATTTGCTGTATTCTGCAGTATAATTACATGGCACCAACCAGTGAAATTGCTGGTGAAAGGCCTGTATTATGACTCCAGGGCTATTCTGCATGCCCATGTCATTCTGTAAAAAAGGTGGCATCAGAATACTGGCTCCCATTACTAAACAATTCTAGTAAGCATCTACTTTAAGACATCTGCTTTTGTGTCCATCTGGGAAATTATTACATTAAGATTAGGTGTCATGCTGTTTTGCAAAATGTGAACTTTCTTAATACCACTGAACTATATACTTAAAAATAGTTAAGATCATAAATTTCATATTATGTATTTTTACCACAATAAAATTTTTTTAAAGATTAAGCATCACTGATTTTCCCCCAAGTTAGAAACATGTTTATTGCTTTTGCTGGATTTAGAGTAATACATATCTGCTTTATGAAATCTAACACCAGAAAACAATACAAAGCAATAAATGAAAGTCCTTTTCATGATCTTCCCTGACCAGGATATTCACTCTTAGCCATTTTGCATGTACTTTTGGAGATATCTGTTCTACACAAACCTTAATGAGAGCATATAGCATGCTGCATCGGACTTATTTTGTTTCAAGTGACAAAATCTAACTCAAACTAGCTTGAACATAAAAGATCTCACATAACTAACTCCAGGTGTACATCTAGCTAACTTCAGGCATAGGTTGATCCAGACTCAAATGGTATCACCAGGACTTGGTTTCTATCCATCTCTCACCTGGGCCATTCTCAGACTCCACATGGTAACCTCCAGCAGCTCCAGGCTCACAGCCCTTTGAATTACATTCCAGCAACAAAAGGCAGAGAATCCCTTCCTGCTAATTCTTATACAAGTCTTATGATTTGTATAGACCAAACACGGTTCTAACCAATCAATATGACCAGGAAAATGAAATATTCTGATTGGCCAGGTTTGAGTCTCACGGCACCCGTAGAGCCAGCTGTCAAGTCAACTCCTTTCTAAAAAAGTGACTCATAGGGGAAGCCTGCAGAAAATCAGGGACTATTAAAGGAAGGGTGAATGAATGCTGATAAGCAAAAACATCAAATGTCCCCAATACATTTTCTTCTTTCATCTTTGGCATCAGGGCCAGCTACATAATCTGTGGGGCCCAGTGCAAAAGGAAAATATGGGGCTTCTTGTTCAAAAGGCAGTAAAAAAAAAAAAAGATGCTAAGTCTACTACAATATAAAGCTCTTTCCATCTTTCTGCAGCCTCTTCTTCAACTTACCATGGTAATTTTTTGTTATGTAATGTAAAGAAAAAATCTAAATTTGACTTATTAGCATGAACTTTACCATTCATCATTATGTTGTTTTTAAATCCAAATATGAACCTTTTAATTCATATGTGGAATCACTACAATTACAATTGATATTTTGTAGTTCATGCATGCACATGTATTTCATTCGTAGCAGAACTCGACTGTTTTCATTTCACTTTCTGGTATGTGCATCTTCTACAACGCTTCCTACCTTCAGCTTACTTATGAGTAAAGTAAGCTTTAAAGAAAAAGTAATTATATGTTGCCTTTCTTACCCTTTACTTCTTTGTCATCGTTTTCAGCATAAGTGCTTGCCAAATACACAGAAGTACAACAAGTATGAAAGAATATGATAGGGTTTCTTGAACATTCTTGTCTCGTAGAATGTCGTTGTCTTCTTTCTTATTCAAAGCAAGTTCTGGTTTGAGTGAACAGAGTGGCCTCTTGGGGCTGTCAGGGACCCCATTTGCTGAATAATAGATGGAACTCCCTTACCTTTTATTCACTTTGGCCTCCCACGCATCGTGGGTCCATGGGAATTCTGTGCCCACGGACATCGAAAATGCTATGTGCAAATGGGGTGGCAAAGAATGGCAGACATGCATATTGCATGTATCTTCTCGGCTCATGCACATGCGCCATTGTCCCATCAGACTACACTTACAAAACATGACTTTAAAGATAAAATTCTTAAGAATTTCAAGATAGTGACAATCAATCATTAAACCAAGCATGGGGCCCTTCTGAGCACATGGCTCTTTGCAACTCTGCACAGATCACACACCCATGAAGCTGGTCCTGGGTCTCAATAAACTAAATCAAACTATTTAAATAACCAAAAGTGACTCTAAAGTTCTGCAAAAAGACTGAGATATGGTTAAGGAAACCCACTTCTCAGAAAGAAAGGGCATTCTACATAGAGCAGTGGCAACAGTTATTAAGGTAAAAACAAAAACAAAAACAAAAAACAAAAAAAAAACCAGGAACCATTTCAAGTGTCTGCCCTACAATTTATGACTACTCAATTCAATCTATCACACATGTAAAAATCATTCATTTTTAATGGTTTTATAGTATTCCATTGTCTGATTGCACTACAGTTTATTTTAACAGTCCCATATTAACATTTAAGCTCTTTCCAACTTTCTGTAGGACTTTCATGACTATTCTTGAACATTTACTTGATTATTTTCTTAAGATAAATTTCTAAGAGTAGAATTGCTGAGTCAAGATGCATGTTTTAAATTTTTATACTCATTGCCAGACTGCCTTTTAAAATGGCACACTAGTTCACTAGTACTATAACAGTGTATGAGAAAGCCTATTTTTTCATACTCAGCACTGGATATTACCATTCTTTTTCATCTTTGCCAATCTGAAAGATGAAAAATGATATTTCTGCACATTTCTTGAACTATGGATGAGGATGAGCATTCTTTTTATGGTTACTGTTCAACTTCATTTTTAACATTTCTGAACATTCAAATTCTACTGAAGGCCCCTGTCCCATTCTCTATGACAGATGAAAGAAAAAAAATGAATTGAAGCAATATGTTATTATTTCCTACCAAAATGAGTGCTAATAATAACAGCAAACATTTATTACGTGCTTACTATATACCAAGCACTTTATACACATTTCTCTTTAAAGTCTCACACTCTCATTGAATCAAAAAAAATCTTGAGGACGATTATTATCCCCATCTTACAGAGGAAAAAAACAGCGATTTGGAAAGCTTAACTAACGTATGTGGCAGAGTAAGGACCCAGTGGGAACACAGATCTACCTGAAGCCAAAGTCTGCTATACGACTATGTTTCTAAATTCAATCTGATGTTTTTAATTTTCATATTAAGATGGCAAGCAGTCCTGAATCTGGTTGAATTAGAGCATAAAATAATCCTTAGCCACAGAATGACATTGTCTAATACCTAGCAAACCCTGAGGATATTAACCAAAAGGAAGAATGTTACCCAAACTCTATCTGCCTGGCCAGGAGCTGAAAGCAACTAGGAAAGCTGAGTGTGCATCACTCATCTTGAAGCCTCATAAAAGAAAGGAAATTGTATTTGCAAGTCCAATTTCTGAATGTTTGAGGAAGCCTCGCAGGAACACTGCAGTGAGGAGTTAAAATGAGGGCCCTGAGAGGGGATGTGGATAATATAGTGTGTGGGGCTCTCTACTGCAGGGTATGTAAATACTTTATACACTAATTCAATTACATTTTCAGATTATGCAGGAAGACTGATTTAAGCAACAGTTCAAACCGCTGCCCCATCACCCATGCATGCATGCAGGAGAACAGAGTTAAGAGACCTGGGTCGACCTTAACTCTGTATTTCTTGACTTTTATGGGCATAAGTTGGAACTTTAATGTTTTATTAATGTCGAGTTTTTGGAGTTGGTATTCAAAATGTTTCAAGCAAAGATATGACAGATCTCAAATACCTGGAACCTGTTCACATTGGCAGGTAGTAAAAAAAAGTCCACTATCTTAGACAAATTATTGACCAAAGAACTCTGTGGGATTATTTTGCTTAAATTATTATATAAAGGATTATGACGCCACAAAAAGTGAAAATATTTAACTTGCAATTATTTATATATTGGCATGGATAATGTACATACTTATGAACTTTTGAAAGTCCCTGTTCCAATGTATAATTAAATACATTCTTAAATTGATCATCTTCAGCGAATGGGCAATAAGGAGCTATGAATAAGATTTGCTCAAAGCACAAAGGAAATGAGCTAATTCTTGCATGTGCCTCAAAAAGTCAAGAAATTATAGTGTCTTCCTTTTTATTTGAATCATGTATTGATTTATGCAAGAAGTCCCTTCCAAAACCTTAAGGCACTGATTGTATTTATTGTTTTCTAGGAGAAAATTCAAAGATAAGCCAAGGTTGCAATTTTCAGTAATAAAAACTTTTCTGTCAGACTGGTTCTCTTCTATTTCAAAAGGTTTATCCTCTGGAAAATAGTGAGATTTATGTAATAATTTTCTGAGGGAAGGGGGTGGAGTTATATTGAGAGTTTATTTCAGCTTTTTTGCATCTGAATAAATAAATGTATTTGGTGACATGTATTTTCCTTGAAAATATTATTTAATGACAGATTCCCTTTTGAAAGGCCAAGGATCAATGTGCTGTAAAAATTTTAATCAGATTGTTAACCATTAATGAGTGTTAACACATTTTCTCAGTGTTACTTGTGTTTTTGCCAACGTTTATATGACTTGCTTTACCTCTTTCCCAGTTCATTTGCAATTTTCACAGGTTTTATTAGGGAGATTTTTATTTTTCCAGAAACCGAAGATTTTAGGTTACACGTTTCCATATTCATAAATGTCTTGACTATGAAGAATAAAGTGAAAAAAGATTTAAACTGGGCAAAAATACTGCTTATAAAACAGTCATTCAGGAATAATCATATCAACTAAAGCAACTGCTTGTGCAAAGACAAAGGGGGCCAAATCCTGTCCTTGGATGTGCACACACAGCTCCTATTAGCCGTTGAAAACAGCTACGTGAGTGTAGCCAAGGACGGTGTTTAGCCCAATTTGGTCTAATTTATCCAGACCACTGCAGCCATGAAAGATAAAGACAGATTATAAGACATTTTGCATGTCAGTACAGTAGTATGCTTTGTGTTTTTCCAATCCCCAGGGTTTCCTAGATCAGGCCAAATGTCAGTGACTGCATCTGAGAAGTTTGAAAAGTATATAGAGCAAATTTATATACTTTGCAATGCTACTTTCATAGTTGGCAGCCCTATCTCAGAGGATGCATTCTTTCAGTGTTGGGGTCCAGACTTTAGCAAATTAAATTTACCAAAAAGAAACAGCCTTAGTCATGTGCAAACAAAAATAAATGCTAAAACAGAAATAGAAGAACATTTGTTTTAAACAATTTTTTAAGATACCAATCAAGAGATATTGAACTATGTGTTTTACTCAGAATGGGGCCGTAAGTCATAGGACTGGCTTTGTAAAAGCCAGTGCTTAGAAGATTGGTGAAAGAGTCATCAATTCCCCACCAAATTGGTGCCTCTGTGCACTATACATATCTTGAATATCAAATAACTTATCTTTCTTATACAATATTATAGAAATTATCCAGTAATGGGACCACCATCCCCCTATTTTTTCTTTCACTGACATTTCACAGAGAGAAAGAAAAAAATGATTTGGCAAACTCCTTTGTAAATCCATGTCAAACAGCACACTGCCAAATATGTTCTGTTTATTGAAGTTAATGGATACCCAGGGATATTTGCTCTTGTGGTGGACACTTATTTGACACTTCTTATTCACTGGCAACTTTTGAATGCTTCTTGTCTGCTTCATGTGTCTGGTAACCCAATGCAGGGCTTTTTACATGAGTAAAACTCCTATTGATGTCAACAAAATACTTGACATGAGTATAAGATGTATCACTAAGGCCATCTCAAAACTTTTGGGGACATGTCAAGAACAGATTAAGGGAGAAAGAGAGATTTATGAGTAATTTGTCAAATTTCACAAAATGTAAGCTGATATTTTATGTAAATGTTATACCATTCTCTAGAGAAAGAAACATTTCAAATTCCATAAATCTGACATGCTGATGGAATGTGTGTGTGTGTGTGTAGGGAAGGGAATACACACATGTGTGCATCACACAGTTATACTATGTGCTTAGATCTGTCAGGTTTAATCTATAACAGTAGTTCTGTAAACGGCTTAACAAGCTAAAAAAAAATAAAGAACAAAAATGTTTAAACTTTTGGCTAAAATAAAGCAACTGAATGTGGTTTTAAATTGTCCACACCATGCTTTGCTCTTTTCTGGAGATGACAATGAATTCAACATGCCCATAAAATTCCAGAGAAGGTACAGATTAATAATGATGTTGGCAGCATGATGAGTGGAAGGTTTGGGGAGACTGCAGTAAAAATATCAAGCTATATCCTTCCTTTTTCCCTAAGAGAAGTAACATCCAAGAGCCTACATGGTTCTTTTCTTTCTTTCCCCTTGAATTTGCAAAAGTTGATTGGAAAAGTCTGCTCCTGGTTTTAAGGCTGAAGTTGGTCATCCGGACCATGGATAATTGCAAGATAAAGGTCTGTGATGCACAGCTTGTGAAACAGGAACCAAAATCAATGCAGATGATATACTGGGAACTTCATACTCCAAAGGCACAGGGAGTTAGACAAAGTTTCAGGCAGTAAAGGGTTAACAATCCAAAGTTAAACCAAAGAAGGCTGAGAGTCAAGAAACTGGGTTGTCTGAGAAAGGGTGCTTGCCTCCTCTGAGACATCAGCCACTAGCATCATCCGAAATAATTGTTCATTCACTGCTTCTGCTTTTTGCTGGGCTTGTGTAGCCCTGGAACTACAAGAAGAAAAGGAATGAAAGGACTCTTCTGCTTGGTACAAGGACAATTGTGCTAACATTATCAGGTCATTTTGATGGTGCCACTCTAATGAATTGAACAATTCAGCACTCTGAGGCAGTCCCCTAAAGGTCATCATCACGTAGATCTAATTACAGTAGCAAATTACATGACAAGGAATATGGACACCTGGAATTTTCTTTCTCCACTCTGTGGCTTGCATATTTTTTCCCAGTTTCTCAATCTGTGCATTGAAGTTAATAATAATTAATGTACTAAAGTATCTTGAGCTTCAGGGGGAAAGTTTGAGAATTATGTAGATAGAAGTGCTATTGTTTATAACAACAACAATAATAGCAATACTAGCTTCCACATATTAAACACAAACCATGTGCTCCATAACATACTAGGTAGTTCACACAATATTTCATATTCATAAAAATTCTAGGAAGTGGGTTTATTATCCAAGTCATACAGGTTTTTTTTAATTATGGGTTCAGAGAGAGTAAAAAATTTTCCCCGCTTCATACAAGTAATTCAAGGTATAAGCAGAGTTGTTATATTTGCATAAAAACTGGACTCCAGGTTTGTGCTTATCAGCTCTTGGGTTAATATGGAACCAGGGTCAAATCCTCACCAAGAAGAAGGTTGATTTTTATTTGTATGTCCACCCTTTCTGAAAGTCATCAGAAAGATTCCTGGTTCCACAAATATAAATCTGTCTGTTACCTTTTCTCAGTACCCTTGTGATTACAAGTGCTTTCTTCTCCTTGTAACATTAGGTATCGTGGATATCTTCGTTTCTGTTTTTGTTTCTCTAAAAAATAAGAAGAAATGGATAAATACTCACAATATGTTTGTATCCACAAATGAAGCTGAATTGAAATTGGTAATAAATGGTCTCTCAAATATTGTTTTCATTTGCTAGTGCTATACCTAATGACTGACAATTTCCTCATCTTTATTCTCAAACAAGCTCAATGGCATTGGTGTTCTGAGCATTGTACGAAAGAAAGACAAGTCCGGATTTTTTTTTCTGTTTGACTGGTAAACTGATTTTACAAGATTGGCAATTTGTATTCACATCCTGATATTCTTTGGGAACTCATCAGGGCCTCAGTACACCAAACAAGGTGATAATACAAAAGCAAAGAACCGTTAACTATTTCTTGTATCACCAAATGTTCCCAATATTCTACACAACAAACTGGTACTTTGTGAGTTGAATTTTTAAAGTCAACCTTGAAACTTTTTCTTTAGGCATTTTTTTTCCTTATGCTAAACTTTTTGAAAAAAGAAAACTCACTAATGTTTAGAGTATTTTTCCAACTCTATCTGTCTCTATGACCTACACCCCTGCTGAGTCATATTGGTCAAGGCCATCTCTCCTGTGGAGTATCTCCTTCAGCCCTCCAAGGCTGCTGTGTTAGGCTGTTCTTGCATTGCTATAAAGAAATACCTGAGGCTGAGCAATTTATAAAGACCTTTAATTGGCTCATGGTTCTATAGGGTGTACAGGTGTGGCATGAGCATCTGCTCAGCTTCTGGCCTCAGGAAGCTTACAGTCATGGCAGAAGGTGAAAGGGGAGCAGACACATCGCATGGCAAGAGAAGGAGCAAGAGAGAGAGAGAGGAGGGGGCCAGGCTCTTTTAAACAAATGGCTTTTGCATGAACTCGCTCATTACCAAAGGGATGGCCTTGAGCCATTTATTAGGGATCTGCCCCGTGATCCAAACCTCTGCCCCATGATCTGCTCCACCTCCAACCTTAGGGATTACATTTCAACAGGAGATATGGAGGGGCAAACATCCAAACTATATCAGCTGCCTTTCAGGAAAAGAGAAAAATTGGTATCTGAAGCTCTCTGAGCATATGAGAAGAGCATTTGGTTCATACGAGAAGAGATCACCACCCCCATCTCTCCTCTTTTTGCCATTTTACTCCTTTGTCTGCCAAAGTACACAGCAACAAGAAGTTCCAAGAAGACAGGAACCTGGCATGCCTTATCCAACATCCTATTCCTAGTGCACAGAATAGTATCTGAGAACCTGACAGATGCTCATTAAATATGTATTAAATAAATAAAAAGTCATATCTGAATATGGGGGCTATCAAGGAATTTTGATTATCCAAAATGAAAAGTTTTGATTCTCCATTCCTCGGGATCAGAAATCATAAGTGCTTGGTATGATTACAACAGGTTCACACTGCCTCCTCTCTCCTTCCTCAGAGCTAAAAATCTGTCTCTATAATTGTTTCTGGTCACAAAATTATATACGCATATTTTGCACCATTGGGACATTATTATCTGGGCATCTTGGCTACTGAAGACTGATCCTTTCCCCATTCAACATAGTAGGTTTGGGTAGAAGGGTGGAAAGGTTAAAAAACAAATCTAAAACTTCAGTATGTAACAAATGAAAGATATAAGATAAAATTATAGGACACTTTCTGGAAAAAGTTATGCCCAACACTGCTGATTAATTTACAATATGACATTATAGTGGTGTCTAATTTGTATATAACTTTTCCCAATTTAAAATAGAAATGTATTTAATAGAATTTCTAAAATGTCCCATTCTAATCTCCAGACTGTGAATATGACAAAATATCATGCCCATAAATATATTACATCACATGGCAAAAGGAGCTTTGTAGATGTAATTTAGGTTGCTAATCAGTTGGCCCTAAAATTAGGAGATCACCCTGGATTATGCCAGTGGTCCCAATGTAATCATACGAGTCCTAAAAATCTGAGAGCATAGTCAAAGGGTGAAATCTAAGAGAATCAAAACCAGACTTGCCATGGCTGGTTTGAAGAGGGAGGAGGCCAGGTGAAGAGAAATTTGAGTGGTCTTTAGCAGCTAACAGCAGCCCCCAGTTGACAGCCAGCAAGGACAGAGGGACTTCCATCCTACAACTGCAAGGAACTAAATTTTGCCAACAACCAAATAACCTTAGAATGGAATCTTCCCAGAGCTTCCATATAAGAGCCTAGCTCAGCCAATACCTTGATTTCAGCTTTGTGATACACTGAACATAGAACCCAGTCAAGCCATCCTGGACTTTTGATCTGTAGAAACTGTGAAATAATAAATTTGTGTTGCTTTAAGCCTCTAAGTTTGTGGTAATTTTTACAGCAGCAATAGAAAGCTAATAAAGGGAATGATAGAGTATCTGGCTTCACATCATTAAAAATAAATATTTATAAAGAGTTTAAACATAAGAATAAATTTTTACTTGCAGGGTATTTTTTTAATGTTCAAACTTGGAAGCATTCTTTATGGTTCTATAATGAATGGAAGGGTGAGAGGGGTGGGGAAGATAATCCAACAGAGGTATATGCTAAAAAATAATATCAAACATTACCCAGGGAAGTTGAGTCACTCAGTCAACCAGCCTTGATTGTTTATCTGTTATCCAGAAAACATCAAGCTGAGCAATGGAGATAGAGATTAATCAAATAGAGTCCTAGTTATAGACCCTATACTATAACAGAAAAATAACATGAAATGTGAGAAACGCTATCATTTTTATGAGTAAGTGTGCCACGATGGGACAGAAAGGAACTGAAGATAATTGAAAGGGATAGCTCAATCCATTACCAAGTCTTTTCCATTATTGTTCTTTCATGTCACTAAAACCCACCACTTATTTTTACCTCTATATATCCATATTACCACTCTATGGGATCAGACCAAGGCCATCTTGCCTAGATTTCTGCCACAGCCTTTTAACCCAACTTCCTGCCACCACTCTTACCATCACCAAATTCATTATCGCAGCAACCAGAGTGATATTTCCAGAATATGACTGTGATGATATTACTCCTCTGTATAATATTAACATTTTTCAGTAGTTTCTCATTGCCTTTATACAATTTCCAAACTCTTTAAAAATGGCTCATGTGGCCTTCCATGACCTGGTCCCTGCCTCCTGTCCAGCCCACTTCTTACAATACACACCCTAACCCCTGTGCTCCAATCACACTGAACTCCTTGAAGTTATCTGAACATTCCTGTCCTCTCTCCTTTGAATTTTGGTAGAATTGCTCCTTCTTCCTGGCCTCACATGACCTAGACTGTTCCTAATCATCCCTCAAGCTTCTGTCTAGAAGTAAGTCCTCTTTGACCCCCACAAGCATAGGAGTGAGTATTTTCCATGTGTAGACTTTACATCATGAATTGTATTTGCCTATTTACTTGTCTTTCTTCTACCCTACATTGTAATATCTGTGCGGGCAGAGACCGTGTTCCACTCCCCTTTGTATCTCAAGAATCGGAGTAGTAGATAATCAATAAAAATATGCATACTGATAAGTGTGCTGGAAGCCAACAGTTGGAAAATATCAAAAAGTCAGAAGAAGTTGATAGTGTTAAAAGATGAGACAATATTGAAAATTGGAAATGGGCCACTTGGCCTAGTGTTGGCCAATGGGCTATTGGATCTAGCATTAGGAAGTCATCTTGCTTGTAGGGGTCAAAGAGGACTTATTAGTCATCTTAGCAAGACAGCTTCAATTGGATAAGAAGTGAGTGGGAGCTGAGGAAACAGAGACAGTGCTTTCGTAGAGAACAGAAAGCATACTCAAAGCACAACTTTAAAAGGCTTCATAGTTCAGAAAAATGTCTAACACTCCATCTCCTGGCAGAAAGGGCCAAACTTTGGCCCAAAAACTAAGGTTGAGACACAGTTTAAGTGAGGAGTATGTGAAAGCTACAATCAAGGAAACCATAAAACCAAAAATTGAGTATCCAGAAACAGCTCTCTGAAGGCAGGGTGAAAAACCAAGCAATAGAGAACAAAGAATATGAGCTAGAAAAGAAAAGAAAAAGACAGGACATGAGCTCCTAGGTGATTACCTGGAATAGGTGTGGCCTTCTTTTACTAACTCCCAGTGCATGGTGAGCGGGGAGAAAGATGGTAAGTAAAAGAGGGCTGGCTGCACACAAACGGCCAAGGTAGATAAGATGAGAGTTGGGAGGAGGTTAAAGCAATAGGAGATGGGGAAGATTAGATTTGATCATGTCTGTAGGCTGAAGAGAGGGAATCAGAGACAAGAGAAAGAAAAAAAATTTACATCTAGGGAGGAGGTCAGAGGAGATAGAATCCAATGAACCCAAAAAGTTAATACTGGGATGAAAGAAAAACCCTCTTACTTTAAGACTGAAGAAGAAATATTAAAAGATGTGTGCTTCTTGGCCAGGCACAGTGGCTCACACCTGTAATCCCAACACTTTGGGAGGCTGAGGCTGGCAGATCACTTGAGGTCAGGAGTTCAAGACCAGCCTGGCCAACATGGTGAAACCCCGTCTCTACTAAAAATACAAAAATTAACCGGGCGTGTTGGCACATGCCTATAATCCCAGCTATTCGGGAGGCTCAGGCAGGAGATTCACTTGAACCAGGGAGGTGGAGCCGAGATCGCGCCATTGCACTCCAGCCTGGGCAACAAGAGCAAAACTCCATCTCAAAGAAAAAAAAAAAAAAAACAGGTGTGCTTCTGTAGGCGAGTCTGTAGGTGGAAGCGAAGAAAGTCCAAGGAGATAGCTTGGAGCTGCTATAGTCTCTGTAAATTATGAAGTAAGGGTAAAGGCTGAGAGTGAGGGGCATGAGTAGAATGGCATGAGTTTAAAGGTTTCAAACAGCTGCCTCAAGAGGAATTCTAGAGGAAGTCCTTCAGGGACAAGTGAGAGGATTGCCAAGCTGCATTGAGAGCCCAGCCAAAGTTACATAATTAAAGAATAACGATTATTTTTCCTGAATCTTAATTTCCATACACATCCAGAAAATGCTGCCCTGCTTGCATATGTTGCTGCTTCCACAAAAGAAGCTAACTTTGAGAGAAAGAAAATCCAATTGAATTTTTAAAATAATTTCTTTTGTAAAATGGTTTTGCAAGTGTCTGTGGTTAATTTCCAAATAATGGAAAGTCAACAATTTTTGTAAATCACAACCACGTGTGTTTTATGCTTATATGTGTTTCTACCTTTTCACATTTGGTTTAAAAAAAAAAAAATTACAGGTGGGGGTAAAAACGTCAGCCAACAGGGTTTTGTGGATCACACAGCCCCATGCAATTAAGGCGCCATTGTTAATTTTCAAATTGTCATAATCCATTTGAGAATTTGAGACAATTCAAAAAACAATTATGAGTGAATGAAAAGTGAATTGGGCAATCAACTGAGATGAAATTCAGCCCAGAGAAACAAAACGTCGAGGAAAAAAATCCTAGATTATGGGAAGAATGAAAGGCACATGGAAGGGACTGATTGTGTGGGGATGGTCTTTAAAGGCCAAGGTTACTTGACAAGAAGGGTAGGGGTTTGTTTTACACTGAATGGGATTTAGCTGTTTCGTTAAGTGCAGCAGATTTGGCTTTTTCATTTTTAAGTTGCATAATAAAAATGTTTAAGCCTACCCAGATGCACATAGATATTGCTGTATGTTGTTTACCTAAGACTATCATATAGCAGCAAATAAACAAAACTAGTCCCCACAGACATTATGGAGCAGCTTGCTGCAAAACAGAATTTCAATTGCTTATTCTGATTCTATGAGGGAAGATTAATTTGTGATGCATCTAAATGAATTACTTCACCCTAAATCTAAAAGTTGAAATTATCATGCCCTATAATTTTTAATTTTTGAACTTGAAATAATGTAGGTAAGAGGATCATCTTCATCTTCAAACAACCTAAAAACACTCTGGCATACTCTGTGGAAGGCCACACTAATGTGTTCCAAATTAATGTTTAAAAATTTCTGTTCCCTGAAATTTTACATTCCACACAAGCAAATAGGCCCATGGAGAGGAGTCAAATATTATTACATGATGGCTTCTGTCCTTTTAAATTCTTCTTGCTAAACCTCTATTCTCCTCTAAGCCATTTCCTCCTCTTCCAATCATCATTCTATGCCTTTTTTAAGGCATCAGCCTTAGAAGATTCATCAGATGCTTTCCTTGATAAGTCACAAACCATCATGATTTTTCTCATGATTTAAATTCCCTCTGAACTCATTCATTCATTCACTTACTCATTCATGCATCGTTGTGCACCTACCATATGGGACCTCCATAGCATCAAGTTCAGTGTTCTCCATGCAAAGTGCATTTATTCTACGCCTCCTTAGGGTCCCGGACCTATGCTAAGCACGATAAAACTTACAGGAAGAAGTAAGTATATGCAATGATTTGTTTCTTTCAAAAAGACTTAAAGCAACCAGCTGTCAAAAACAAACTATAGTACAGTAACATGACATACAAAATAAAAGAAAAAAAGTCAAGCAGTAAAAGAGAAGAAGAAATTTATATCAAAACTCTCTGAATTTCTAGCAGTTACAATGGAGAAATTAAATGGATCATGAAGCCCTCATTCTCTAGTAAAAGAAATGCTGTTTCTTTTAAAAAGATTGTAAGTTGAGCAGGAATAACAAAAACATGGCAATGCTGGTACTGCTAATGCCACAGCCTCAGAATCATTCTTTAAAGAGCATACCAGTAAGCAACTACTAATTCATCAGAGATGCCACTCAAAAAACAAATTCTTCTCATTATCCCTTGTATAAATGAAGTTTTTCCCTCAAGAATTTTGTCATTTGAAAATGATAATAAAGCATGCATACCTGTAAAAATTGGAGAACATTTTACAGCTAAACTGTGTGATGCTAGTTAATTATTTCTGATACTTCTTTGTACCCCTGCTAGCAATGAATGTATTCCTTGCCCATGGTGGGCACATAAAAATCATTGCCTAGTTAACTTACAATGCAACATGATTTCAGAGACAGAGGACTCTGCTAGTGAGAAATCTTCCTTGCAGAGGAAGAACGGAAACCGAGCCTAAAAAGATGAGTTTTTGTTGAATGAGTGAACTAAGATCTTGAATCAGTTAACTTTTTAGAAGAGATTGTTTTTAAAATCCTAATAACTAAACTTTGAATCTGTACTCTTGCATAGCGACTTCTCCATCTAAGGTGCATTTTCCCAATAATTATTTGTTCATTTTATACTGAACCCTGCTTTCTTCTGCTTTCAGACTTTAATATGTTAAAAATCCACAGCTACCAACTCAGTGTGTTGGCCTTTATAGCCACACAAGAAAGTAGGGGGCAGTTTGTTGATGCCCTCCACTTTGTCTTCTTGAGATCCGCAAGAGTTTTGTGTCATCTAAGGAAGCAGAAGTTCCTTATAAGGTTAACAGTTCAAGGAGCAAAAGACCATTTTAATTGCATCAATAATCCACTCAACAGCACCTACTGGATTTGTCTACTAAATTAGCCTTTGATTTTCATCTCCAAAAAAGAAAAAAAAATTTCATTTTCATTTCCTTCCTGTTGCTGGTAGTTAGAGGTTACAATACGAAAAAGCATATACGCTGTAGACCCCCCAAATCAGTAAGTACTCAAAATTGTGTGCAAAATATGAATAAAATATTGATTTCATTAAAAATGTTAAGGACTACTTAATTCAAAAACATTTTATATGTTTGCATATTTATTTCTAAATTTGCATATTTGTTTGCATATAACTTGTAAAGATGAATGTTAATTATACTTTAAAATCATTTATAAATTGTAACTAAGAATGTTGTATGAATTTTTAAAACTGCCAAATTCTCAAGTACCACTAATTATAAAGTGTCATGTAAAGTACACTGGAGCAGACTTCATATTGAAAAAATATTGAGAGCTTGACAAATAGAAAAGCAAAATTATTAACTGCGCTTGCTGATTAAATGATACCTCAGGCAAGTGAAACTTAAGTGACACTTCGTGCTTTTCCAAAGCATCCATTTACCGCCACTGAATTATGACAAGAAACTCATGCTCCTAACCAGACAAATACTTTACCTGATGCCTCCACATTATCCCATGTTTGAATGTGAGTTTCTGAGAATTATTCCATATTTTTGTTGTACATATTCTGAAAATGACAAAGAATAAGTAAATAGGAATCATAATAAGCAGTAAAGCTACTTCAGCAGCACCCTGTGTCAAATGAGGTGAGCTGAGGCGATTTGACTGTGCACTAATTGGATTTGTAAAATGATTCAGAGTAATTTAAAAAGCATTTACACAAGGTCAGATCTGAACTGGTTTCTAAAAAGAACCACAGAGAAGAATGAAATGTCCAAGTAATTACTCTGGACTTGTAGATCTAACACTGTATCTATCAAATTGGGCATGAAATTGGACTTTTTTTAAGTACAGTAGGTCTTACACTATAAATCTCTAGGCAACTTTCTGTATTTTTGATAAAGTGTTTAATTATACTAAGTACAGATATGTCATAGAAAGGAACTATTGCTCATGTACCATTTTTCCTAAATTAGCAACTACTGTAAGCTAATTTCTTTCTTAAATTTTGTAGAGTTGCAGCATATTGAAAATTGGCTGACTTGGTTTCAGTTTATTCCAATATCTACAGTCTTGCCAATAGAAAGAGACATTGTTATCACTTTCTCCTCCACCAGCACCATACCCCTTGTCTCTCTTAGTTTAGGGTTGATTTGTAAATGTCTTACTATAAAAAATAATTAATGCTAAATTATTCCATGTTGTTATATTATCAGTGTCCTATCTGAATCCATACTAATATAATTAGAGATAAAGTCGACACTGAAATAACAACTAGCTCTTAAAGTTCCATGCATGTTAAGTAGCATTTACTGTGCTGGCAGAACAGAATTTAGGTCTCGAAAATAATTTGATATTAAAAGACAAAAGTAAACAAATTAGACTGTAAGTTTGTTTTTTCCCCCTGGGTATTAATCAGCCCCAGTAAACCTTGTATTGTACTCTTCAAATCTGCATTAATCAGAATTTAGGTTTTGAAAGTCAAAAGGAAAAAAATTGTCTCCCTCTGGTGGGGAATATAACAAGTTTTTCTTTCCTTTTTTTCCTGCAGTCAATTTCAGCTAAGTTTCATGATGCTTTAAAAGAGTACACTTGGATAATCAGTTTATCATCTTTTAAACAGATTTTACTGTCTTTTGACATGATCAACACTCAGAAAATCCAGATTCAAAAGTCATTTTTACTTCTTTTACTTTTTTTTCCTGAATAAAAGGATAAAAGAAGGAAAATAGAAAGCCTATGTCAACAAGTAGGAAAGTTCTGTTTTACATGAAATACTCAGCTCTAAATGGACTGGGTGATAAAAATTTTATTTTAGAATCTGTTAGTTTTGAACTTACACCCCTGAATAAGCTGTTTCAGAAAAGGAAAGTCCTGGAAGACCACACCACACCCCCTTCACCCAGATCGTCTGTCAAGAGTTCCCCTGGCTTCTCTCCTTTCTCTATAAGGCCAAAACACTTTCCCATAACCTCCATTGTATCACCTATTGCCTTACATTGCCATTCTTGTTTGTGTGTCAATATCTTCCGTGAGACTATGAGCCACTCAAAGAGAGAGATCCTGCCTCATACATCTCCAAGTCACTAGTATTTAGCTTGGTCTTCAGCACAAAGAAGAACTTACCTCTGTGCCAGGCAGTGTGCAAAGCTTTCAACATACAACCATGGAGAAGATACAACTGTTTCCTGCCTTCATGAAACTATAATCTAATGGGAAAAAATGGGTTGATCTGGAGTACATATTACCATAGAAACAATATATTAAATAGCAACTACTAACCCACAAAAGCCTATACAGTTTATATTTGACGTTGAAATGAATTAAAATTTCCCTTTAGGCAGATTCATCCCTTAAAAGTTCTACAGAGTTATTCTCATTGTGATGTATAGAAAGAATTTTGAAGTACAACTTTGTATGTCTGGAACCATTCAGTTAACAAACATGTACTGAGTATCTACCATGTGTCAGGCACTGCGCTAAGCCATGGAAACACATTCTGGTCAGGAATGCCAGGTAATAAATAAGTAAACACATTTTTAAAAGCTGAGTATGCATGTAATTTGTGCTATGAAGGAAAAAATTAAGGTGACAGAGGATGGAGTATATCAATTGGTGTTCGAGCAGGAAACAGATTTTATACTCAATGAGGTAATTGATGAGAGTTTAATAAAGGGACTTTGTAAAATGTGTGGACAGTATTAAGGTAAACGAGTAAGGGAAAGCAAAACACCTTAGAACTAGTAAAAGTGGAAGGTCACTGCTACCCGTAGGCCTCAGTAGGGAGGGAAAGGAGCAGTTACCAGAACACAAAGAAAAAACTATAGCTAAAGGAAAGATCTTCCAACAAGAACTCTGGTTTTCAGTATCAAACACAGCCACCAATGACTTGCAGTCCGGGCGTGGAGGGTCATAAATGCACTGATCTCTCTCTCCTCTGAGAGTACCCTGCCAAGTCTCCCTTTGATCAAACCCAACCAGAAGCCAGAAGGCCATGAAGCTTTCTGCTGCTTTCTTTAAAGGTCAGCTTCCTGTCACCAGTAGAAAGAGTCTCTAAAGAGTGGCAAATGGAGAACAGTGGTACAGAGAGTTATTAAGTCACCCAATGTTGGAAGAGGTGACATCAGAGCCAAAATCCACATAAAATTTTTTTTAATGGGGACCAGATCAAGTAGAGATTTTGAAATGGGAAAAGTCTTGGTGGCCCAACTCTACAACTAACTAGAAACTTAATGTTGTACCAGTCACTTCACATTTTTGGCTACATCAGTAAAATGAACAGATTGGACTATGATGACCTCTAAGCTCCCTTTCATCTTGAACCATTTGGAATTCTCTTTGAATTTCATGATTCTACTTCCTCTTAATATCCCCTCCCATGATGCTTCAATAGTATGAGGATACATTGAATGTTTATAAATTAGGGCCTCACTAGATTTTCTGAGAGTTGACAGTCCCACAAGTAAAGAAGAAGGGAAATGAAAAAACCTGCCTAGACTTATCTAACTCACAGAGTTTGCAGCAAGTCTTTAGCCTATGTGTGAAAGCATATGAAGAGACCTGGCTCATGACATACCCAAAGCCGACACATCTTCATAGAAAATGGTTTAATTGAAATTATCCCAAGAATATGATTTACTCCTTTTGAAAATTTCACCAGAGTTTTTCTATTTTCAATCAAAACTTTTTACAAACCACATTTTAAAGTTGGCAAAAGAAAGTTCAAATGACATGGATTATCTTTCTCTTGGAACTAATATACATACATCAGGGTTTATTGTGACAGTCACAAGTGAAGTACACTAAATTAAATTATTATTCCCATCTTAACTGACTCACTGGGTAGAAATAAGTTCACATGCCAATATAGGGGCTGGTTCTGGTCCACATGACTGTACCATTGGGATTTAAATTATCACAGTATTTGTGTACTAACTGGATGAAAAGTGGTAGACTTTTTCTTTTTTTTTAACTTTTTTCTTGCTTTCATGGAGACTGGCCTATACATGGAATTCTATGTAATGGGTCAGAATGCAATAGTAGAAGGGGTAGACATTTCTCAACCCAAAAACTATTAATTCATTCTCTTATTCATTCATTCGAAATTGACTTACTAAATGCCAGTCACCAATGTTTGTGTGTTAGATGGTAAAGAAGAGCTAGTACTCATGGAGCTAACCAGTAGGAGCTGCCACCACCAGATGTCACTAACTCCACCCCTCACCAATAATCCTCTGTGAGTATGGAAACACGTTTTTAACCTTAAAAGGTTTCATATTCACCACATTTGTACAAAAATAGGTACGTTTTAGTGTCTGTTAATTGAAAAAATACTTAATGACACATATGACAGCAAATTCAGTAATCCTTTCAATAAACATATTTATTCATCGTAAGAATCTCTACATATATTTGAAAGGAAGTAGTGCATTCATTCAGGAAACACTGTTTTGCCCATTGACAATATATCAGGTGCTTATGGAATTGTGGACCTTTTGCCATGCAGCCTAACCCCTCCCCAGAAATCTACAGACTTCAGGTACAGAGATACTGTGCTGAAGCCTGTGACGACCTAAAACCAGGCTGTGACTTCCACAGTCCCAATGCACTTGCCGTATTATGCCATAAGAATGATACCATGTTCATACAACGTTACTCTGTCAGTTTCTAGCAATGCTATTTTCTTGTCCCCAAAATCTCATAGTTTATATGAAAATAGTTTTCAGATGTTTTAGTTATATCCTCTTTCACATCACACCACCTTTTGCCCCAGACACAACTGCATGTTGGCAGGAGGAAGGCTGAACTCTTCAAAGAAACTCCACCTTCTTACCATAAGGATGATGGTTTTTAGACAAAGGATGTGTTTCGGATTCTCTTGTTACCTAGTACCATCCCTGCCCCCAAAAGACACTTCTCCATCACTCAGCTAAATGGACTCTTATCAGGTCCACCTCACTAATATGACAGATGTGCCATTAAATGTCCAAATCCCAAAACAAAACATAACTTGACCTGATGCTTAGCATGACTCCACCATGCTAAACAGTAGGTAACACGTATCAAACAGTTGTATAGCCAATGCGCTGAGAGACAAGAGACAAATTGTCGCTAATTCTGCTGGGGGAAGAGTTCCCAGAAAGTACATTTGACTTGGACCTTAAAGAGTAAGTACACTTTTTTCTTTGTCTTTTACTTTTTTTAAATTTATTTATTTTTATTATTATACTTTAAGTTCTAGGGTACATGTATACTTGTAACACATTGTGGAGATATAAGAGTCATCCAGGGGAAACATTTCTGGGGAAAAATGAGAATAGAAGAGATCTGGAACATAACAAGCAGTCTAGGGACTCGGTTTTTTATTTTAGGCAATAATTACTGGCTTAGGCAGTTTAAGAAGTCAGTGTTGACCATTGCTTGGTAGACAGAGAAGCACACCAGTGAGGGAAAGCAGCATCCCCAAAGAGCAGACAGAAAAAAAAAAAAAAAAAGATAAATGCCACAGTGAAGACAGAACCCAGGCAGAAGTAATCTTTTTCTCCTTCAAACCCTTTGGTACTTTTCATTCTACACACATGGCACTTATCACAGATTACTTTGCCATCCAGTCCTTTATGTTCTTTTATTTTTTCCTCTAGTGGATTGTAATTGAATTCACACAAGGGGCAGCAATGTGATAGAGTGTAAATAGCAGAGGATTTGTAACCGGACAGTCATGTTCAAATCCTAGCTTCAACACTCCACATATATAACCTCAGACAGGTCTCTCAACCTCTCTTAGTTTTCATTCTTTATAAAATATGGATGATAATGCATATTTATGACAAAATGACAAAACGACTCTTGGGGTTGTTTTTAAGAGTACGTGAATGAAGTAAGGCATACGAAGTCTAGCATACAGGAGACACACAACAAATATGTTTCTTCCCCAATCTAATCTCCACGTGAGAAAATGATTGTCTTCACATCTTTCACATAGTTGGTGCTCATTATGGGCTGAAGGCAAAGTAGTTGTGTTACAGCATTGCATTCCACATCACCCAGATTATACTGCCTTGAATAATCTGGATTTGTTTGTAGTCTACATGAAGTTTACTCCAAAAATCATTTATGAATCACCTTCAATTACTGGCACTGCTAGTGCCTAGGGCCATAAAGTATGTTCAACAGGGGCCTTGCACTCTGAGTGAGTTATTTCTTTGGTGACTTATCCCTATAGAAAAACTTTTAAGGAAATTAACCAATCATATGCTGAATGGGGTCACTAAACCCGAGTAATATAAGAATATATTTTTAGAGTCAGGTAACTCCTTCATGAGAATGCTTGATAATGCTATGAGGGCTTTAGACAAAAACTAATAATGCAGCTAAAATCAAGACTCTTACCAGAAGAAAATATCTGGGGAGAAAATGTTGCATTCTATGCTCACAAAACTGTGTTTGATCTTATTAGTGAATTGGTCCTTTAAGTATGATATGGATGAATAGATTTAAAACTGGTTCAGTGGTATAATAAAATTCCTGTTTACACTTTTGTATAACCTCAGGAGCTGGAAAATCACTACCCCAGGTTGTGATCCAAGATGAGATTATTTAAGGTAGCACCGTACATGATAGAAGCCTAAAGGAAAGAGGCCCAGTGAGGAATAGCTCAGACAGTGGCCACAAGTCATCTCCCAAGGACAGAATGTCCCAGTATCATAGATAGAGCAGTACTAAAGGTGGCAGTACTTGTGGACAAACACAGTAATCCAAAGATGCAGAAGAATAGGAAGAGATAAGAAAACTCAAGCATACCTTAGATAATCAAGACTAAGAGGCTGCTTAATTAGAATTGAATTGGAGTGGCTCGAAAATAAATTGTAAGTAAGTCAAGTTTAGGGAGAAACCTTCTCCCTAATCACATTGCCATTGTGACTGTGCTCTGTTCTCTCTCCTTTACTCCACTCTTTAGCGTCTTGACCCAATCCCTTATCTCTTTCTATATTTGTAAGGAGAGAATTTTTATCAGGCCCCTCACATTGGCTGGGCACTGTGCAGGGCATTCATACGTGGTATCTATTTCATATTACAATTACCCTAAGAATTAAGTGCTGGTATTAGCCCCATTTTGCAGATAAGGAACTCAAGACTTAGAAAAGTATGGACCTGCCCATATTTATACATAACTAAGTAGAAGAGCTGAAATATGAACTCAGGTCTGCCTGATGGCAAAGTCTGTGCTTCTTAGACTGTTCAAGTTTAGTATGTTACCCCTCAAACAGGTACTTATATTTTATACATTGATAAGTGTTGTTAAATTTTAAATTTATTACGTACTCTCAAAGAATTTTTAAAAATCATTTTAGACTCAAAGAAATATATTTCTAATGGTAAGATTTCAGCTGAGGTCCAGTGATAACTGGAAGCCAGGAAGATAAAATGAGCAGTAGAAAATCATCCTAGTTGAACTCAAATTATAACCCATAGGTGGCTAATGCAGCCAAGTCATAGGGCTAGATGTGAGTCAGAAAGAAAATGTTTTTGAACTTGCAACAGAGCTTCAAAGTGGTATGGTTGAAGGAGAGTGATAAGGTCGAACAAAAAACTGTCTCCAACTTAACCTCAAGAAATGGAAAAAAAAAATGGGAATACTCTTCAGAATGGGGATAAGAGCTGGATATACTGGTGCTGAACTTCCCTCCTCCCTAAAATACATTCTATGACTTTACTATTCATGAGTATAAATGTTGTCTAGGCTATTCCCAGTTTAAAAAAAAAAGCAATTGGCCATATCCTTTTCAGCATTTTAATGTTGAGCTATTATAATCTCACATTCTAGTGGCCTTCTAACTGCATGGTTATAGTCTCCTTACACTTACTCTGAAATTGTTTTTCCATTGTTATCTTACATTATAGTCGCATCGTAATGTCATGTTTAAAGGTTCCCCATACACTTGTAATGAAATCGTTTTGCAGTTCAGAATGGCATCATATTGGCACTTTAAGCAGGGTATCCATCACCCTGTATTGATAGTTTTCACAACAAAACACCCTATTTTAGTGACTGTGAAAGTAAATAGCTGTTGCCAGTGATCTGTTCTTCCATTTCAAACTTAAATGGTCTCATCTGTTTTATTTTACCTTGCAATTTTCACACCCACTGTGGTATAGGCCAAATTTATACTAGTTGCTTTCAAATGAGGACTGTCATTCCATTGGCTCATAAATGTTTATATGACAAGCCATTTATCTGTTTTGGTTTGGCCCTTGTGCAATAGATAACTCCTTACAATCTGATAATCAATACACTTTGGCCACTTTATTTGTAAAGCTAATGTAGATAAGTCTTCAGCTAATCAAAATCTAGAGGCAAATTATTTGGTAAACTTTTCAAATCAAACAAACTGAATATCTAAAAGCAATGTGTGCAACTACGAAAATTTTATAGCACACTAACACCAAAGAAAGAATTCTACTTCCAAATGGTCACACATGAAAAATCTGAATGGTAATTTAAGGCAAAATTTAATGAAAGACAAGAAATTTAAGAAGAGTAAGTGTTGTGTTATAATTATTACCAAAAACCAGACATTTTTATTTAATTTTTTAAAACATCATCATCACCTCTTGTTGGTTAAATTTTGAGAGCTTAACAATTTGGTTCAAATCTCCACTTCAGAAATTAAATGTTACCTCACTTACACTTGGAAGTAGGCCAGGATGGGTGCAAGTCTCCTGACAATAGGCTTTGTTTTCGAGATCTTTCTATTCTCTGCTACTAAAGGAGCCATTACTGCCTCCACCACAATTCCTCTACAGCTGTTTCAACAGTTCTTCACAGGACCAGCTAGAAGTTGGAGGAGCAAAAGAGAAAATAAAAGTGATAAATTATTGTAAGAAAAGATTTCTGCTAGCATTTTCAAACTCAAATTTGGCATTCAGCTGGAGCTGGGCGCAAAGCTTCAGATAAGCCTTTATTGTATATAAAACTACTTCTCTTTTTTGGGGAGTTAATACTGATAATGAGGATGATGCAACTAGCAAATCAGTTGCATCCAAGTGTTAAAGACCATAAATCCACTCGTTTTAGCTGTTTTTGCTTGAGCTAATGCTCAAATATATTTTCTGTCAGGAAGCAAGTGGCAATAGCTGCAGCAAAGATATTGGTTCTTGGATAACCCAAGGTGCCCCAAGAAATGATAATAAATTCCTTAAAATCTCCTCCCCAAATTTGAATGCAATTTATTTAAAAGCTAAATATATGTTCTCCACAAGAGACTATGGCATGAGGTGAAATGCCTAACTAAATATGAAATAGGATTAAGAATCACTCCACAGTGCCCAGCCCAAATGCTACCATCTCGGTGTGAAGGTCCCCTGCCTTTCATTTCAAAATTGCATTTAAAATAAACCAAAGACAAAAATTCTTATTTGAATGACCACACATGAAAAACTTGAGTGCAGTTTTAAAATATAAGCCTAATTATAGGCAGCTGAGTACTGCATGGGAAAAAAAAAATCATATAACCTTGTAGAAGGGCCTAACTATACAATCACAGTGTCTGAATTTCTCTTCCCTCTGGCTCTAAGAGCATTTTAACTGCTTATAATCAACATCCTCTTCTACTCCTGAAAGTAACTGGTAGTTCTAGACTTCCTTCAGTCCCCACAGAGGCTCAACCCTGCCCCTCTCATTCATAGCCATTGATACTGCTTCCCTCTTCATCGGGAAAATTGAATTCATTGGTGTGATCCCATCATCCAGCTTTCTATCTCGTACCCACTACAACCTACACGTGTATCTATGGCCACACACATTGACACTTTTCTTCCAGTCTCAGAGAAAAAGGTGAGTTTTCCTTTGTTTAAGACCCATCTTCTTCCTCTAGGAGCATCATTTAATCAGGTGAACCTCTCTCACATACATCTTAAGCCAGCCTCTCTCTCTCTCTCTCTCCTACTGTCTCCTTTTCAGCATATAAACATCTTGAAGCTACTCCCATCATTGAAAAAAATTCTCCCTCGATTCCATATCTCCCTTAGCCACATATCTGCCCCGAATTATGGTCTAGCTTCTCTCCCCACCCCACCATATCTCCAGCTAAACTTTTCAAAACATCAGCATCCATCATTTTCATTCACAGCTCCATTGCAGTATCCTCCATACCTTCCTTTCTACTGGAATTGTCCTTATTTCAGTAGTCATCTTTCTGTATTTCACTAGCTACACTGAATTCTGTTAATAATTATCTCCTCCTTAATGAAACTCTATTATACCTAGACTTCAATTCAACCATCCTTTCCTGATTTTCTCCAATCCACTCATTATTTCTTCTCTCCTTTTAATATCAACTCCTCTTCCTCTACCTACCCCTTCACTGGTGTTTCTTCACCTTCTAAATGCTATTCCTCCTTTGCCCTCATAAAACTTCTTTAATCCTTGTGACTCTAAATACCACATAAAAGTGGATGTGTCGTTTACCTCCAACACTGACTTCTCTCCTGATTTTTCTTTTTTTTTTTTTTTTTTTTTTTGAGACGGAGTCTCGCTGTGTCGCCCAGGCTGGAGTGCAGTGGTGCAATCTCGGCTCACTGCAAGCCCCGCCTCCCGGGTTCACGCCATTCTCCTGCCTCAGCCTCCCGAGTAGCTGGGACTACAGGCACCCACAACCACACCCGGCTAATTTTTGTATTTTTAGTAGAGACAGGGTTTCACCGTGTTAGCCAGGATCCGCCCACCTCGGCCTCCCAAAGTGCTGGGATTACGGGCGTGAGCCACCGCGCCCGGCCTCTCCTGATTTTTCTGTTCATATATATAACTGTCCACTAAACAACTCTACCCAAGTGTCCCGTAGACATCATAAACTTAGCATGTCCAAAGTGGCATTTATCATCTTTTCCCAAACTCATCTCTTCTTGCTATATCCTCTTTCTAAATTAATATCACCTCTATCCCCTGAGACGCTCAAACCAGAAACTTAGGAATCACCCTTGACTGCCTACTTCATTCTCTACATTAACCAAGCCTTTCTGACTTAGTCAATTAAAATGTTATCGAATATCATACTCTCTTCTCCATCCCTACTGCTTCTCCCTTAGTGAAAGCCCTGGTAATCAGAAGCTAGTCTCTTTAATAGCCTCTGTATCTGTCTGCCTTTATTTGGTCTTGCTGCCCTCAAACGATCTTCTGCAAAACCACCAGGCTGGTATACCTAAAGGCCTAACCATACCATTCCCCTTCTTAGAAACCCTTTAGTTGCTTCTCTCCACAATTTTCCAAGCTCCTTCACATTTCATACTTTGCCTTAAAGAGCTCTCTCCCCCTACTGATCTCTCCAGCTTCATCTCTCACTTCTCCCCGACTCATGTCGTATGATCTAGAAACACTTCAACATTTCTCACAAATACCATTCTGCTTCACACATCCATGACTTCACATGGACTCAAGGGAAGATATGTGGGGTCCTTTCTCTAGTTTGACTTTGATCTACAAGTCAAACTGTGTGTATTTGTTGGCCTTTTATGGATACATACTCAAATTGCCTCAGTTAAAGCAGTTCATTGTAACATAACTGGGGAAATAAGAGACAGGAAATCACACAAAAGCAACACAGAGCCAGACCTAAGGGAGCACTGGAATATCATTCTATATACAACAGTAACTCTAGTAGGGCAGGAGCAGAGGGGAGCACTCCATGGCCATTCACAGCTTCCCCTCCAGAAGTATCTATTCATGGCTCAATTGTTCTACCATTACGGTAGTCCAACTATTCATAGTGGTTCTGCTTTACTGGTTTGGGCACAATTGATTTATTTACTATCACCATACTATGGCTTTTCTCTATTCTCTTTTCTAGCTCATGGATGTTTATTGTCTTCTCTCTGTATGTCTTTCTGTTTTACCTCCTACCTGCCTTATAATTTTATGTATGACCAGAATTTAAACTTTCCCTAAGACAGCATCAGATTGGTTGGTCAGACACCATGTGTATAGATATCGTAGGTACCTCTTTGAGAAGCATTATCCCCCTTAACCACTTCATAGGCCACTTTTGGTGAAGTGTCCTTATCCTGAGTGTGAGTTTCATATAGAGAAATTATGAAGATTTTTGAAAAATCTGCTACCAAGAAGACTTTCGATATAAGTGCACTCTGAGATCCCTCAACAGAAGGTAATATAACCAACAGAAACTTTTTATGTCTTGTAAGTTCACTTTTTAGACAAGATCGGGCACATTCAGGGTGGTATGGTCTTAGATGTAAGTTCACTGTTTAAATCCTTACAATTACACCATCATAACACTCACCTTTTACTGAGCAATGGCTAGGTGACAAATACTTTACATACATTATTTTAATTATTATGAAAACACTGGAAGTCAGTCACTATTCACACCTTACTGAAAATCATCAAGGAAAATTAGTGTGTCAAGGTTGCCCAGGTGACCTAATAAGTGATAAAAGAATTCTAACCCAAAACTGCCTGGTTCCAATGCTAATCCTATTCCTTCTGTACCTTTGCTACATCTAGACTATATTTCTTCATCCTCCTGTCTGTAATTTATTACAGAATGCTCTATAATACTAACTACTTTACAGCTTTTCTTATTCTTCAGCCTTGTCTTTGTTCGATACAAGAACAAAGTTGCAGCTTTTGACACATGATGTCCTAGTCTCATTGTGTCTAATATATGTGAGAACTTTTTCTCCAAATTTCTGTCTGTATCATTCTCAGTCAAAAATTGATCAAAGTTTAAAAATTGACAGTATGATGTCCTCATTAGTCCAGCTCTTCACTCATTGAGAAGATGGCTTCAGTATAGATATAGCCCAGCAGCATTTTTTTCTTTAGTATGTGGGCATACATTAAATATACAAATATGCTGACATCTAAGTAATTTTAAAGTGAGAAAAATGAATGTGGGGTTTTAACTTTTGTTGACTCAGTAAAGAGGCTGGAAGTGTTCATATTTTAAATAAATGTATATAAAATAAAAATGTACATTTCAAAGAAGTAACAAAAATGTGTGCTACGGTGGAAATACAAATATCCTCTTCTCTCTAAGTGGAGTTTTCAAAACTGAAAAGCTTAAGACCATGAACAACTACACACACCCCAGCTTAACTTAGTTCAAATACCACTCAGAGGTGCTGAGTTGAGAGAAATCCTTTGTGAGATCAGGATGTTACACAACTAAATATGACTTTCAACATTTTATTTCTATCATTCTTTTCAAATTGCATTCACAGCCACAACTGCTCTCTTCTAATAAAGGTGAGAGCAATAACATTTCTTCTTTTAGAATAGCAATGATATTACCAAAGAAAAATAATCATAGTTGGCAAATTTATTTTGGAACTCTCAATGGAAACCAACGTTCATTTAACTTGCCCCATAGCTCGCATCCCCCACATCATCACCCAGGAATAATAGCTTACAAATTTTAACATTAAATAAATGTAAAGCATTAGAACTGATGCAAAGTACTATTATTTTGACATACTGTAATTTGAAAAGGGTAAATCAATTTAAACCATTTTTGTTTAAAATCAGCTCCTAAGGCTATAAACTCACAGTGGTTGCCAAGTTTCAACCCAAAGTGAATGTTAAGGTCTATGTTATTAACCCTTGAAAAATGAGCTCTATCATGGAAACAATGACAGACCTGGGCACTACCAGGTACAGCTGCTGAAGCTGACAGTCAGTCAAGTAAGAGTAATGCATGGTTTCTTCATATGCAAATCACAGAATATGTGCTTACCTTTAAAGAGCAATGCCAGATTATTGTAAAAGTGTTTAGATATAAATACCTTTTTTTAAGAAACCAAATTCATTTATACTGAACTCTCTACGGCTGACATACCATGATAAATCACCTCATTACACAGGAAGCCATAAATATGGCTAGTGAGGATGAGTGTGATTGTAAATGAGACTGCTGGAATTCTACTGTGTCTTGCAATGACCCTCAATGAAAAGATGCCTATAGACAATGGTAAGCTTCCCTTGGAAATAGTGCTCCACGCTTACAATGTTATCCAAATAAGTTTTCTGATCCTTGGGGTTTGTTTCTTAAAATAACACTATTAGGGTATATTTTTCATGGCCAAGTCCATGAATTAAACAACAATAAACCTTCTAAACATGTTGCAACACATTAATAAATACAAATTGATGAGTTTATATCCTGGGAAAGGTCACAAAGTAGCCTTCTGGGGTGCTAAGGGTATTCTAAATCTTAATCTATTAGTCATTCCAAGGAGTATGTGTGTATCAGTCCATTTTTATACTGCTATAAAGAACTACCCAAGACTAGGTAATTTATAAAGGAAAGAGCTTTAACTGACTGACAGTTCAGCATGGCTGAGGAGGCCTCAGGAAACATGAGGCCTTCATGGCAGAAGGTGAAGGAGAAGCAAGGTAGCTTCTTCACAAGGCGGCAGGAAGGAAAAGTGCTGAGCAAAGAGGCAAAAGCGCCTTATAAAACCATCAAAAACTCACTCACTATCATGAGAACAGCATGGGGAAGATGGCCCCCCATGATTCAATTACCTCCACCTGGTCTCTTCCTTGACACCTGGGGATTAGGGGGATTATGGGAATTACAATTCAAGATGAAATTTGGGTGGGAACACAAAGCCTAACCATATCAATGTGCGTGTATACGTGTGTGTGTGTATAATCACAGAGCTGTACACTTAAGATTTGTGCACTTTATTCTATGTAGATTATTTTGCAATTTTTTTAAAAAGTTAAAAAGCAAAACAAAACAAAAACATTCCGACATCCCTAAGTCATTTTTTTAAATGACAGCCTAGAGCAAGAACTGCTAACATGAACTTTAAGCATCTCCTCCCAAATTGGAAGCCCATGGCCTATTCTCCAGCCCTTGCCTCCCAAATCCTTTTATATTCTTCATGTGCAAAAATGTCAAGGTAGAACTCTTCCCGGGGCGAATTTACTATTCAAATCTGGAAACATTCAGGCTAAAGTGAGATTTCCAAAAAAGATCGTAATGCCTTTATAGAGAAGTAAGATGAGAAGTTGTCCAGACAGCTGGCAGAAAAAAGGACAGAGAGAAGGAAGATGTAAAGTGTTCTGAAATATATACAGAGCTGGAGATCAAAGATCCCTAGTATGTCTACCCTCAGGAGTCCCCACAGGTTTCTTGATCCTCAGTTCATCATTCCCACCATTATTCATATTCTTGTAATCTGTGCCTCTCACATCCAACTCACCTCCCTCTCACCTGCTCAATCACCAGGTATAGGACAAAAGGAACTACAAAGTCCCCAGCTGTGCTGTCTGCCAAAGACAATAGGTGCTGTAACAATAGCTCAGCCTCATGTTTAAAAATCAAAACGTCCATTTGATTTTCAATTTATTTTTAAGTTAGAAACTTTCTGGCTCTTGGTAAAGAAAACCCAAAACATATTCGATATCTGTGTTTATGCAGTACACAGACACCTGAGTATATGGTAAATGTAGTTTTTGTAGCACATGTTGTTCCTTATTTAATTAATTTAGCCTGACAGAGTTCATAAAAATGAATGCAACAATAGTAATATTTCATTTAGGTCCACTGGCATTTCTCATGATGTACATTAAAAAGATATAATACATATTATAAATGTGAGAGCATCTGTATACACAGACATGCTTTTCACTCCAAGGCACATTAATAGAATGATAAATTCCATGTATTAAATCTATAAGAACCAAAATACTCCGAGTTAAGACATCTGTACAGAATTAGGTGCCAAATGAAATGTCACAATCAAATAAAACTTTATGAGAATCATAGGATTTTTTTTAGAGCTAGAAAGAACGTTTGAAATCACCCAGTAAAACTTGCTCATTGACAGATATCCAACCTCAGTTTTTAAAAAATTAAATGACTTGTATAAGTTCACACAGCAAGTTAATGAAAAAGCCACAGCTAGAATATTCCTTCTCCAGGTACAGTGCTCCTTCTACCACATCATTAGCAGCAATGGCTTGTGAAGAAACAAATGCACAAGGTGTCACTGTAATAACCTCATGTGCTCATTTTAGTGTGTCAATGGATGTTTTTTTTTGATGCATGCTCATAATTTCTCACACTTCTGCTAACTTGGTCAATCTTCCCTCTTCTTGAAGACTGGAACTGGAACCAAACTGGATTCTTTAGACCCTAGAGCACATAGTGCAAATCGAATGGACCCTGTGGGCACTCGGTTGGTGATGGAGTCAAATACTGGTCATTTATATTCTACATGAGTATTCACACAGACTTAGCCAAAAAAACAAGATCAAAATTGTATTTATTTAATATAATACCTTCATCCTAACTAGACCAACCTAATCTGAGAACCGAAATTAAAAAAGAAGTATTACAATTTAAAATGTCTCAACACAGAGCTGAGAACCAAAGCAGACAGAAGCCATGGCAGCAGGGAATGAAAGGGAATAACAATTTTAAGTCCCAGAGCACATTGGATCCACCAAAAGGGTTTCAAAATCACAAATTTATTTATTTATATGTTTTTTTTATTTATTTATTTATTTATTTATTTATTTATTTATTTATTTTGAGACAGAGTCTCGCTCTGTTGCCCAGGCTGGAGTACAGTGGCGCGATCTCAGCTCACTGCAAGCTCCGCCTCCCGGGTTCACGCCATTCTCCTGCCTCAGCCTCCCGAGTAGCTGGGACTACAGGCGCCTGCCACCATGCCCGGCTAATTTTTTTTTTTGTATTTTTCAGTGGAGACGGGGTTTCATCATGTTAGCCAGGATGGTCTCAATCTCCTGACCTCGTGATCCGCCCGCCTCGGCCTCCCAAAGTTCTGGCGTGAGCCACAGTGCCCAGCCCAAAATCACAAATTTAAAAGATCATTAAGACATAGTCTAATTTCTGAAAAGTATACGAAAATTTCAACTGCAATACTTCACTTGATATCTGACATGCGATTACCAAAGACCTAAACTGAAGGCCAGAGAAAACACTAAAACAAACACCCAGCATTGCTGCTGCCCAATTTGGCTTTGAAAAATTATATTTGAGTAACATAAACTTCAGTTTACCCTCCTATGCAGCAGCATAAGTCAGAAACTGTTCCTGTGTCTCAGCTGAAATGTGACATGAAGCTAAGTATCAGGCAGCCGCTCCAGTTTAGACAATACAGTCTTAGAACAACTCTTACCACAAGGACAGTGAAATATTGCAATAGTAGCAGGTTGCTAACTAATACAAATGATTGTAAGATTCCGTATAAATGTTTGAATTTAGAAAATTATCAAGGAAGCAAAAAAGACCAAGAAATTACGGTTAACACAAGCTGTCTTTTGTTCTTTTATAGAAATGTGTGGATGGAAACCATTAACAGCACTGCCTTGGACACTAGTAAAATTCCTGTAGAGTGTTTTATAAAGGTAATGAACTTGTATGTGCCTCACTGAACAGGCCTGCTATTAAGTCTTCCCTAAGAAATGGGATGAGATTACTGGGGTGTTTTGTGAGCGGTGTGAGCTTTGCCCGTACATAGCCAGGAATTTTAATCACTGGCCCCAAAATTATGATTTCCCTAAGTAAAATAAAATAGAAACCAATCCAGTACACACTCTACATCATCGATTTTTAATCTGCTTCATTTTAAAGATTTCTCTTGTTAGAAGCACATTTGGGGAAAAGGAGTAAAGTAGAAATTTCAAATGACAAATGTCCAGCCTTGACAACCCAACCACAAACAAATTAAATGTCCATCTCTGTCACAGCTGGCAACCCCAGCCTGGCTTGAGGGAAATCCTCCATGTTGTTTAGAACAAATGTATTGGAGGTTAATCAAAATCTAATGAATCCCTTAGGAAAATACTTCCTTAGTCCACTTCTGTAAGAACTGTACTAGTTTGGAGGAGGTATATACCAGTTGTTTTCTGGGATAACAGTTGTTGTGTAAATAAGAGAACTGGACACCCCCAGGAAAACATTTCAGCTATGTCTATTATCCAAATCTATGTCTTCACTCACCAAAGTGTCAAGGTGATGCATCAGTTGATCTGTCTAACAATACATTTTATTACTGACATGTAGGGAGAGAAAAGACCAGAAGGAGGAAAATAGTCAGGGCAAAGGGAAGAGGCAATTTTTGACCTCTAAACAAAGCCTGTTTGTAATTATTTGGTCTGATCAACCCCTCCAGTTTATTTTGACTATTCTACAAGTATATAAAAAAAAAGATGCTGATAAGGGTGAGTTTGGAACATTAATTTAATCAGAGGAAAACAAGGGACATGAAAAGGGCAAGGAAATAAGAAAAAGGCACCAAGAAAGTTATCATCAGCAGTAATCATATTTGTCCTGAATCCTGGTTCTTTTCAGGACTGCTTACAGTCCTTTCAATATGAGCCCTTTCAATAAAAAAAAAAAAACCTGTAATAACTATATCAGACATTTTTCATGGGCTTCCAAGATGCCAGGCACTTCATACACATTATCTCTAAATCTCATTATTGCCTGGCAAGGAAGGGGTCATTATCCCCATTGTGTAGATGATGAAACTGAATTTCGGAGAGGTTTGAACCTTGCCAAGCACAGAGTCGGTAAGTAGCAAATGAAAATTCCTACCCAGAGCTTGAGCTGTTTTTACCTTACCAAGATCAAATCCTCTTCTTTCTGCCCCTCTCTCTTTCTGGTCTTCTCAATAGTTTTCTCTCTCAGGGAAGTCCTATTGTTTATAGTTCCAAATCTAAAGCAAATTAAAAGCTGCCTCATACCAAAAGGCTACTCCAAACCATGTAATCAGCAAGACAGGTAAAATCACTTGGTTCTATTATGTTGCAGATTATATAATTAGTCAAAGCAAAACGGGGCAAAGACATGTGGGAGCAAACAAGTTTAGGGCTACACTTCCCTTATGTATATTCAGCCTTTGCACAAAGACTTACTGTTCCCACCTTTCTTAGCAGATTCGAAAGTGCTGGGTTCCAATGCCATTTTAAGGTTTACAATCCCTGGAAGGGCTCAGATGAAAATGAGGCAGCAACCACATGGTTCCAGTTTCCTCCTCTGCCCCCACAAAGAAGCCTACTACACACCTCTAATTAAAGGATAAACATTAGCACTAGAAATTGTAATTAAAGGATTTATACACACCTAGGATCCTCTTGACAACACACTCATTCATATTACTGTGTAAAAGTTTTATTTACTCCCATGCGAACTTAGAATTGTAATGCGGTTTTATGGTCCATCCCAAAGGCATAACTTGAAGGGGCTGGAGACACCTTTGGGAAAAAAACGAAAACAAACAAGAAATCTAACTTTGAATTGAAATGATGACTTTTTTGCTGGGTGTGGTGGCTCACGCCTATAATCCCAGCACTTTGGGAGGCCAAGGTAGTCGGATCACCTGAGGTCAGCAGTTTGAGACCAGCCTAGCCAACATGGTGAAACCCTGTCTCTACTAAAAACACACACACACACAAAAAAAAATTAGCCAGGCATGGTGGCACATGCCTGTAATCCCAGCTACTCGGGAGGCTGAGGCAGGAGAATTGCTTGAACCCGGGAGGCAGAGGTTGCAGAGAGGAGATGGCACCACTGCACTCTAGTGGGCGAAAGAGTGAGACTCCATCTCAAAAAAAAAAAAAAAGAAGAAGAAGAAATGATGACTTTTTTAAACTGTTTGAAATATCTCTGAGAACTGTATTAGTAATATTTGCTAGGAGTCATTGTGGTGTCCACATACTAGCCCCCTTGGGGACAACATGATGTCACTTAGTGTCAAAATATTATGGGAGCAAGAGCCTAGGAGTTGGAGTCAGAAATGCAATAGCTTTGATTCTGGCTTTGATTCTTTCTAGTTGCTTACTTGTGGTATATTATTTAAATTCCTTGAGTCTCAATTTCCTCATAGAGCAAGATCAATATATGTTTCACAGGGTAGTTGTGGGGATTGAATGAGGTAAAGTATGTGAAGCCCAACAGAATGCCTTAGCACATATCAGGGTGAAAAGCTGCTCTGTTCTATATTTCTTTCTCTAAATTCTAGTAACAGATTCATTCAACCAGTGTTTCGACAAGTGCTTTTTGTGCTTCTTCGAGGTAAAAAGCACAAATCTAAGATTTTAGGCACTAAAAGGGATAAGTTATTATCTTTTCTTATTCTTAAAGAACTTATAGATCAGTGGACGACTTACTTATACATTACTTACACATATATAGAAATTTTATCTTAGGCACAATGTGGTAAGTAAAACTAATAGCTAATATTTATTTAACTCTTTCATTATGCCAAATATTGTGATTTATACCATTTAGTTTAATGCCCATAACCTTAGTGCTATAGGAGATATTAGTAAAGTTCTGTGAAAGCCCAGAGACAAAAAGTATTAATGCCAAGAAAGGACACTCTGAAGGCTCTTCTAGAGTATTTGTGATATTTAAATCAGGTTTTCAAAGATGAGCAGGATTTTAACAGCCTGAGATATTTAATTGTCTAGGAAGAAAAAGCCAGGCACAGTAGCTCACACCTATAATCTCAACACTTTGGGAGGCTGAGACAGGAGAATTGCTTGAGGCCAGGAGTTTGAGCCAGACTGAGCAACATAGTGAGACCCCTATCATCTCCACAAAAAAAAAAAAAAAAAAAGATTTTTTTTAAATTAACCGGGCATGGTGTCACATGCCTTGTAATCCTAGTTACTTGGAAGGCTGATAGCTTGAGCTCAAGAGTTGAGGTTACAGTGAGCTATGATAATACCACTGCACTCCAGCCTGCATGACATAGTGAGACCCAGTCTCAAAAAAAAAAAAAAAAAAAAGTGAAGGGAACAGAAACAGCAAATGCAAAGATCATGAAAGCGTTCAGTTCAGTATTTCTAGAAAACACAAGTATCCCATAGTAGCCGCTGGACTAGAAGATGAAGCTGTAAAGATAGGATAGAGATAAATGGTAGAGAGCACAGAGACCAAGCTAAGGACTAGATCATTTCCCTATGAATTACCCAATCAGATCTATGCTTTAAGAAGACCATGGGAGTGGAAGGAACAGATTAGAAAGAGGAGTAACTGGATATAGAGAGTCCAATTCTGGGCCTGGAAATAAAGGTCCAAAGAGTACATACGTTCACTACTATCCCTGCCAACAAGTTAAGGTAAATATAGTTCTTTCCAGTGGCATTTGTCTGTGTAGGGGGGAATAAAAGATTCAACCTGAATTTGTGGCTGTCACTGTCTTCCAGGAAGATTAGACTCCTGACAGCCTGAACTGTGGATTGAAGGGGTCTTCATGTGGGAAATTCAACAGGCTGAGAAAAAGTTGTTAAATAAAATTTAGGAACCAGAGAGAAGATATAAGCCAAGTCTAGGCCTCAGGAAGATTCATATTGGAATTTTTTTTTTTTACGTATCTGGGCCTTTTGTAGCTACACATCACACTCATAAAAATTCAATCACCAGTAATGCATCAACTCCAAAACAATCACTTGATAGCCTTTTTTCTTCTTTTTTGCAGTGGGTGGAAGGATAGTTTTTTTATTTTTATTTTTTTGCAGGTGTTTTTTCACATTTAATGCTCCTCAGCCTCTCAAGGAAAGGGTGTTTATCCTCATCCTTGTTTCCTAAGCCCCTACACAGGACACGGGACATAGAGGATGCTGCATAATTTAATAAATGTTTAATTATTTGATCAATTAATTCAAGTCAGAAGGCCATAATAGGCTAAACCAGACTTCAGCTGGTTCTAGTTATGTGTATCAATGTGAGAGCCACTTCTTTAGCATTTTAGACAAAGTGGCTCCATAAGGACCTTAGGTCCATTTCCAGGCCATCCTTGCATTTGTAAAAAGAAGGTTTCCAGAAGAAGGTTGTTTCCACTTCCCCCAAGCTCTATAATATGTATAAGACAGCACAAAATGCAATAGAATTTTTTCCCTAAATAGATATTTATTCTACTCTTCAGAACCTTGTAAGCATGGAGTATTGGCATTTTTGTGAATTGGTCTCCGCTGAACAGATAAATGCCTGATATATGCTAATATATATGATTTATGTATCTTTTTAGATAGACAAGCCTATACAAGAAGTCTAGAAGTTACAAACCTTCATTTTCTTCCTTGAGTCTTCTGTCAGTCTGTAATTGAGTCCTCCTTGTCTGGTCTCTGTCTGTCTTCACCTTTTATTTATTCCTGCTCTTTCTGCAGTGTCTCAGATCTTTCTTGTTGGCCTTTTGACATGGATTTTCAGTCAAATGGTTCCATCCAGTTTTCTCTCCAATGGAGCTGTGTGTGACTTGTACAGCTCCAGGGTAACTGAGAAAATAAAGGAAAATGATCATTCCTCATCCAACTCAAAATTAAATATGTAAAAGACAAATATTTCTTTTGTCTGATTGCATATTCAAGCAGACTCTATTGATATGCTTACAGAGTTGTTCTGATTTCTTTATTTTTCCAAAGAATCTTTTCTGTCATCCTTGATAGGTATGTGTCAGAACTCCAGAGAGTACAGTTAGAACCCTGGCCCCCCAAAAAAAAGGTGGAGGAGAAAATCCTGTCTTGATACAATACCATAAAGATATAAAGTAGGAAAAATTTTTAAAATTAATTTCCATGACATTGAGATTTTTCATATTTAAAAATTATATATCTATTTAACAAAAACTTCATAATGGCTCTACTATGAAGCTAATTTCAACCAGCTGGGACATAACATGAACAATGCTGACATGCTGCAGTTGAAAATATGAGCCCCAACAAGCCTTAATTTCCATGAAAGGATACATATTATTATGAACATAATCCAGAGGCAAAAAAAGGGTTAGCAAACAGAGAACTTTGGATAAATTATGTTCCATTAAACATGCCATTATTTTTAATGTTGTACTTACCGGACAATTTGTAGACCATTATTTTCGACAGAGGATGATTACAGAATTATCTTCATTTTTGAAGGAAAAAAACCAGAAAAAATGAAGTTAAACTTCAACTTAAAAGATTAGATCAAGCACAAAATAGTTTCATGGCCAAATTTGAGGGGTCTTGTTTAACATTAAGATGAGAAGAGGCGCTACTCACAGAGAGAAAGGATTTCAGATCTTGCAAACATTTAAATCTTGTATAACACAAGTTGGGGATTAGTCACAAGAAACAACAGAAGGAAAGCAGTTCACTGGATATACCAGTCTTTTGCACAGTTCATCCCCACTAATTAAAACACCTTTTCCACTTGGCAAACTACTATTCAACTCTCAAAACCCAAATCAGTGGTCACCTTCTCTAGGAAGCCTTCCTTACTCCCACCCCAGTTGAAGTTAATCCTGCCCTTCTCTGTATCATTCTCTACTTGTACCTAATTCTATTATTGTGCTTAATTATATTTATTTGTTCATATGTCAGCTTCTCTACTCAAAATATTAATTCCTTGAAAGCAGGCCAATATCTTATTGATCTTTGAAAAAGCAGAGTATCAGAAACATAATAGGCACATTATTCACCTTATGCAACTAAAGAAACAAGGACTAAATGTGCAAAATTGCCAAGCAGTTCTTGAAACATTTTGCACAGCCGAGAAGTCAAACAACATTCAGTCTTCAGCACCTTTGCCCTTTTTTGGCAATTTCTTTCACTCCCTTGATTTCAGCTGTTCTCATTATGATTACCAAATCTGCATTTCCATTCTTGAACTTTTGTCCAGATTCTAGATTCACTTTCACTGCCTGCTGAACATTTCCACATGAAAAGCTCATGAATGCCTCAACTTTCAATATACCCAAAAAGAATTTATTACTCCTCTGTCACAAATTTACCCTTCTTGCTGTGTTCTCTGTATTGGTTCATTGCTTCACCATCATCCCTGTATGACAAGTTAAGCACTTAGAATCAGCTTTTCTCCCTACTTTTGTATCCCCCACCCTATTCTCCTGTTGCCAAATCCTTTCAGTCTGCCTATCGACGGTCTTTTGCTTACCTCTTCTCTTTTCCACTTCTACTGAATTAGTTCAAGTTCTCAATATATTTCTCCTGACCAATGTAATAAGCTGCTAAGAGGCTTCCCGCTTCAAGCCTTTTCAACACAACTCCCATTATGCTGCAAATAACTTCCCTAAAACAGCAACATATTTATGTCGGTTTCCTGCTCAAAGACAACACTGATGGCTCTTCACTGGTGCAATTCCTCCTTCTGGCATGCCAAGGCCTCTGAGAGAGCCCCATGATCTCTCCTTTTCCTATGCATCCATCATTTTTTCATACTGCCCCACACAGTGCACACTCCATTCACACACCCTCCAGACATACCTCTCTACTCCTAAAACACGCCCTTTGCTGCCCCATCCCCAACAACATTGTTCTACCATACTGGTAGAACCCCTCTCACACTTCTTCTCCATTTCCCTATCAATGTCCTATTCATCCTCTAGGCGAGTGGTTCTTAACCTGTACTCCATAGACCCCCAAGGGTCCAGAGGTAAAATTAAGAGATTTGTGATTTAAATGGGAGAAAAATTACATTTCCATTTTCGCTAACTCCTAACTGAAATGTAGTATTTCCTTTTATTGTGAATCTAGGCAACAAACAATGAAAATATTAGAAGTACATAAGACTTTGTCACAAATAGAAATCACAGATATATCCATATCACATTATAGTCATTACAGATATCTTGAATTATTATTTATGCTCATTACTACTTTAAAATTACAACAGTTATTACACCTGCAAATGAAATTTTTTACTTAATGCCTTAATAAAGAAGTGTACTTATTATTATATCACAATTTTTTTATATTTCAAGAGCTATTTTGATACAATTGGTTTCAATTATAATCCTTTCTGTTTTATTTTATACATTACAAACATTATTTTGAGAACAGTTTATTAGACACAATAATGTTTAAGGATGCCCGTCTAGCATCCTTAAACTCTACCACAAGATGTTTTCCCACGCCTCACTCCTACCCCACACAGTATAAATTAATATCTTCCTCTACCTGATTCCATCAACTAGTTGAAACCCCTCCTGAGGCTCTAAGGAGGCCTGCCTTCTGCCTGCCTTCTTTTGTAGTTATTTATTAGTCATTTACTAGGCTTTGAGATCCCGGGGATAGGAACATTTATTTCCTGTTTTTAAGTAGCCCGTGCTGATTGCATCCATGGTAGGTGATGAACCTGAGTTGCGCTGAACACTTTTTTTTTTTTTTTTTTTTTGAGACGGAGTCTCGCTCTGTCGCCCAGGCTGGAGTGCAGTGGCGCAATCTCGGCTCACTGCAAGCTCCGCCTCCGGGGTTCACACCATTCTCCTGCCTCAGCCTCCCGAGTAGCTGGGACTAAAGGTGCGTGCCACCACGCCCAGCTAATTTTTTGTATTTTTTAGTAGAGACGGGGTTTCACCATGTTAGCCAGGATGGTCTCGATCTCCTGACCTTGTGATCCATCCGCCTCGGCCTCCCAAAGTGCTGGGATTACAGGAGTGAGCCACCGCGCCCGGCTGAACACATTTCTTTTTCAGGGAATGTTTTAGGTTGATGGAAATCAAATCAAGAAAATAGACATGTTGCTAGTGTATTCTGGTGGCTGAAACGAGTTTGTCAACTTGTAACACAAACTGAACTGCTCTGTTCTCCTACCTGATTTCTGTGTCTCAAAACAAGACAGGAAAACAAGGGCAAGGATGAAAAAGGTGACTCTAGAATTCTATCTTTGGTAATCCAGACACACAGCAATGAATAATTTATTTAAATATACATATATCTTTATGTATATGTGACTATGTATGCATATACTGCATATCAATGGTTTGGCATGCAGTATATAGTGTATACATTATATATATACATAATATATTAAATATATATTATTTTATTTATAGTTCCATCACACAAGTAGCAGTTTAAACAAGCTGGATTTGAACATTCACAAGAGAACATGTGGAATACTGACCAATCAAAAACCATCCATGCTTCAGGGTCAAAAAATGTATTTTTGAAACAATGATTTTTATTATTACTTGCTATTGCATAACATAAGGTCTTTGTGTGAGGATATAAAACAGTTCCTTCAATGAAGGTATTTATGTTCATTGATACCCAAATCCATAATCTTAATGGTATGGTTTAAAGAAATAATGTAACATAACACATTCATGGAGCACTCATCTCTGAACAATTAACGGAGATTGATAAAAATCAACACCAGATAAACACCCTTTTGACAATGAGCCTCATTATATGATGCATGGGAGAAACTGAAGTTGTGAATGATAAAGAAGATATAAAAGAAAATGCTGCAAGAGATTCAATTTAATACAAAGATGAATATTACAAATACATGTTTAACTGAATAATCAAATATTTAGTCATTCTTTTATGTTACTCCCACTAAAAAACCTAAGACATAACAAATGGCCCCAAAACCATCTGCTGGGAACATCCATTTGCATGCTAATTTTTTATAATTCATAGTTTGAAGTTATTTGTGCAAGCTTCCTATTCTCCTTCTTTAAATTTTGGCCATTTCTGTGTTCCCTGACTCATTCCTGCTTCTTACAACAGGCAAGGGAATTACCAATATTGGTAGTAGTAATAATAATAATAAACACCCATAAGTTATAATGTTCTGTAGCTTTTAATGTTTTAGCTACTAATATTTCATGTTAATTCTCATAAGAACACTGTAAGGAAAACAGGACAGGTATTATACTAAATATATAGATAAAGGGACTAAAGCTCATGGAAGTTAAGTAATTTGCTCAAGTTCCCACAGCCTGTGAATAATGAATAACACAGTCAAAACATGTATCCAGGCCTAATGAGTCTGAATGCAGTTCTCTTTCTGTTTCCATTCTACCCAAGGAAGAGTTAAAGATCATATAACTTCACTTGGGTGATTTCTGAATCTAATTTCAGCTCTTAACCAATCATTGTGGTTAAAGGAATGATTTACCACAGATATACAGTAGGCACTTGGTTATTTGTTCATTTAATTATGCAACAAATAGTTTTTTTAGCACCTCACATTTGCAAAGCCTATAAAATCGATTGGCAGATCCAATTGCCCGTAAGCACTTAGGGTATTTACACTACAAGGAAACAACTTAGACTGGTATATTTTTAACTTTTCAGGATAGTTTTCAAAGGGGAGTCAACACGGCAACTTATTAGTCATCTGCTTTATTCTTGTACCCATCCTAATTGTTAAGAGGAGGAAGGTAGAGAAGGACACTGTGTAGAAAATCAAAGGCTGTCATAGTGAACACTGTAGTACATCACCTAGATACCACCTCACCCAAGGTCATGCTCCCACCCCAGGAGCAACCTACATCCAATGACTAATCTATGCATGGGTGCAAAGTCCAAGCCTCATTGTGGAGCCAACTGTGCCCCCCTCATGCATAGACCATCCCAGCCCCTGAACCCAAACTGACTGCCCACTCCTGCTTCCTCACTCTGTCATAGACATTATTCTCATGGGACAAGAAAGAAGATTCTTCAGTGGGATTATGGAGCCAAATTGCCAACTGACCATTTAGTGTTGATCACTTCATGGTAGATGGAGCACAAATAGCCCCTGACATGTGTCAGTGGTGCTACTGTTAAAGTTGCCACCACTGGAGAACTGAAATTGTAATCCATTGGAAGAAAATGACTGGTAGGTGTAATGTCTCCTGCACTTGAGAAATATGGGAGAGATGGCAAGTGTAAGGATAGTGAAGGCTATTTCTTGGGGCAATCAGTGCTTTTGGAGAAAGATAATGAATGGCTGAGGGTAATTAATCAGCAATTGAAAACTAATTATCAAAGTCAGAGCACCTCAATGCAGCATATAAAGAGTCTCATCTCCTTCAGTCAAGGGACAAAAAGCTGAGGATGAGAAACTGAACTTAATAAGTAGCAGAGTTGAATTCTTCGTTCCTCCGAGTCACTATGCCAAGGCCAAGATTCTGATTTGGAAGAAATGAGACCCTGAAATATGGAATACCATATCTTTGGAAATCATGAGTCACCAGGTTCTCCTGAACTCTCTGGACTTCCAGAAGTAACCCACTCCTCCCTGTAAAAATCTAGCATTTCCCCTGTGCTTGAAGATGATATAGAGGCCCCTATCTTGCAAGACAGCATGGATCCCCTCAGAACATTCCCCCAACCTGTCTCCCTGGTTATTCAACCATTATCTAGTATTAAGTCACAACAAAACATAGTTTATGTTGAGCTGGGCCTGCTGAGCAGACAGAGACAATATCTGCAAAGAGCTGCAGAATCTAGACAACATGTACCAATAGGAGGCAAGAAAGTACATATGGGCTTGGATGCTGAGAGTGCTGGATCAAAGGAGGTAGAACATGAAGTTGGATAAATGAAAAGTTACTTATTTTGAAGCCCTCATTAGGATTATACATCCTGGCAAAGACCCTGGAAATTCATATTAGCACATTACTGAGATGATCCTTTGAAGTTTAGAGAAAACAAAGTCTAGTGAAGAATGCTCCAATTGCCATGGCAGATGGTAGAAGAGGGATCAAAGGGCTTAGAAAAATGGGTATACTAGCATACATATACTAAGTAAGACCAGAAAATCCACCAGCTAGCTTTGGCCTGCTGCAAGGCCCAGAGGACACTGTTTACCAAAACAATAAGAAATGCATCAGCTACAGGGACACCAGCATCACTGAGAAGCACAGTGGTGGCTGTCTTCTGTTGGCCAGGGCTGACAGTAATAAATTCCATTATTAAACTGAGCCCCTTGATAGCAGACTGGATAATAAAATCCTAAAATAATGGAGACCAGGTAGAGGAACATAGCCACCAGAAGTAAGGTGAACACTCAAGATTGGAATGGCAGCCTGGAGGGTCTGACTCACAGAGAGCTATGGAGATGATTAATAGAACATAGCATTCCTAAGGGAAATATAGATGGGATGGCAACAAGGGTACTGCTCAATTCACATAATCAAAAGAAATCAGAGATGGATGATCAGGAGGCTGTGGGCACATAAGAAGGCCAATCCCTTGCCCAGTTTCTGTACCTAAGCCAGTTTTGAGACCCAGAACTGACTGACCGAAGGAGATGCTGGGTCCCTAGGAGGAAGGCTCTGCAACACCATGGCAAGTACACATGGTAATGAGTCCCCAGTTCAAAAGGGACCTATAGCCATTTACTCAGGCAACCATATACTGGGGACAGGGTAATTTCAAATATTTTGAAGACTGTTGGATCCAGTGTTCATGCTGACATTTATACCTAAGAACTCAAAGCATCAGTCACCACCCTCTATTAGAGTGGAGACCCGGTTTGAAAAAAAAAAAAAAAGTCCAGCTCACAGACAGTCCACTGAATCCATAGACTCTCCCAATGGGTACTCCAATTGGAGAAGACTTTTTTGGTAGCTGGCACAACCTTAGCATTAGTTTCTTGGCCAGCCAAGAAAGTAAAACAAAAACAATTACATCTTGAGGATACTGGAAGATGTTTGTGCCACCCTTAAAGACCTAAAGGACTTAGGGGTGGTGTTGCCACCTAATTTCCATTCAATTTACCAGTCTGGGCCCTGAAAAATCAGGTAGATCCTGAAGGATAACTGTAAACTACCACAAACTCAACCAAGCACTAGCCCTCATTGCATCTGCTGTGCCAGGTGCTACAGCAGATTAATAGCCTCTAGTACATGGAGTGCAGCCATTGATCTGGCTTATGCATTCTTTTCCATCTCTATCAGAAATAGTTCTCACAACAGTGTACATGCACAACCTTGCCCAAGAGCTAATTTAACTCTCTTACTCTATATAATGATGTGGTATAAAGAGACCTGGATCATGCTGCTGTGTTGTAGAGCATCACATTGGTCTGCCATATCAATGATATGTAAATTGGACCAGAATATCGAGAAGTAGCAAGTATGTTGGAAGCTTTAGTAAAACATATAACACTTTGGCTTTCCGTGCTGATATTGTTCCAGCAAACATGGCAAACATTCTTAAAACCCACCCGACATTCTGTAAGAAGTGTGGCAAGCACCAATCCCACAAAGTGATACAGTACAAGAAGGGCAAGGATTCTCCATATGCCCAGGAAAAGTGCCATTATGACAGGAAGCAGAGTGGCTATGGTGGGCAGACTAAGCTGGTTTTCTACAAAAGGCTAAAAGTACAAAGAAGATTGTGCTGAGGCTTCAGTGTGTTGAGACCAACTGCAGATCTAAGAGAATGCAGGCTATGAAGAGATGCAAGCATTTTGAACTGGGAGGAAATAAGAAGATAAAGGGCCAAGTGATATCCAGTTCTAAGAATCATCTTTTGTTTTATTATGAAGAAAATACAAATTTGATTTATGTGAAAAACAAATGTATCACTCTGATGGACAGAGGTAAGCCCTACAAAGGTTAAAAGGTCTGCAACATCAGTAAAATATCGGGAGAGGATCCAATGATCTGGGATCATCCTGGGACATCCTCTCAAAATAAAAGAAGAAATTGCCTCTCCTGCCTCCCACCACAAAGAAAGAAGTAAAATGTCTGGCAGGCCTCTTGAGTTCTGGAGGAAGCATATTCTACACTTGAGAATATTACTCTAACCTATATACCAGAAAGCATGAAAGCTGACAATTGTAAAGGCAGCCCAATGCTGGAAAGGGTTCTGCAGCAAGTCCAGGTCATGACACAAACAGTCCTGCCACTTGGGCAATAGAACACAACAGACTCTATGGGCTTACAGGTGCTTGTGATGGGAAAAAACACTGTGTGGAGTTCACAGCAAGCCACGATATGGGAATCACAATTAAGAATTCTAGCATTCAGCCAGGCATGGTGGCTCACGTCTGTAATCCCAGCACTTTGGGAGACCAAGGCGGGCGGATCACGAGGTCAGGAATTTGAGACCAGCCTGACCAACATGGCGAAACCCCGTCTCTACTAAAAATTCAAAAATTAGCTGGGCATGATGGTGGGCACCTGTAACCCCAGCTACTCAGGAAGCTAAGACAGGAGAATCGCTTGAACACAGGAGGCGGAGGTTGCAGTGAGCCAAGATCGTGCCATTGCACTACAGCCTAGGCAACAGAGCAAGACTCCATCTCAAAAAAAAAAAAAAAAGAAAGAATCCTAGCATTTTACCAAGGTGGGTGAATCACAAAGTCAAGAGAGCAAGACCATCCTGGCCAACATGGTGAAACCCCGTCTCTACTAAAAATACAAAAATTAGCTGGGCGTGGTGGCAGGCACCTGTAGTCCCAGCTACTCGGGAGGCTGAAGCAGGGGAATTGCTTGAACCTGGGAGGCAGAGCTTGCAGTGAGCCAAGATCGTGCCACTGCACTCTATAGCCTGGGCAACAGAGCGAGACTTCGTCTCAAAAAAGAAAAAAAAAAAAAAAGAATGCTAGCATTCTAGAGCAAAGGCATACCACCAGCAATGGAAAATTAGGTACCTTCCAAAAAATACAGCTCTTGACATGCTACTGGGCCCTGGTGGAAATGGAGGCATGATCCACAGAACAGTAAATAACCATGCTGTCAGGACTGTCCACCATGAGCTGGATTCTGTCCAGTCTGAAGACCAGCTGTAGCAGTGGGATACATCCCAGTAATCTTAAAAGTTTTCACCCAGAAAAGAAATCCACCAAAACCCTGAAGGAGTTGTTCCCAGAACTTTTACCAGCAAAGGGATCTGAGCAGCACAAGCAGTAAACTTTAATAGACATTTTAATGTGCTATCCAGATCACCCCTTCGCTTCAGGCCAGAAACACTCATTCCCCCAGCTACCATGAGTATTACTGATGGACAGCTCACAGCTGATCGTTCCTCGAGATATTGCCCTCAGCTAATGAGAGCCACCTCTTCCAATGTCATGCTCCCTTCCCAGGGCAACTGGCATCAAATGACTGATCAATACAGAGCTACAAAGGCTCACTGCCCTTGGCCCAGGGCCATTTTAGCTCCATAGTTCCTGAGATTCAGCTGAGATATCTGTTGTGACTACAATACAGCTCAAATTTTCTCTCTCAATCATCCTGCATTCTTCATTCCCTTACAGGTGTTGATCCAAGAACATTCCCTAGTAAAATTTCTGCATGCTAATCTCTGAACTTTCTTCCCAGAGAATCTGACCTGTAACAGCTGTACCTAGCGTGGGCAATCTTTCCTTGATATACTCTTTTTACAACGAAAAGCTTTTTTTAGATATGGGATCTCACTATGTTGTCCAGACTGAAGTGTAATGGCTATTCACATGTGCAATCATAGCTCACTATGGCCTCAAATTCCTGGGCTCAACTGATTCTCCTGCCTCAGCCTCCCAAATAGCTGGGACTACAGGCACATGTCACCACACCTGGATGCAAAGGCTTTTTATAAACTAAGATTTTAGAACTTTGAAAAACAAAACTCACATGGCTGCCCTAATGTTTAATCCACAATTTCAATTTCCAAGTTCTTTCAAAAACTTATGTTAAAACTAAAAAGTCATCTAGACCATATAAATACCTATACTCTATATCTTTGTAGCTATTTATTTAAACAGCTGTTTTATTATGTTGTAAACATATTTTCCCATTCTATGAAATCAACATTATTGTTAAATTTTATCTTTCTTCTTTCATAAAATGATAAAAATTCATTGCCCACTATTTCATTCAGTTTCTACTGAGAAATAATTATAAATTCTTAAAACTTCACATCATCAATATTATCAATCTGCTGCCTTATACACTTGGTGTAGTAGGAGAACTACTTAATGAGGAATCTAGACTTCTTAGTTTAGCTTTTTTATGTGACTTTGTATTACTCACTTTATTTATTCATTTAACAAATATGGTGCAGTGCTTGGGGTGTTTCAGAAATTGCACTTAATTCTGAGCAGAAAGAATAAGGAAGACAGGCAGCCCCAATCCTCATAAAGATTAGAACCTAATGGTGAAAGCAGACATTAAACAAGTCATGATATAAATAATTGTTTGACTAACAATTGCGATATGTGTTCTGAAGAGTAAAGCCACAGTGTCATGAGTGTGTAGAACAGAAGGCCCTAACCTAGCCTAGGATGCCTGAAATTTCTTGAGGAAATGGCATTTAAGTTGAGATATAAAGAACAGATGAAACTTAGCAAGATGAAAAGGGGGAAAGAGATTTATAGACAGAAGGAACTTTATACTTGAAAATTCCATAAAGGGAAGAAGCTTAGTATGTTCGTAGAACTAAAGGAAGGCTACATAACAAGAGAATAGTAGAGACACAGGAGATTGGGAGCAAGCCATATCACACAGGGCCTTGTACATCAGAGGGACAGTTTTGAACTTTATCCTGGGTGCAGTAAGAAGCCATTTCAGAGTTTTAGACACAGATTTCCTTATATCCATAATGGTGATAATACCATCTGTCTGCTTACCTTATCAATTGCTAAGAAGATCAATAAGATATTGGATGTGAAAAAAAAAATCACAAGAGGGCAGAGCAGGGTGGCTGAACAGAAGCCTTCACCAATCATCCCCCACTCAAGAACACCAAATTTAACAACTATCTACACACAAAAAAGCACCTTCATGAGAACAAAAAGTCACATAAGCAATCACAGCACCTGGTTTTAACTTCATATTGCTGAAAGAGGCACTGAAGAGAGTAGTAAAGACAGTCTTGAATCACCGATGCCTCTCCTCCCCATCCCCTGATAGCAGCCATGTAGCACAGAGAATCCATGCATTTGGGACAGGGAGATTGCCCAGTGATTGTGGGACCCTGCATTGAACTCAGTGCTGCCATATCATGGCAGAAAGCAAAACCAGGCTAAACTCAGCTGATGCCCACCAACGGAGGGACCATGTAAACCAACCCTAGCAAGAGAAGAATTGCCCATCCTAGTTGTTGGAAATTGAGTTTTGACAAGCCTCGCCACCACAGGCTAAACTGCTCTGGGGTTCTAAATAAACCTGAAAGGCAGTCGTGGCCACAAGGACTGCAGTTCCTAGGCAACTGCTAGTGCTGTGCTGGGCTCAGAGCCAGTGGATGTTGGGGGCATGCAACCTAGTGAGACACCAACCAAGGCAGCTAAGGGAGGGCCTGCACCACCCCTCCCACAACCCAAGGCTCTCCAGCTTGCAGTAATAAAAGTAGCTTCTTCCTTCTACTGACAGAGGAGAGGGAGGATTAAAGAGGAGTTTTGCATCCCAGATATCAGCTCAGCCACAGTAGGACAGGGCACAAGGCAGAGTTGCAAGGTCCCCGTTTCAGACCCTAGCTTTCAGACAGCATATCTAGACACACTTTGCGCCAGAAGGGAACCCATTGCCTTGAAGGGAAGGACCCAGTCCTGGCAGCATTGTCACCTGCTGACTTCAGAGCCCTTGGGCTCTGAAGAATGAGCAGCAATACCCAGGTCATACACCTTAGGTGAGACTCTGAGCTGTACTGGCTTCAGGTGAAACCCAGCACATTCCCAGCTATGGTGGCTATAATGAAAGACTCCTTCTGTTTGACAAAAGCAGACAGAAAAGTAAAGGGAACTTTGTCTTGAACCTCAAGTACCAACTCAGTTACAGTAGGGTAGAGCACCAAGCAGTCTCTTGGAGTCCCTGATACCAGGTGTTGGCTCTTGGATGGCATTTTATGTCCTGGGCTAGAGGGGAGCCTATTGCCCTGAAGGCAACTCTAGGTCCACCCAGGGCCTGGGGGAACTCGTGGCTCTAAAGGGAATGGTACAAGCCTGTCTGGCTTTTCCACCTGCTGATTGTAGAGCCCTAAAGCCTTAAGTAAATATAGGTGATAGCCATGTAATGGTTACAGCAGGCCTTGGGCAAGACCCAGTGCTACGCTGGCTTAAGGTCTGACCCAGCATAGTCCCAATGGTGGTGGCTACATAACTGCTCGTGTCAACCCACCCCAGCTCCAGGTGGCTCAGCACAGACAGAGAGAGAGAGAGAGAGAGAGAGAGACACTCTGTTTGGGAGAAAGTAAGAGAAGAGAACAAGAGTCTCTTCCTGGTAATTGAGAGAATTCTTCCAAACCTTATCCAAAACCAAGGCAGTACCTCTATGAATCTGCAAGAACTACAGTATTACTGGTCTTGGGGTGCCCCTAATACAGATATTATATCACAATACCCAAGTCCCTTTGAATACCTGGAAAACCTTCCCAAGAAGGACAGGCACAAACAAGCCCAGACAGTGAAGACTGCAATAAACACAAAATTCTTCAATGCCCAGACACCAATTAACATCCATAAGCACCAAGACTATCAAAGAAAAATGGCCTCACCAAACAAACTAAATAAAGAACCAAAGACCAACCTGGAGAAACATGTGACTGTTCAGACAAAGAATTCAAAATCTATTTTGAGGAAATTCAAAGAAATTCAAGATGACACAGAAGGAATTCAGATTCTGTCAGATAAATTTAACAAAGAGATTGAAATAACTTCAAAGAATCAAACAGAAATTTTGGAGTTGAAAAATGCAATTGGCATACTGAAAAACACATCAAAGTCTCTTTATAGCAGAATTGGTCAAAGAGAAGAAAGAATTAGTGAGCTTGAACACACACTATTTGAAAATATACAGTTAGAAGAGACAAAAGAAAAAAGAATGAAGCACGCCTTGAAGACCTAGAGAATAGCCTCAAAAGGATAAATCTAAGAGTTATTGGCCTTAAAGAGGAGATAAAGACAGAGATAGGGGTAGAAAGTTTATTCAAAGAAACAACGGGCTCGGCATGGTGGCTCACACCTGTAATTCCAGTACTTTGGGAGGCTGAGGCAGGCAGATCATGTGAGGTCAGGGGTTCAAGACCAACCTGGCCAACATGGTGAAACCCCATCTTTACGAAAAAATACAAAAATTAGCCAGGCGAGATGGTGTGCGCCTGTAATCCCAGTTACTCAGGAGGCTGAGGCATGAGAATCACTTGAACCCAGGAGCTGGAGGTTTCAATGAGATGAGATTGTGCCACTGCACTCCAGCCCGGGAGACAGAATAAGACCCTGTCTCAAAAACAACAACAACAAAAGAAATAATAATGGAGAACTTTCCAAATCTAGGGAAAGATATCAATATGCAAGTACAAGAAAGTTATAGAACACCAAGTAGCTTTAACCCAAATAAGACTACATCAAAGCATTTCATAATCAAACTCCCTAAGGTCAAGGATAAAAAAGATAGCCTAAAAGCAGCAAGATAAAAGAAACAAATGACATACAATGGAGCTCCAATATGTCCGGCAGCAGACTTTTCTGTGGAAACTTTACAGGCCAGAAGAGAGTGGCATAACATACTTAAAGTGCTGAAGGAAAAAAACTTTTACACTAGAATAATATATACAGTGGAACTATCCCTCAAACATGAAGGAGAAATAAAGACTTTCCCAGACAAACAAAAGTTGAAGTATTTCATCAACACCAGACTTGCCCTACAAGAAATGCTAAAGGAAGTTCTTCAACCAGAAAGGAAAGGATATTAATGAGCAACAATATATCATCTGAAGGTACTAAATTCATTGGTCATTGTAAGCACAGAAAAACACAAATAACGTTAACACTGTTAACTGTAGTATGTAAACTACTCATATCTTAAGTAGAAAGACTAAATATGAACCAATCAAAAATAATAACTACAACAACTTTTCAACATATTGACATTACAATAAGATATAAATAGACACAAGGAAAAGTTAAAAAGCAGGGGGACAGAGTTAGAGTGTAGAGTTTTTATTAGTTTTCGTTTTCCTTGTTTGTGCAGGCAGTGTTGTCATTAGTTTAAAATAATGGGTTATAAAATAGTATTTGCAATCCTTGTGGTAACCTCAAATCAAAAAACATACAACAGATACACAAAAAATAAAAAAAAAAAAGATTAAATCATACCACCAGAGAAAATCACCTTCACTGAAAGGAAGACAGGCAGGAAGGAAAGAAGAAAAAGACCAGAAAACAAATAACAAAATGGCAGGAGTAACTCCTTCTTATCAATAATAACATTGAATGTAAATACACTAAACTCTCCAATCAAAAGACATAGAGTAGCTGCATGGATTTTTTGTAAAAATTTACCAAGGAAAATTTACCAAGCAAATGGAAAGAAAAAAAAAGGTTGCAATCCTAGTCTCTGACAAAACAGATAAACCAACAAAGATCAAAATAGATAAAGATGGGCATTCCATAATGGTAAAGGAACCAATTCAACAAGAAGAGCTAACTATCCTAAATATATATGCACCCAATACAGGAGCACCCAGATTCATAAAAAAAAAAGTTCTTAGAGACCTACAAAGAAACTTAGACTCCCACACAATAATAGTGGGAGACTTTAACACCCCACTGTCAATATTAAACAGATCAACATGACAGAAAATTAACAAGAATATTCAGGAGTTCAACTCAGCTCTGGATCAAACAGACCTAACAGACATCTACAGAACTCTCCATGCCAAATCAACAGAATGTACATTTTTCTCAGTGCCACATGGCACCTATTCTAAAATAAACCATATAATTGGAAGTAAAACACTCCTCAGCAAATGCAAAAGAACCAAAATCATAACAAACAGTCCCTCAGACAACAGTGCAATCAATTTACAACTCAGGATTAAGAAACTCACTCAAAACCACACAGCTGCATGGAAATTGAACAACCTGCTCTTGAGTGATTCCTAGGTAAATAATGGAATTAAAGCAGAAATCAAAAAGTCCTTTGAAACTAGTGAGAACAAAGAAACAATGTACCAGAACCTCTGGGACCCAGCTAAAGCAGTGTTACAAGAGAAACTTATAGCACTAAATACCCACATCAGAAAGCTAGAAAGATCTCAGATCAACACCATAACATCACAATTAGAAGAGCTAAAGAAGCAAAAGCAAACAAATCTAAAAGCTAGCAGAAGACAAGAAATAACTAAGATCAGAGCAGAACTGAAAGAGATAGAGACATGAAAAGCCCTTCAAAAAAATCAGTGAATCCAGGAGCTGGTTTTTTGAAAAAAATAACAAAATAAATAGATTGCTAGCTAGACTAATAAAGAAGAAAAGAGAGAAGAATCAAATAGACACAATAAAAAAAGATAAAGGAGACATCACCACTGACCCCACAGAAATACAAACTACCATCAGAGAAAACTATAAACACCTCTGTGCAAATAAACTAGAAAATCTAGAAGAAATGGATAAAATCCTGAACACACACACCTGCCCAAGACTAAGCCAGGAAGAAGTTGAATCTCTGAATAGACCAATAACAAGCTCTGAAATTGAGGCAGAAATTAATAGCCTATCAACCAAAAAAATCCCAGGACCAGATGGATTCACAGCCAAATTCTACCAGAGGTACAAAGAGGAGCTGGTACCATTCCTTCTGAAACTATCCCAAACAATTGAAAAGGAGGGACTCCTCCCTAACTCATTTCATGAAGCCACCATCATCTTGATACCAAAACCTGGCAGAGACACAACAAAAAAAGAAAGCTTCAGGCCAATATCCCTGGTGAACATTGATGCAGAAATCCTCAATAAAATACTGGCAAACTGAATCCAGCAGCACATCAACAAGCTTATCCACCATGATCAAGTCGACTTCATTCATGGGATGCAAGGCTGGTTCAACATACACAAATCAATAAACATAATCCATCACATAAACAGAATCACTGACAAAAACCACATGACTATCTCAACAGATGCAGAAAAAGCCTTTGATAAAATTTAACATCCTTTCATGTTAAAAACTCTCAATAAACTAAGTATTAATGGAACATATCTCAAAATAATAAGAACCATTTATGACAAACCCACAGCCAATATCATACTGAATGGGCAAAAGCTGGAAGCATTCTTTTTGAAAACCGGCACAGGACAAGGATGCCCCCTCTCAATACTCCTATTCAACATAGTATTGGAAGTTCTGGCCAGGGCAATCAGGCAAGAGAAAGAAATAAAGCATATTCAAATAGGAAGAGAAGAAGTCAAATTGTCTCTGTTTGCAGACGACCTGATTGACTATTTAGAAAACCCCATCATCTCAGCCCAATATGCAAAATCACAAGCATTCCTACACACCAACGACAGACAGACAGCCAAATCATGAATGAACTCCCATTCACAATTCCCATTCCCATTCACAATTGCTACAAAGAGAATAAAATACCTAGGAATACAGCTAACAAGGGGTGTAAAGGACCTCTTCAAGGAGTACTGACAAACCACTGCTCAAGGAAATAAGAGAGAACACAAACAAATGGAAAAATATTCCATCCTCATTGATAGAAAGAATCAATATCATGAAAATGGCCATACTGCCCAAAGTAATTTATAGATTCAATGCTATTCCCATCAAACTACCATTGACATTATTCACAGAACTAGAAAAAGGTACTTTAAATTTCATATGGAAACAAAAAAGAGCCTGTATAGCCAAGACAATCCTAAGCAGAAAGAACAAAGCTGGAGGCATCATGCTATCTGACTTCAAACTATACTACAAGGCCACAGTAACCAAAACAGCATGGTTCTGGTACCAAAAGAGACATATAGACCAATGGAACAGAACAGATACCTCACATATCTACAACCATTTGATCTTTGACAAACCTGACAAAAACAAGCAATAGGTAAATGATTCCCTATTTAATAAATGGTGTGGGGAAAATGGCTAGCCATATGCAGAAAACTGAAACTGGACCCTTCCTTACACCTTATACAAAAATTAACTCAAGATGGATTAAAAACTTAAATGTAAAACCCAAAACCATAAAAGCCCTAGAAGAAAACCTAGGCAATACCATTCAGGACATAGGCATAAGCAAAGACTTCATGATGAAAACACCAAAAGCAATTACAATAAAAGCCAAAATTGACAAATGAGATCTAATTAAACTAAAGAGCTTCTGCACAGCAAAATAAACTATCATCAGAGTGAATAAGCAACCTACAGAATGGGAGAAAATTTTTGCAATCTACCCATCTGACAAACTCTAATATCCAGAATCTACAAGGAACTTAAACAAATTTACAGGAAAAATACAAACAACCACATCAAAAAGTGGGCAAAGCATATGAACACACACTTCTTGAAAGAAGACATTTATGTAGCCAACAAACATATGAAAAAAAGCTCATCATCACTGATCATTAGAGAAATGCAAATCAAAACCACAATGAGATACCATCTCATGCCAGTCAGAACAGTGATTATTAAAAAGTCAAGAAACAATAGATGCTGGCAAGGCTGTGGAGAAAAAGGAATGCTTTTACACTGTTGGTGGCAATGTAAATTAGTTCAACTATTGTAGATGACAGTGTGGCAATTTCTCAAGGATCTAGAACCAGAAATACCATTTGATCCAGCAACCCCATTACTGGGTATATACCTAAAGGATTATAAATCATTCTACTATAAAGACACATGCACACATATGTTTATTGCAGCACTATTTACAATAACAAAGATGTGGAACCAACCCAAATGCCCAACAATGATAGACTAGATAAAGAAAATGTGATATGTATACACCATGGAATACTATGCAGCCATAAAAAGGAATGAGATCATGTCCTTTGCAGGGACATGGATGAAGCTGGAAGCCATCATTCTCAGCAAACTAACACAGGAATAGAAAACCAAACACTGCATGTTCTCATTCATAAGTGTGAATTGAACAATGAGAACACATGGACACAGGGAGGGGAACAACATGCACCAGGGCCAGTCGGGGAGTGGGGGATGAGGGGAGGGAGAGCATTAGGACAAATAGCTAATACATGCAGGGCTTAAAACCTAGATAATGATTTGACATGTGCAGCAAACGACCATGCCACACGTATACCTGTGTAACAAACCTACACATTCTGCACTTGTATACCAGAACTTAAAGTAAAATAAAAATAATAATAATAATAATAATAATAAACAAGCCTCCATGATCTGTTGCCTACAAGAAACACGCTTCACCTATAAAGACACACATAGACTGAAAGTAGAGATGTAAAAAGATATTCCACGTCAATGGAAACCAAAAAAGAGTAATGGTAGTTATACCTACATCAGACAAAATAGATTTTGGGACAAAAACCATAAGAAGAGACAAAGAATGTCATTATATGATTATTAAGGGGTCAGTTCAGCAAGAGGATGTAACAACTATAGGAATACCCAGATATATAAAGCAAGTATTATTAGAGCTAGAGGGAGAGATAGACCCCAATACAATAATTCCTGGAGATGTCAACATCTCGATTTCAGATCTTTCAGACAGAAATCAACAAAGAAATATGGAACTTAATCTGCATTACACACCAAGTGAACCTAGTAGATATTTACGGAACATTTCATCTCATGGCTATAGAATGCACATTCTTCTCAGTAGATGGATCGTTCTCAAGGATAACCATATGCTAGGTCACAGTACAAGTCTTTTTTTTTTTTTTTTTTTTTTTTTTTTGAGACAGAGTCTCACTCTGTTGCCCAGGCTGGAGTGCAGTGGCGCAATCTCGGCTCACTGCAAGCTCCGCCTCCCGGGTTCACGCCATTCTCCTGCCTCAGCCTCCCGAGTAGCTGGGACTACAGGCGCCTGCCACTACGCCCGGCTAATTTTTGTATTTTTAGTAGAGACGGGGTTTCACCTTGTTAGCTAGGATGGTCACAATCTCCAGACCTCGTGATCTGCCCACCTCGACCTCCCAAAGTGCTGGGATTACAAGCGTGAGGCACTGCACCCAGCCCACAGTACAAGTCTTAAAACATTCAAGAAATTGAAATAATATCAAATATCTTCTCTTCCCTAACCATAATGGAATAAAACTAGGAATCAATGCCAAGAGGAATTTTGGAAACTATAAAAACACATTGAAATTAAATAATATGCTTCTGAATGACCAGTGGGTCAATAAAGAAATTAAGAAGAAAATTGACAAATTTCTTGAAACAAATGATAATGGAAACACAACATACCAAACCCTATGGTATACAGCAAAAGCAGTACTAAAAAGGAAATTTACAGTCATAAGTGTCTACATCAAAAAAGAAAAGGGTGGGGCAGTGGCACATGCCTGTAATCCCAGCACTTTGGGAGGCCAAGGCAGGCATATTGCTCGAGCTCAGGAGTTCGAGACCAGCCTGAGCAGCATGGTGACACTCTGTCCGTACAAATACAAAACAATTAGCCAAGTACAGAGGTGCACACCTGTAGTCCCAGCTACTCAGGAGACTGAGGTGGGAGGATTGCTTGAAACTGGGAGGTCAAGGCTGCAGTAAAACAAGATCATGCCACTGCACGCCAGCCTGGGCAGCAGAGTAAGAACTTGCCTCAATAAAAATAAAAAATAAAAAAGAAGAAAAACTTCAATAAATAAACTAATGATGTGTTTAAAGAACTAGAAAAGCAAGAATAAACCAAACCCAAAATTAGTAGAAGAAAAGATATAATAAATATTAAAGCAGGAATAAATGAAATTGGAACAAAGAAAACAATACAAAAAATCAACAAAATAGAAAGTTGGTTTTTGGAAAGATAAAAAATTGACAAACCTTTAGCCAGACTAAGAAAAAAGAGAGAAGACCCATATACATAAAATCAGAGATAAAAAAGGAGGCATTGCAACCAATACCACAGAAACTCAAAGGATCATTAATAGCTACTATGACCAACTATATTCCAATAAATTGAAAAATTCAGAATAAACAAATTCCTAGGCACATACAACCTATCAAGATTGAACCATAGGCTGAGTATGGTGGCTCACGCCTATAATTGCAGCACTTTGGGAGACAAAAGCAGGCAGATTGCTTGAGCCCAGAAGTTTGAGACCAGCCAGAGCAACACGACAAAACCCCATACAAAAATTAGCCAGGTATTGTGGCATGTGTTTGTAGTCCCAGCTACTCGGAAGGCTGAGGTGGGAGGACCACCTGTGTCCAGGAGGACAAGGCTACAGGGAGCCGTGATCACACCATTGTACTCCAGCCTGGGCAACAGGGTGAGATCCTGTCTCAAAAAAAAACAAAAACGAAATTTTTTAAAAAGATTGAACAATGAAGAAATCCAAAACCTGAACAAACCAATAACAAGAAACAAGATGAAAGTCATAATAAAAGGTCTCTCGGCAAAGAAAAGTCTGGGACCCAATGGCTTCACTCTTGAATTCCACCAAGCCTTTAAAGAACTGATACCAACCCCACTCAAATTATTCCAAAACAATAGCGGAGAGGATACTTCCAAACTCATTCTACAAAGCCAGTATTACCTTGATATCAAAATGAGACAAAGACACATGAAAAAAAGAAAACTACAGGACAATTTCCCTAATGAATATTGATCCAAAAATCCTCAACAAAATACTAGCAAAGTAAATGCAACAGCACATTAAAAAGATCATTCACTATGACCAAGTGGGATTTATCCCAGGGATGCAAGGATGGTCCAACATACGCAAATCAATCAATGTGATACATCAATCATATCAACAGAATGGAGGACAAAAACCATGTGATCATCTCAATTGATGCTGAAAAAGAAATTTGGATATTTTAACAATATTGATTCTCCCAATCCATGAACATGGAATATTGTTCCATTTTTATGTCCTCTTTAATTTCTTTCATCAATATTTTATAGTTTCATTGTAGAGATCTTTCACTTCTTTAATTAAGTTCATTCCTAGGTATTTTATTGTATTTGTTGCTATTATAAATGAGATTAGCTTTGTGATTTCTTTTTCAGATTATTCACTGTTCGCAGATGGAAATGCCACTGATTTTGTATCCTGCAACTTTACTTAATTTGTCAGTTCTAACAGCTTTTCTGTGGAGTCTTTAGGTTTTTCCAAATATAAGATCATATGATCTGCAAACAAGAAAAATTTGACTTCTTTCTTTCCAATTTTGATGCCCTTAATTTCCTTCTCTTATCTTATTGTTCTATCTAGGACTTCCAGTACTATGTTGAGTAACAGTGATGACAGTGGTCATCCTTGTCATGTTCTAGATCTTAGAGAAAAGGCTTTCAGTTTTTTCCCCATTTGGTATGGTGCTAGCTTTGGGTGTGTCAAATATGGCTTTTAATATGTTGAGGTATGTTGCTTCTATACCCATATTGTTAAAATATCCATGCTACCTAAAGCAATCTACAGATTCAGTGCAACCCCTATCAAAATATCAATTACATTCTTTAACGAAATAGAAAAAGCAATCCTAAAATTTATGTGGAACCACAGAAGACCCAGAATAGCCAAAGCTATCCTAAGCAAAAAGGAAAAAACTGGGAATCACGTTACCTGACTTCAAATTATACCACAGAGCTATGGTAACTAAAACAGCAAGGTACTGGCATAAAAAGTGACACATAGACCAAGAGAACAGAATAAAGAACCAAAAGTAAATCCACACATCTACAGTGAACTCATTTTTGAAAAAGTTTCCAGGAACGTACACTAGGGATAGGATTTCTCTTCAATAAATACTGCTGGGAAAACTGAATATCCATATGCAGAAGAATGAAACTTGACCTCTATCTCTCGTCATATATAAAAATCAAATCTAAATTGATTAAAGACATAAATCTGAGACCTCCAACTATGAAACTACTACAAGAAAACACTGGGGAGGCCAGGAGCAGTGGTTCACGCCTGTAATCCCAGCAATTTGGGAGGCCAAGGTAGGCAGATCACCTAAGGTCAGTAAGGAGTTCGAAACCCACCTGGCCAACATGGTGAAACCCCATCTCTACTAAAAATACAAAAATTAGCCAGGCGTGGTGGGGATGCCTGTAATCCCAGCTACTCAGGAGGCTGAAGCAGGGGAATCGCTTGAATCCAGGAGGTGGAGGTTGCAATGAGCCGAGATCGAGCCATTGCACTCCAGCCTGGGTGACAGAGCGAGACTCCATCTCAAAGAAAAAAAGAAAAGAAAAGAAAAGAAAAGAAAAAGAAAACATTAGAGAAACTCTCTAGGACATTACAGTGGGCAAAGATTTCTTTACCCCACAAGCACAGGCAACCAAAGGAAAAATGAACAAATGGGATCACACCAAGTTAGAATGCTTCTGCACAACAAAGGCAACAATCAGCAAAGTGAAAAGACAACCCACAGAATGGGAAAAAATATTTGCAAACTACTCATCTGACAAGGGATTAATAACCAGAGTATGTAAGGAGCTCATACAACTCTATAAGAAAAAAAATGCATAATTCAATTAAAAAATTGGCACAGGATCTGAATAGGCATTTCTCAAAAGAAGACATAAAAATGGCAAACAGGTTTGTGAAAAGGTGATCAATGTCACTGACCATCAGAGAAATGCAAATCAAAACTACAATGAGATAACATTTCACCTCAGTTAAAATTGTATAGATCCAAAAGTCAAGCAATAATGAATGCTGGCAAGGATATGAAAAAAAGAGAACCCCTGTACACTATTGTTGGGAATGTAAATTAATACAACCACTATAACAAACAGTTTGGAGGTTCCTCAGAAAACTGAAAATAAGCTACCTTATAATCCAGCAGTACCACTGCTAGGTATATACCCAAAAGAAAGAAAATCAGTATATCAAAAAGATATCTGCACTCCCACATTTATTGCAGCACTATTCACAACAGCCAAGATTTAGAAGCAACCTAATTGTCCATCAATAAATAAGTGGACAAAGAAAACATGATATATATACACAATGGAATACTATTCAGCCATGAAAAATAATGAGATCCTGTCATTTGCAACAACATGGATAGAACTGAAGATCATTATGTTAAGTGAAATAAGCACTTAAGTGGAGATGGTTAATGGGTACAAAAATAGAAAGAATTAATAAGAACTAGTATTTGATAGCACAATAGGGTGACTATTGTCAATAATAATTTAGCTGTACATTTTAAAATAACTTAAAAAGTCTAATTGGATTGTTGTTAACACAAAGGATAAATGCTTAAGGTGATGGATAACTCGTTTACTCTGATGTGATTATAACACATTGCATGCCTGTATCAAAATGTCTCATGTACCCTATAAATATATATACCTACTATGTATCCACGAAAATTAAAAATTATAAAAGATAATAGATGTAAATGTACTTTATAAAATATGAGGTACTCTACAACAAAAGGCCTTATTATTGTCAACTGTGTCATGTTGTTAATTAGATTGTCAGTTTCACCACCCAAGCAAAACAGCAAATGCATAATTCATATTTTGACCAAATAAATAAATAAAACAAGCTCATTAAGACATTTTTAAAATACATTCTCCGAACTCCAACTGCAATTGCAAGTTCTCTAATTTTAAAATCAGGTGCTCCTTCAAGCTGATTAAAACACAATAAAATATATCTAAGTATTTTAGCCACACCCTTGCATTATGTATGCTTTACATACAATGTCATGTTATGTCATTCCATTGTATCACAATTTGGGGACAAAAGCTGTAAAGTATATCTATATAAAATCAGTTCATCTTCTTCACACAAATGACCATTTTCAGAAGGATTCCATTTTTTTTGTAATTAAGAAACAGAAAACTCTAAGATACTTTTGACACATACAAAAGTAATACAAACAATAGACAGAACACTAAAATTAGGCAGCCTATGGTCTATCAACCAAAAAAGGAGCATGGAACAACTTAAATAATAATAGTAATAATAATGTCAACTCTTTACTGAGCATATATCATGAGCCAGACATTTGTGTTCAATGGTTTGCTTGTATTACCTCTTTGATTCTTCACAACCATCCTATCAGGAAGGTATTTAATTATCAGCCCAATTTTATAAATAATGAAGTCCCCAAAAAAGGAGTTAAGTAAGTTGCCAGGGTCATGAAGCTGATAAGAAACAAAGGAATTATTAGAATTCAAGTCTGCCAGACTGCAGAGCCCATGGACTCACTTACACTTTCTTGGTTGCCACCATTTATTGTAAGAAACACCATCTCCAGGTACCATCCCTAAATACACATGACTTAATCTAGATATGCATAGTTTATTTGTCACCAAATTAATATTATATGTGGAAAAATCTCATTTTCTTTCAAGTTCCGTTGACTCAGTTATTCAGAATACATATAGATGGGTCATTTATAACCACTTAACTCTCTCTAGGTTACGTATATAGAACTACTATTCTAGAATCTAGCAGGAAGTTTTTAAAGCTAAAATGTACAAATTCTTCTTCTAATGGGGAAAAATGGTATTTGAGTATTTTTCATGTGACAGATGCTTCACATACTTTATCTCACTTAATTCTCAAACACAGTAAAGTAGGTATTAATACCTCAATTTGCTTATGATTAAGCTGAAGTCCAAGCCCAGGATCACACTATAAGAGGCAGAACCATCATTTGAACCCACGCCCTAAATAGGCTCCAAAACCCACTCCCTAACTAGGCCACCCTGCTTAAACTAAGAACGAAATGTGGGAAAACAGGCAAATACAGCGAGATTATATGTGCTTGCCATATGCTAATACCAATGCAATGTACAACACAGACAAGAGAAACACAGATAATAGAATTTCAAGATCAATGGAAAAGATGGATACCTTTCTTGGTGCTTCTTTCTTAGCCCTTCAAAAAATACCTCACAATACTAAACTAGGGGCAAAGGGGCCTCGTAAAACCAGTGAAAAGGGTTCTTTGCTCTTCAGTTCCTCACGCAATGGTATGTCACTATTTCCTTTTGAAATGCAGGAAATATCCCCATCTTGTGGGATTTTAGGGTATTGCTGTAACAGACCACTTTGACCATATTACATTTTTGCAACCACAGGCTTTATTGCTTAATAAAAGAGTCCATTATATATATGTTCTAGTTGTTTCAAAGCCAGATAACAAACAATTTACGTTACACAAATGTGGAGATGTTCCATCACATTTGCATTTCTGAAAAAGAAGAGAATTTCATCCTACCGCACCCCTATATGCAACATATTTCTTAAGGACAAGAACCAATGCATGAACCAGGTAGTGTTGGTTAATACTGAGTGTCAACTTGATTGGATTGAAGGATGCAAAGTACCAATCCTGGGTGTGTCTGTGAGGGTATTGCCAAAGGAGATTAACATTTGAGTCAGTGAGCTGGGAAACGCAGACCCACCCTTAATCTGGGTGGGCACAATCTAATAAGCTGCCAGCAAATATAAAGCAGGCAGAAAAACGTGAAAAGGCAAGATTGTCCTAGCTTCCCAGTCTACATCTTTCTCCCGTGCTGGATGCTTCCTGCCCTTGAACATCAGACTCCAAGTTCTTCAGATTTGGAACTCGGACTGGTTTCATTGCTCCTCAGTTTGCAGATGGCTTATTGTGGGATTGTGGAACCTTGTGATTATGTGAGTTAACATTATTTAATAAACTCCCCTTTATATACACATATATATATATATATGAGTTTATAATATAATAGGACAGTAGATAAGACTATAAGGAGACTATAAGGAGATAAGATATAAGGATATATATATCCATATATATATCCATATATATATCCATATCCATATATATATTTATATATATTTATCCTATTAGTTCTGTCCCTCTAGAGGACCCTGACCAATACAGGTTTTGGTACCAGCAGTGGTTCTAGAGGAACAGAATATTAAGGATGGAGTTCTTTAGATGGTTTTGGGGTTTCTGGAGTTGGCTGCTTAATATGATTACACCCAAAAACGCTAAGGACTCTACTTCTAATGGAGAACACTGGTAGCCCTTGGAATGAACTGTTCAGAGAGTTATGCAAAATAAATGCATTTGACACTCCTGATTCACTGCTTGTGAGAGGCAAGGAGTTTAGTGACTCTATACATAATACCTTTGACCATATGTGGAGAACCAAGGAACATAATGAAGCTGGTTTGTTATTCCTAAGTTCACTGGATAAAGTGATGAAAGAAAATTATGAACTCAGGGATTCAGGGATTCTAACTCCCAACTTCAGAAGCAGATACTGAGCCTCAAATCTTCTAAGATTGTCCTGAGTCAGAGTCTTATCTCCTGTAGAGAAAGAGCTGAAATTGTGGAAAATCAGACACAAGCCCTTATCATGTGAGTGGCTGACCTGCAATGAAAGGTGCATGCACAGCCTCACCAGGTGTCTACTGTTAAAGTAAGGGTATTGATTGGAAAAGAATGGGACCCTGCTACTTAGAATGGGGATATGTGGGAGGACCCTGATGAAGCTGGGGACACTGAGCTCGTAAACTCTGATGAACCTGTCTTGCTAGAAGAAACAGCTTCCTCATCCCCAGTAGTGGCAAAATCCCCTCCTCAATCCATGCTGCCTTCAGCCTTTCCACCTTTGTTTGAGGAGATAAACTCTCTTCTGCCTGAGGCAATAGTGATGGCCTCCCCTGAGGCAGTTGCCAGTCAAGATAATGTTGATTCTCCTCAGAAGCCACCCCCAATACTCCTATTTGCTTCTAGACCTATAACTAGACTAAAGTCCTGGCAGGCCCCTAGAGGTGAGGTTGAGAGTGTGACCCATGAGGAGGTGCGCTACACTCAAAAAGAACTGCTTGGTTTTTCTAATTTATATAAATAGAAATCTGGAGAGCAGGCATGGGAATGGATATTAAAGGTGTGGGATAGTGGTAAAAGGAACATAGAGAAGGATCAGGCTGAATGTATTGATTTGGGCCCACTAAGTAGGGATACTGCATTTAATGTTGCAGCTCAGGGAGTTAAAAAAAAGTTCTAATAGCTTATTTGCTTGGTTAGCTAAAATATGGATTAAAAGATGGCCCACTAGCCAGGCGCGGTGGCTCAGGCCTGTAATCCCAGCACGTTGGGAGGCCAAGGTGGGCTGATCACGAGGTCAGGAGATCGAGACCATCCCGGCTAACATGGTGAAACCGTGTCTCTACTAAAAATACAAAAAGTTAGCCAGGCGTGGTGGCGGGCGCCTGTAGTCCCAGCTACTCCGGAGGCTGAGGCAGGAGAATGGCATGAACCTGGGAGGCAGAGCTTGCAGTGAGCCGAGATGGCGCCCCGGCACTCTAGCCTGGGCAACAGAGTGAGACTCTTTCTCAAAAAAAAAAAAAAATGGCCCACTGTGAGCAAGCTGGAAATGCCTGATCTCCCATGGGTTAATGTAGAGGAAGGGATTCAAAGGCTTAGGGAGATTGGGATGGTGGAGTGGATTAGTCACTTTAGACCTACTCATCCCAGATGGGAAGGTCCAGAAGATATATCCTTGACCAATGCTTTGTGAAATAGATCTGTGAGGGCAGCACCTACATTTTTGAAAGCTGTGTAATTGCTTTTCTCTGTATGTCAGATCTAACAGTGGGAACCACAGTCACTCAACTACAAAATTTAAATACAATGGGAATAATTGGATCCCGAGGTGGCAGGGGCCAAGTGGCAGTACTCAATCATCAAAGGCAAGGTGAGCATAGCTACCATAATGGACAGCAGAGGCAAAGCAGCAATCAGAATAGTCTGAATCATGTAGAGCTCTGGCATTGGCTAATTAATCATGGTGTTCCTAGAAGTGAAATTGACAGGAAGCCTACTGCATTCCTACTTAATTTATATAAGCAGAAAATTTTCAGGTTGAGTGGGCAAAAGACTAATTTGAATTATAAAAAGAGAGAGTCATGGCCCCTCAATCCATTTCCAGACTTGAGCCAGTTTACAGACCCAGAGCCCCTTGAATGAAAGGGAGGCTGGGTCCCCTTAAGGAAGGACCCCACTACACTAATGACAATTTATGCTGTTAATCTTTCTCCCATCCTTCCCCAAGGAGACCTCTGGCCTTTTACCAGGGTAACTGTGCATTGGGGAAAGGGAAATTATCAGACATTTCTGAGACTACTGGACACTGGCTCTGAGCTGACGTTGATTCGAGGAGACCCAAAACGTCATTGTAGTCCTCCAGTTAAAGTAGGGGCTTATGGAGGTCAGGTAATTAATGGAGTTTTAGCTCAGGTCTGACTTACAATGGGTCCAGTGGGTCCCCAGACTCATCCTATAGTCATTTCTCCAGTGCCAGAATGCATAATTGGCAGAGACATACTTAGCAGATGGCAGAACCCCCACGTTGGCTTCCTGACTGATAGAGTGAGGGCTGTCATGGTGGGAAGCCATTAGAGCTTCCTCTACCTAGAAAAAGTAAATCAAAAACAATATTGCATCCCTTGAGAGAAGGCGGAGATTTGTGCCACCATCGAGGACTTGAAAGACACAGGGGTGATGATTCCCACCACATCCCCATTCAACTCTCCTATTTGGCCTGTGCAGAAGATAGATGGATCTTGGAGAATGACAGTGGATTATTGCAAGCTTAACCAAGCAGTGACTTCAATTGCAGCTGCTGTACCAAATGTGGTTTCATTGCTGGAGCAAATTAACATATCTCCTGGTACCTGGTATGCAGCCAAGTTGGCAAATGCATTTTTCTCCATTCTTAGAAGCAATTTGCCTTCAGCTAGCAAGGCCAGCAATATACCTTTACTGTCCTACCTCAGAGGTATATCAACTCTCCAGCTTTGTGTCATAATCTCATTCAGAGAGGTCTTGATCGCTTTTCACTTCCACAAGATATCCGCACTGGTCCATTACATTTATGACATTATGCTGATTGGATCCAGTGAGCAAGAACTAGCAAACACACTGGACTTATTGGTGAGACATTTGCATGCCAGAGGATGGGAAATACATCCAACTAAAATTCAGGGAACTTCTACCTCGGTAAAATTTCTAGGGGTCCACTGGTGTGGGGCTTGTTGAGATATTCCTTCTAAGGAAAAGGATAAGTTGCTGCATTTGGTCCCTCCTATAACCAAGTAAGAAGTATAACGCCTAGTGGGCCTATTTGGATTTTGGAAGGAACACATTCCTTATTGGGGTGTGTTACTCTGGCCCGTTTATCAAGTGACCCAAAAAGCTGCCAGTTTTGAGTGGGGTCCAAAACAGGAGAAGGCTCTGCAACGGGTCCAGGCTGCTGTGCAAGCTGCTCTGCCACTTGGGCCACGTGACCCAGCAGATCCAATGGTGCTTGAGGTGTCAGTGGCAGATAGGGATGCTGTTTGGAGCCTCTGGCAGGCCCCCATAAATAAAACACAACAGATGCCTCTAAGATTTTGGAGCAAGGCCCTGCCATCTTCTGCAGATAACCACTCTCTTTTTGAGAGACAGCTCTTGACCTGTTATTGGGCTTTGATGAAAACTGAACGTTTGACTATGGGTCATCAAGTCGCCATGTGAGCTGAACTGCCTATCATCAACTGGGTGCTATCTGACCCATCTAGCCATAAAGTGGGTTGTGCACAGCAGCATTCCATCATCAGATGGAAATGGTACATGTGTGACTAGGCTCGAGCAGGTCCTGAAGGCACAAGTAAGTCACATGAGGAAGTGGCTCAAATGCCCATGGTCTCCACTCCTGCCACCTGCCTTCTCTCCCCTAACCTGCATTGATGGCCTCATGGGGAGTTCCCTATGATCAGTTGACAGAGGAAGAGAAGACTAGGGCCTGGTTCACAGATGGTTCTGCACGATATGCAGTCACCACCCAATACAGCACTACAACCCCTTTCTAGGACATCCTTGAAAAACAGCATGAAAGGAAAGCTTCCCAGTGGGCAGAACTTTGAGCAGTGCATCTGCTTGTGCACTTCGCATGGAAGGAGAAATGGTCAGATGTGCAATTATATGCTGATTCATGGGCTGTAGCCAATGGTTTGGCTGAATGGTCAGGGACTTGGAAGCAGCATGATTGGAAAATTGGTGACAAATAAATTTGGGGAAGAGGTAGGTGGATGGACCTCTCTGAGTGTTCAAAAACTGTGAAGATATTTGAATCCCACGTGACTGCTCACCAACCGGTGACTACAGCAGAAGAGGATTTTAATAATCAAGTGGCTAGGATGACCCATTCTGTGGACACAACTCAGCCACTTTCCCCAGTCACCCCTGTCATCACCCAATGGGCCCATGAAATAAGTGGCCACAGTGGCAGTGATGGAGGTTACACACGGGCTCAGCAACATGGACTTCCACTTACCAAGGCTGACCAGGCTACGGCCACTGCTGAATGCCCAATTTGCCAGCAGCAGAGACCAACACTAAGCCTTCGATATGGCACCATTCCTAGGGAGATCAGCCAGCTACCTGGTGGCAGGTTGATTATACTGGGCCTCTTTCATCATGGAAAGGGCTGATGTTTGTCCTCAACGGAATAGACACTCCGGATATGGGTTCGCCTATCCTACACACAATGCTTCTGCCAAGACTACCATCTATAAACTCATGCAATGCCTTACCCACCATCATGGTATTCCACACAGCATTGCCTCTGACCAAGGCACTCACTTTACAGCTAAAGAAGTGGGGCAGTGGGCTCACGCTCATGAGATTCATTGGTCTTACCCTGTTCCCCATCATCCTGAAGCAGGTGGATTGACAGAACTGTCGAATGGCCTTTTGAAGTCACAATTACAATGCCAAATAGGTGACAATACTTTGCAGGGCTGGGGCAAAGTTCTCCAGAAGGCCATGTATCTTCCGAATCAGCATCCAATATACGGTACTATTTCTCCCATAGCCAGATTCACAGGTCCAGGAATCAAGGGGTGGAAGTGGAAGTGGCACCACTCACCATCACCCCTAGTGATCCACTAGCAAAATTTTTGCTTCCTGTTCCTGTGACATTATGTTCTGCTGACCTAAAGATCTTAGTGCCACCAGGAGACACAACAATGATTCCATTGAACTGGAAGTTAAGATTGCCACCTGGACACTTTGTACTCTACCTTTAAGTCAACAGGCTTAGAAGGGAGTTACAGTGTTGGCTGAGATGATTGACCCCAACTATCAAGATGAAATCAGTCTACTTGACAGTTGGGGTCTACAACGGAGGTAAGGAAGAGTATGCATGGAATATAGGAGATCCATCAGGGCATCTCTTAGCATTACTATGCCCTGTGATTAAGGTCAATGGGAAACTACAACAGCCCAATCCAGGCAGTACAACAAATGACCCAGACCCTTCAGGAATGAAGATTTGGGTCACTCCACCAGGAACAAAACGACAACCTGCTGAGGTGCTTGCTGAAGGCAAAGGGAATACAGAATGTGTAGTAGAAGAAGTTAGTCATCAACACCAGCTACAACCATGTGACCAGCTGCAGAAACGAGGACTGTAATTGTCATGAGTATTTCCATGTTTGTGCATGTATACACTTGTACTAAGAAAATATCTTCCTTTTATTTACTTTTTGCTTTATCATGTGACATAAGATTTATTGACTTCATATCAGCATTTAAGTATTGTTAACTTTATGAATAGCATTTGGGTTGGGAATTAGTGTGTTTCCAGTTGTACAAAGGATAGTTGTATTATGTTAGGTGTAATTATGACCTTATTATTGTCTTTATTTGAATGTTATGTATGATCTCAGGAGATGTGCGTGGGTTCAAGATGACAAAAGGTGGACTTGTGATTGTTAATACCGAGGGTCAACTTGACTGGATTGAAGGATGCAAAGTATTGATCCTGGGTGTGTCTGTGAGGGTATTGCCAAAGGAGATTAACATTTGAGTCAGTGAGCTGGGGAAGGCAGATCCACCCTTAACTGGGTGGGCACCATCTAATCAGCTGCCAGCAAATATAAAGTAGGCAGCAAAATGTGAAAAGGCAAGACTGGCCTAGCCTCCCTGCCTACATCTTTCTCCCGTGCTGGATGCTTCCTGCCCTCTAACATCAGACTCCAAGTTCTTCAGCTTTGGGACTGGTTTCATTGCTCATCCACTTGCAGATGGCCTATTGTGGGATTGTGGGACCTTGTGATCATGTGAGTTAACACTATTTAATAAATTCCCCTTCATATATATATGTATATACATATACACATACATATGTGTATATACATACATATACACACACATGTGTGTGAATATATACATATGTGTGTATATATATACATATGTGTGTGTGTGTGTGTGTGTGGAGAGAGAGAGAGAGAGAGAGAGAGAGAGAGAGAGAGAGAGAGAGAGAGTCTGTCCCTTTAGAGAACCCTGACCAATGCAGAGGTCTTATCCATCTGCAGCACCTAGCACAGCACCTGACACATAGTAGATGCTACATTTAATGAACCAGTTAAAAAGCTTTAACAATATAAATTTGCATTGAATCATATATCCAAGTAATAAGTGGTTGAGCATGGCAGAACAGTATTTTATCAACTCCAAAATTTAAAGAATCTTTAAAACATTTTGTATCCAGCTAACTTGAATTTTAAATTTTAAAAAACACTAAAGTAATCATTTGTAGTAGATAAGTAATTACTCCTTTTGTGTAAAAGAAGGAATAGATATAGAAAATACTCCACACTTTCTGTTGAAATTATTCTCATGAAATGAATCCAAGCGAGGATATTCCTTCCTGCTGCTTCCTTAACAGAAATTTCAATAAAAAGCTCTTACTAACATTCAGGAACCCCTATAATTTCAGCATCTAGTTATGTTGGTGGTGGCCTAGGTAGCCTGGACAATATTTCGGCTTCTCACTAACTGTCCATCACGCCACCATCAGATGACAGGTGCATGTCTTCTGAAAGTACTGCCACCCCTTTATACCAGCTCTTTCCCATTTTTGTTAAGCAGCAAACAATTGTTAAATTACATTATATTGGCATCATATTCTCAGCAAGTTATTTGGGGGCCCAAGTGGTATTTTGTGCTACCGTATATATTTCAGCAACATGTGATGTTCCTGTTTTAGTGACTGCATAATATTTTAAAAAGGTATCACTGAAGAGATCACTATGATATTATGATAGAAAAGTTTTCTTGGCCAAAGGAGAAAAATCGCTGCAAATTGAATTCAATGTGTTTTGAGAACAAAACAAAAAGTAATTATGACAATAAGGGCATTTTATATTGAAGTTATACTGGAAGTACAGTTTCACAAAGTAAAAATCCTATGTCGGGCTGGGCATGGTGGCTCATGCCTGTAATCCCAGCACTTTGGGAGGCCGAGGCAGGCAGATCACCTGAGGTCAAGAGTTCGAGACCAGCCTGGCCAACAAGGCGAAACCCCGTCTCTACTAAAAATACAAAAAAAAAAAAAAAATCAGCTGGGCGTGGTCATGGGCACGTAGTCCCAGCTACTCAGGAGGCTGAGGCAGAAGAATCACTTGAGATGGGGAGGAGGAGGTTGCAGTGAGCCGAGATCGTGCCACTTCACTCCAGCCTGGGCGACAGAGTGAAACTCCATCTCAAAAATTAAAAATTAAAATAAAATAAAAATTTAAAATCCTATGTCAAATGTTAACTCTACAGCCTGGGCAATATGGGAAAATGCTGTCTCTAATAAAAATACAAAAAACTAGTGGGTGTGGTGGCACTCTCCTGTGGTCCCAGCTATTCGGGAGGCTGAGGTAGCTACCTGGGGAAGTACAGACTGCAGTGAGCTGTGATTACACTGCTAAACCCCAGCATGGGTGACAGAGTGTGAGCCTATCTAAAAAAAAAAAAAAAAAAAAGTTAACCCTAAGTATGCATGTCCTTCATATTAATTGTTAAGTGATCTATTAAGTAATGTCAAACTATTACTTTTATGCTGTTAATGTCCAGGCATGAGGCATCTTGAAAGTTAAATGATGTTTTAGATCATAATTCCATTAATATGTAATAGCATTAAAATCATGGACACAAAAATGCAAGAACACAAGTTATCATGGCCTATGCCCTACTTAACAGAACTACTAGTAAATAATATTTATTTCTCTTATTCTATTATGTACACTATACAGTATAGTACATATATGAATATAAAATATACATATTGATTTAACAATAAGTGCACAACTTGAAAATATGCTGGAAATTGATTTAGGTTGTTCTTTCTTAAAACTTTAGTATAAAATGCTTTTAAAAGACTGAAGAACTTATTGCAACACAAGAACGCTTATTGAAACATGCATTTTTAACACCAGGGCAGAGCAGACAGCCTCGATTAGGAAAGCTAGAGGATATTTCATTTGATTGCTCCAAAAGATGAAAAGGCAAGAAAGAAAAAGGATGAAACAATTTCAGATGCTTTCAATGCATTTATCAAATCAGAATGAACTGCTTTTGACTGTTGATGTAATAAGTCAGAAGGCATTCACTAAACCAAAAGGCAAGAACTTCTTTTCCACTGTGACTAATTCAACTTAATGAATTATTTTTTAAAAAAACCCTACATATATGAGATATAAGAAGAAAAGGGAAGATGATAGAAAGGCAAGTAACAGCTAGTACATTTTATGAGAAGACAATAGCCACAATTTTGAACCGATTAAAGTTAGAATTTCTCTCTGACCTTGAATTTGACAAAACTCAATATAAAGGCCAAACTTATAAAAGAACTTCAATTATAAGACGTTATCTAAAGAGCACTTAAACTGGTTTTCAAGATGAAATACTAACTGAAGTTTGTATTTATTTCGTAAACAACCATGTTAACCTTGCTATTTGCACTGCCAATGACAACTTCCCAAGACTATAGAATCCCTATGCTATAAATCTTTACTAGATAAGCAGCTCATTCCTTGTTTGTCAAAGTGTGGTAGGAAGTTGCACCAGGAAAATAATACGGAAATGAATCAAATGCAATACTGTATATTACAAAAACAAAATATATTATAGTACATGTCATATACTTGGTAATAATCCTTTATCCCCTAGAAATAAAATTGATATCACAGTAACCAACACTTATACATCTGAGAATGGTCTTAAGAGCTAATAAAAGATAATATAGTATTAATAATCCCTTGCATGTGTTCACTGTTTTTTAGTTCACAAACCTATCTTGCCAGGGTTCTGTCAGTTGAACTTGCCCTGTGAGACAAGTAGAGCATCTGAGATTTAGAGAGGTGACCTGATTTGCCTAAGGTCATATGACTAAGAAGAGGCAAACTTAGAACTCAAGCACAGTATAGGTTTTCCTGGACAACTGAACTATTTCTCTGAAGATATTGCTTCTCTTCAGGGATAGGAGATATTCAAAAAGAGGATATTGCAATGACAACACTCATAAAATTATAATTGATCTGCTTACAAATAAACAGAAAGCCACAATTCTTTCAGCATTTAATATTTTTTCAAATGATCTTCCACAGATTTAAGGTTTTAATCAAGCAATATTAAATAGAATTTCTAATACAGTAGAAGTCTTTTTATCAAATGCCATCAGGGCCACTATTAGGTTGTTAATGGAAGAGGTCAAAGTATATAACCTTTAAAATATAATAAATACTGTATTTTATTTTGCTTGAAAACATTAACGTACATTTATTCACTAATTTTTTTTCTTTTTAAGACAGAGTCTCACTGTGTCACCCAGGCTGGAGTGCAGTGGCACGATCTCAGCTCACTGCGGCCTCTGCCTTCCTGCCTCCTGGGTTTAAGTGATTCTTCTGCCTCAGCTTCCTGAGTAGCTGCGATTACTAGCGTGTGCAACCAAACCTGGCTAATTTTTGTATTTTTGGTAGAGATGGGGTTTCACTATGTTGGCCAAGCTGGCCTCGAGCTCCTGGCCTCAAGCAATCCACCTGCCTCAGCCTCCCAAAGTGCTAATAAGTTACAGGTGTGAGCCACCACACCCAGCCTATTCACTAATATTTTTAATGTAGAGCCAAATACTTGTGTTTGAGAATGCGCCCAGTAACTCTTATCTTAAATGTCTGTCTTATAACAACCTACCCATAATTAATCATATACATTTTCCAGTTTCAATTTACTCAATTTGAAACTAGAACTTAATTAACTGAGGAGAAGCTGCCTAATCTCAAAGTATCTCCCCTAAGAAAACATATTAACAAAAAAGATAAAGATAAATTTTACAGTAAAGAAACCCAGCAGATACCAAGTAATAACATCACCAGTAATAAGATATATCAATACCATAAGCCCCTTGATATGATACACTATGAATGGCAGAATATCACTTCTGCAGTATTCTTGCCCAAAGTGCATAGCCTCATTTCAATTATGAGAAAACATTACACAAGTCGAAATTGAGGGACATTCTGTAAGATAACTGATCAATTCTTATTAAAGTATCAAGATCACGAAAAACAAAAATTGAGCAACCATGACAAAATAAAGAAGATAAAGAAGAAATAGCCACTAAATAATGCATTCGGGGATCCTGGATTGGATCCCGAAACAGAAAAAAGAAATTGGCGGAAAACCTCATGACATTTGAATAAGGTTTGTTATTTAGCAGTATTGCACCCATGTTAATTTTCTGGTTTTGTTAATTGTACCGTGGTTACATGAGATTAACACATTGGAGGAAGCTGGCTAAGGGACATACAAGAACTCTGTATGCTATTTTTTAATAAATTTTCTGTAAGTATAAAATTAGTTCAAAATAAAAAGGTAAAACAACTAACAAACAAAAACTCTTGCAAAGCAATCAGATTTTAAACCAGTAATATCACCAAAATCCCAATAGGAAAAAAAGCTTATTTCCAGCAGGAATAAGCAAGTCATAAAAGAAGAAAACAAATGGCCAGTAGCAAACACATAGAAAGAAGGTTCCAAATCAGTAATTAACCAAAGAAATGCAAATATAAACGATGGGATATTTGCATTTGCATTCCTTCAATGAAGTATTTGCATTTCCTCATTTTGTTTTACGAATACTATTCAGTGAGTGTAGACATAGGGAGAAAGGCATGCAAAACCACTCAGGTGGGAGTGTAAATTGATATAAACTTATTTGGGGGAAATTTTTAAAATTTAAATGTGTATATCCTTGGGAATAGCATTTCCCCTTCTAAGAATTCATTTTGAAAACATAAATCAGTCAAGAATAAAATGGACGTTCATTACAATGGTATTCATAATCATGAAAATTCTTAAGCAACCTAAATATTTACCAGTAGGAAAAGGTTAATTATGATATGCCCACATAATGAAATATTATACAATAATTTTAAAATAGTGTATAGATTAATATTCATTGACATAAATAGATATATATGATTATTATGTATAATATAGTTACAAAAGAACATTTACAGTAAATAACAATTATAGTACAAATTATAGTATAAAATATAGTACCTATAAATACATAGAAAAATGTGGAAAAATATGTGTATGTGTGTATATTTTTTCCTGATTTATTTTTATTTTCTTTTTTCCAATTTGTCTGTTTCTAATTTTCTACAATTAATATGTATTACTTCTGCAACGCCACTTTTTAAATTAATGCCCCACCCAAATTTTATTTACTTCTCAGGGACCTCGGATTGTGCGAAGTTCACTATCTCCATTTGACCAAAAATTGAAAAACCATCTATGGCATATTACTGCACTTTCAGGAATTGTCACTAGGTGGTACACTGTTTCTCTAGCAGATGTTCAAGACCTTTTAATTTAAGTTAGCCATATGTACTTACTGCTGTGACTCTACAGACAATAACTTAGTTCAATAGTTTTTTTCATGTAAAAATTATTTCACCTTCCCCCACATCACTAACAACATAGCCAATTGCTCCATTGCCTAACTATAGGCACTCAAGAAATGTTTGTTGGGCAAATAAGGCATAATTAAAAATAGAAGCCGGGTGCAGTGGCTCATGCCTGTAATCTCAGCAATTTGAGATACCAAAGCAGGTGGATCGCTTGAACTCAGGAGTTCGAGACCAGCCTGGGCAATATGGCGAAATCCCATCTCTACAAAACAAATTTAAAAATCAGCCGGGCATGGTGGTACACACCTGTAGTCCCACCTACTCTGGAGGCTGAGGTGGGAAGATCACTTGTGGCCAGGAAGTTGAGGCTGCAGTGAGCTGGGACTGCACCACTGCACTCCAGCCTGGGTGACACAGCAAGACCGTGTCTCAAAAATAAAATAAAAATAGAAATGGCTAAAGCATAAAAAATTGAGCAGCTTCTTCAATTATTTTGTCAACTTTCTAAATGAAGTTAAATAGGTTTTATGGTTGCCTTTTTTATACAATGCTCTGCATTGTGAATCTACAAAAAAAATGGAATCAACATTTATTGAGCATACTTGAATCCCTTTTCTTACAAAGCATCTTTGAAGGAATGACATTCCAAGGAATATGATTTGGAAAATCTTGTCCTCAATGCTTTTCCATCTTGTTTAATGTAATCACCTTAGTGTCAACCCATCTGAAGTTCCAGTCTTCTTTACTCTTCATTATGGACTTCATCTTTGCTGCATTCATATTCCCCAGGACTATCAAGTCCCATGTTGGCACTAGCTATTATGTTGCTAGCCAGGTGCTGAAGTCTGTCAAATGCAGACTCTCTGCACTTAAAGCACTTCTCTCTGAGTAGAGCCAGTTTCACCACAGGTGTTGATTAAATAGATCCTGTTCCTATTCACACCTGATTCCAGTCTGAACTAAACTCAGTTCAAAGCCAAGAACATGCCCACTCTCCAGCCTCTAGTTCATATGAGACATTAAAATCTCATTTCCCTGCAATGCTTGTGAAATAGAGCTGAGTGAGTTACTATGCACTCATTAAGTCAAACTTTGAAAATGTCTCCATTATCTAAAGAAAATAAAAAGTCAACCAGATATGTAGACATAGTCGTATTACACTGAGAAATGGTCTAAAGAAGCAACTATTGTTATCTATTATCCAGGTATCTGTTTGTCTCTTCCACGTGACTGTGAGCCCCTTGGGAATAAGAACCATGTAGAGTTCACCTCAGCTCCCCCAGTAACTAGCATGGTATCTGGAACATTGCAGACTTTAATAAATGTTTAAAGAATAAATAAATTAACAAAGGAGTGAATGAGTACAGTAATATGTTTATTAGTAAATACTAGAAGGAATTAGTTCTAATAAATTACATTTTAAAGAAGTTCTAATAATATCACATTTAAAAATCCTGTATTAATATATGTTCTAACAATATCATAGTTCTTATAATATCTAGTTCTAAAAATAGAATGAGATAGTTCTATTAGTTCTAATAATATCACATTTTAAAACCCTGTGTTAATATATGTTAACATCAAAATTGCTTTCTTATTCAATTATTCTTTCAAAAAACAGTAAAGTACACACTGTATTTCAGACACTGTGCTAAGGATATAAAGATGAATTAGAAATAATTTTGTCTTCAAGAAGTATAGTATAGTGAATAACTTACATGTATTTAATGTTTCTTCGTGTATTATCATACTTGATACTCAGAATAATTCAATGATACTGATGTCTTTCCCGTCTACATTTAATTTTTTTTGTTTGTTTTTTGTTTTTCGTTTTGTTTGAGATAAGGTCTCACTCTGTCGCCCAGGCTGGAGTGCAGTGATGTGATCACAGCTCACTGCAGCCTCGACTTCCTAGGCTCAAGCAATCCCCCATCTCACTCTCTCAAGTAGCTGGGACTACAGGAGTACATCACCACACCCAGCTAATGTTTTTATTTTTTGTAGAGACGAAGCTTCTCCATGTTGCCCAGGCTGGTGTCAAACTCCTGGGCTCAAGTGATTCTCCTGCCTGGGCCTCCCAAAGTGCTGAGATTACAAGTATGGGCTGGGCGCCGTGGTTCATGCCTGTAATCCCAGCACTTTGGGAGGCTGAGGTGGGCGGATCACCTGAGGTCAGGAGTTCGAGACCAGCCTGGCCAACATGGTGAAACCCCATCTCCACTAAAAATTCAAAAATTAGCCAGGCGTGGTGGCAGGCTCCTGTAATCCTAGCTACTCAGGAGGCTGAGGCAGGAAAATCGCTTGAACCCGGGAGGCGGAGGTTGCAGTGAACCAACATCGCGCCATTGCACTCCAGCCTAGGGGACAAGAGCAAGACTTCATCTCAGAAAAAAAAACACAAAAAAAACAAGTATGAGTCACCATCCCCGGCCTACTTTAAAACATTTTTAAAGTAATATGTAGATACAAAGGAATTCTTATAAAATTGATGTAGGTATAAAGTATAACACGCTCCTGTGTAGATGTCCCCAACTTAAGGACAAGGACTTTTAAGTTCTCTGTGTCCCATTTCATTTCCCCTAAGAAATACTTCCCTGAATTTTCTCTTTATCCTTCCCTCATTTTTATTTACATTTAACCATGTTTGTTTTGCTAAGCAATATATTATATGCTTTTGCATATTTTTGTACTTTTTTCAAATGGAAACATACTGGAAACTTACTCTTTCTGCTCAACATTATAGTTTTGGCTTGTATAGTCTTAATCCACATGGATTTGGTTTTCTATATATAGGGTGAGATAAGGTTGCAATTTTAGTTTTTAAATTCACACAACCACACAACCAATTGTTCCAGTGCCACTTATTAAAAATGTCATCTTTTCCTAAACAATTTGCAGTGTCATCTCAGTCATGAATAAAATTTCCGTTTTTGTATTGGTCTGTTTCTGGGCTCTCTTTTCTCCTTTGTTGGTCAATTTGTACAGTTCTGCACCTTATTCCAGACTGTCTGAAGAAATAGAGCTTTATAATAAAATCTTAATTTTTGATAAGCAAGTTATTCTACTCTGTACTGCTTCTTTAGAAATGTCTTATTTACTCTTAATCATTTGTACTTGATATAAATTTTAAAATCAGTTTGTCATATCTCCTTTATAAATATAATTGAATGGAACCTCAAAGTGGCTCATAATGAACCATGATGAAGACAAAGTTTGAACCCATGCCTTCTAACTCCCAAATCCAAGACTCCTTTTTTCTTTTCTTTTTTTTTTTTTTTTTTTTTTTGAGACAAGTTCTCACTTTGTCACCCAGGCTGGAGTGCAGTGGTACAATCATAGCTCACTGTATCTTCAACATCCTCAGTCAAGCAATTTTCCCTCAGCCTCCCCAGTAGCTGGGATTTCAGATACACACCACTATGCCCAGCTAATTTTTTGTATTTTTTATAGAGACAGAGTCTCACTTTGTTTCCAGACTGTTCTCAAACTCCTGGCTTCAAGCAATCCTGCCGCTTTGGCCTCCCAAAGTGCTTGGATTACAGGCGTGAGCCACCATGCCCAGCCTCCAAGACTCCTTCTATGTAGCACTCAGCATTTCAGGGTTTTAATACTCTTTAATATCCCCACCAAAAGATAAACTCATACAGCTACTTCGGAGTATTCTGCAACTAATTTTTCAGAAGATCCACCAAAATGTAATGTTCTTTAAGGGATTCCATGGGACTATGCTGAAGTTCTTTAATGGATAATTATTGCAAGGCTGCTAGATGTTTGTTCAACATCCAATTATTCTCCCATTGTTCCTCAGTGATACAACCTTCATTTTATTGGGGCATGAGGGCAAAGTTGCCCAGCTAATAAATACTAAATTTCCCAGCCACCTTTATAGATAGAGGTATCCATGTCTCACTGTTCTGCCCAAGGAGACATAAGCAGCTGTTTGGAGGCAGGAAAAAGGAAAATTCCTCAAAGAGGGAGGGGGCAGACTCAGCTGACAGGCCCTTTGTGCCCTTTGCGTCCTTTGTGCCCTTTGTTCTTTCTCCTTCATGCATCCTAAACTGCACACATAATGGCAAGTGTTGCAGCAGCCACTTGCATTTGACCACAAGGGGAAGGCCAAGAGAAACTACAAAGATCTGAGAGATATGCTCTCCTTGAGCCTCTGTACCATCCTTGTATACCATTCTTTCAGACTTTTCATTTTATTTAAGAAAAATAAACCTCTATTTGACTCAAGACACCGCCATTTGGGTTTTCTATTACAAACAGCCAAATTTAATATCTACTGATAAAGAATCAAATAGCACCTTTGCTCTAAAATTATATCTGCTTACAGTTATCTCTTCCATGGTATATAGTACAGAACTTTTACAGCTCCAACCCAGCCATTAAGTCAAAGTTCTTTCCCAGGGCACAAAGTGAGCTCCACCTACGGTACTACTCATGTTCATGCTCGAATGGGTTGGGCATCTGTTACAGTGAAAATATATGCTCCTTGGCCAGGTGCGGTGACTCATGCTTGTAATCCCAGCACTTTGGGAGGCCAAGGCGGGTGGATCATTTGAGGTCAGGAGTTCAAGAATATATGACCCATCTAAACTGGCACTCTTACCCACTTCAACTTCCCTCATGCTGGCGTTTGACGTATATGACTCTAATAAGTACATATTAACACTTCAAGTCCTTTTTAAAAGATTAAGGCCGGGTGCAGTGGCTCATTCCTCTAATCCTAGCACTTTAGGAGGCTGAGGAAGGTGGATCACTTGAGACCAGCCAGGCCAACATGGCAAAACTTCGTCTCTACTGAAAATACAAAAAATTAGCCGGGCACGGTGGCGGGCGCCTGTAATCCCAGCTATTCAGGAGGCTGAGGCACAAGAATCACTTGAACCTGGGAGGCAAAGGTTGCAGTGAGCCAAGATCACACCACTGCACTCAGCCTGGGTGACAGAGCAAGACTCTGTCTAAGAAAAAAAAATAGTAATAATAATTAACTCTTAGAGGAAGGCAGGATGGTAGAAGTGTTTAGCCCAACTTCCCTTGCAATGTATGCAAGCATGGATGTTTGACATTCTACAGACACCGACCATCTGGCAAGACATCATGCTAAAGGTTGTAAGGGGTTCAGAGATGAAGACATAGTCCCTAGTTTGAAAGAGTTTATAATCTAGTAAAGAAAACAGGCTAACTTGATGATTCCACCTTCTGAGGCTGAGACTCAAATTCTTGGAATAAGAGATTGAGGGCCAAGGTCAATGGGAACCTGCACATTTCTACCATCTACCATGGGCCCAGAAAAAAAGAATTGTGGCAATATTGTATTTATCTCAGATGCCACAGAGCATCTGTTTTTTAAATTTTATGTATAGGATCTCTGTCCTTTTTTAATTCCTATTTGCCTTATTTTACATAACATGTACTTCCATTAAATCTGGAAGTCCCAACTGCTTTTGAAAAATTAAAAATATATATATAAACTAATTTATAGGTTGAGGTGGGAGGATTGCTTGAACCTAAAATTCTCAAGCAGCAGTGAGCTATGATCACACCACTGCACTCCAGCCTGGGCAACAGAGCAAGACCCTGTCTCAAAATAAATAAAATGTCATAAACTATGAGATATAGTGAGAAGATTATTAAAATAAATCATAAATATTGGTTCTAAGACTCATTGGCTATGTTATCTTTGGCAAGTGGTTTAAACTCTCTAACACCATGTGTTCCCCCACAACCTGAGGCTATACCCATTTACCATGCAGAGTGCTTGTGAGGTTCAAATGATAAAAGTGTATGTGATTTGACAAAAAAAAATTCATTGCATGCCTACCATGAACAAGCACTCTTCTAGTCACAGTGAATAGAAGACACTCTGCACTCATGTACCTATAATATAGTAGGTGATAAAGACACGTAATATCAATAGTGAAAGTGCTAAGAAGAAAAATAAAGTATGTAATTATCATTACTGTTAAAGATAGGGAATTAGAGAGGATGTAAGGAAAAATTAAAAGTCTCCAGGGTTAATTTAACTTTCCGTTTAGCATAATGAGTTTAGGATGCTCTGAGACATTTTACTTTATGAGCAGAAGGTTCCTTTTGTGATAGGCTTGCCGGGAAGGAGTATCATTTGAACAGAGTCCTGAATGAACAGGGAGATGGACAATATAGATATCTGGAGAAAGGCTATTTAAGCAAAGAGAAAAAGAGGCAAAGGCCTAGAGACTGGAGCATGTTTGACCATTCAAGTACCCAGCAGATATTCAGGACATGATAGTTCCTTTGCAGCAGTGATATTTCCAGCTGCCCATTCTGCAACAAAGTTGTACCACCCCTTCATCTCCTTCAGTCTGAACTCTGGACCATACCACAAGCTATCTCTTTCTTTGAAATTCTCACACTACCAGCACTCTCACTCTCTTCTTCTCTTTTAGGTTAAGCTAAATGCTTAAAGTGTCCTCTTTTTGAAAGTTAACATATACTGAGAGCCAGATATGTGTTGAGCACTTTACTAAACAGTTTGAGTATCTTAACTTATTTGATCCTCACAAAAATCCTAGATAGTTATTATTGTGCTCCAAATGTGGAAACAGATTAAAAAGTTGAATATGGTCAAGTTCACCCAGCTAAGTTGAAACTTTAACCGAAGACATCTCGTATTTATGTCCATCAGATTAGCCAGTATCCTATGCTACTTTCTTGTCAACTAAAGACACTGCAGACCTATTGATGAACAAGTTTGGAATAATCTCTGTTAAGGAAAAGTCAATTGTCCTAAAGGAGTGATTTGCAATTCCAGCCTTCTAGAACTCTGGAGTGCTCACAGTCATTCATTCATTCAACATTTATTAAGCACCAGTTATGTGCAAGGATTGTGCAAGATTCTGGGGATAGAGCATGCAGCTAAGAAAGGCCCCTGTCCCAATGAGTCAAAGGTATATCAAAACTCTGTAAGTGAAATTTGTTTGCTATACTTTAAGAGTGGGGGAAGGTATATAAATAGAATAAAATAATTATAATAAACTGTTACCACCAGGGTATCTCAATTGCAAAGATAAGTTGAAAATCACCTCTCTAAAGAAGAGAGAGAGTCTAAAGGAATCTGCCTGTGTCATCATCAAGTCCCATTTGCTATATCCCAAAGGAGTCTCTTTATACTAGATTTTCAAGTATCCCATCATAAGAGTTAAAAGTCATTAGGTCCAAATGTGTTCTTTATTGTTTGAGGGTTTTCATCTATGTGTATTTTTACTACCTGGGGTTTGAAAAGCTGCAAACTAAATTTCATAAACCATAAAAACTTATAATGCTATTAACTTGGGATGAGCTTAATCTTTCATTTCCTATCTCCTTCAACCTTACTGGAGTTTCACCTTTCATCAATTCCTGTATGCATACTGGGTTCTGTGCACCTATGTGGGTGAGGTGCTAATAAGCAACAAGACTGTATTGATCCTGTTCATATGCTCTACAGTATCCTGTTTTTCACCTACAGAGTGCTGGCTGGCAAACCCAAGGAGCACTCAGAATATCACACTCTGTTAGGCAGCAATGAGTTTTATGAAGTTGAAATGGTCCCTACTGACTCGGGGGGATAAAATCCTAGCTAACACAATCAGCACTGTAGAATCAAATTTTAAGTGATGATAGAAATATTCTATATCTGTGTTGTCCAATACAGTAGCCACTAGCAACGGCAATAGAGCATTGGAAATGTGGCTAATGTAACCAAGAAAGTAAATTTTTAATTTCATTTAATCTTGATGAATTTAAATTTTAAAACTCACCTTTGGCTGATAGCTACTATATTGATAGTAGCAGCCACATAAGAGAAAGACTTCTCATTATTTTAAAATATTCTTTTTTTTTTTTTTTTTGAGACAGAGTCTCCCTCTGTCACCCAGGCTGGAGTGCAGTGGTGTGATCTCGGCTCACTGCAACATCCACCTCCCAGGTTCAAGCAATTCTTCTGCCTCAGCCTCCTGAGCAGCTGGGATTACAGGCGCGTGCCACCATGCCTGGCTAATTTTTGTATTTTTAGTAGAGATGGGGTTTCACCATGTTGGCCAGGCTGGCCTTGAATTCCTGACCTTGTGATTTTCCCGCCTTGGTCTCCCAAAGTGCTGGGATTATAGGCATGAGCCACCACGCCCGGCCATTTTTAAATATTCTTAATGGCATTAAAGCTGCTACAATTCTTTTTTGTTGATTTTTCTTTTTTCTTTTATTTTTAACTGAAAATAATAATTTTATAGATTCATAATATACAATGTTATATTTTGATATATGGTTATATTGTGGAGTGATTAAATCAAGCTAATTAACAAGTCTCACCTCACATACTTATTTTTTGCAATGAAAATATTTAAAATCTACTTTTACAGAAAATTTCAAATATACCATGCTAAAATTCTTAAACTGACTTTTTCATAAAACAATAATTTTATAATTCTATTTTAGGGCTTCTATTGCTAATAAAAAGTGGCAATGATTGATTTATTGCAAAATGACATTTTCTTATTAAACGACAATTGCATATTTTATGGCTTATCTCACTAATGCCACAGAGCTAAATGCCTTACTTTAAAGTGTTTATATTTACTAGTGCAAGATTTGAGGACATGTAAATTTTAGTATTCAATATAAGGTTTCACCTGAAAGGCAGAGAAAAGCATTTCAGTCCATTGGCAGATGAAGGAATATACAAATCCATTAGTATATACATAGAATAGAATATTATTCATCCTTTAAAAAGAAGGAAATTCTGATACATGCTGCATCCTGGATGTACTTTGAAGACATTTTTTAAGTGAAATAAGCCAGTCACAAAAGGACAAATGCCATATGATTCCACTTATATGAGGTGCCTATAGTAGTCAAATTCATAGAGACATAAAGTAGAATGGTGATTGCCAGGGGCTGAGGAGAGGGGAGATGGGCAGTCACGTTTAACGGGTACAGAGCTTCAGTTAGGGAAGATGAAAAGGTCCTGAAGATGGATGATGTGGATAGTTGCACAACAATGTGAATGTACTTTATACCAAAGAACTGTACACTTAAAAATGGTTAAAATGGTAAATTTCATGTTGTATGTATTTGACCACAATAAAAAAATTCAATAATTCTTTTTAAAAAAAGCATTTCTTAAGATGAGCTCTTACAGAGTGAATCAGACATTGCAATATAGTCAACCCTCAGTCTGCCCAAAGCTCCTGAAGAAAAAGAATAGATCAGATTCAACAAATTATAGACAATCCAAGATCCCTAATAATTCAGACATTCTGCTTAACTTCAGAATGTGTGATGGAGTGATTTTTACTTGGAACCATCTTCATCAGTGGGGTTGGTCTACACAAATATTATTTTATTTATTATCACTTTATTTTTATTTATTTTTAAAATTCAGAGGTACATGTGCAGATTTGTTGTACACCTATATAACATTGTGTGTTGCAGGGGTTTGGTGTACAAATTGTTTCATCGCCCAGGTAATGAGCATAGTACTTGATAGGTAGTTTTTCTATCCCCACCCTCCACCCACTCTCCACCCTCAAGTAGGCCCTGGTGTCTGTTGTTACCTTCTTGGTGTCCATATTTAATCAACATTTAGCTCCCACTTACAGGTGAGAACATGAAGCTTTTTTTTCTGTTCCTGTGTTAGTTCACTTAGGATAATGGCCTCCAGCTCCAACCATGTTGCTGCAAAGGGCATGATCTCATTCTTTTCTTTGGCTGCACAGAATTCCATAGTGTATATGTACCGCATTTTCTTTATCCAGTCTACTGTTGGTGGGCATTTGGATTGATTCTGTGTCTTGCTACCATGAATAGTGCTGCAATGAACATACATGTTCACATGTCTGTATAGTAAAATGATTTCTCTTCCTTTGGGCATATACCCAACAATGGGATTGCTGGTTCAAATGGTAATTCTGCTTTGAGTTCTTTGAGAAATCACCAAACTGATCTCCACAGGGGCTGAACTAATTTACATTCCCACCAGCAGTGTTTAAGTGTTCCCTCTTCTCTACAGTCTCACCAGTATCTGTTATTTTTTTACTTTTTGATAGTAGTCATTCTGATTGGAGTGAGATGATATCCCATTGTAGTTTTGATTTGCATTTCTCTAATGATTTGTGATGTTGGGTATTTTTTCATATGCTTGTTGGCTGTGCACCTACACAAATATTGAATTGCCTAAGCACACATCACCAAAAGCAACTGGGTAGCAGAGAGATTCTAGTCTAACCTAAAAGTTGCCAGTAAAAGAAAAGACAAATGTGCAATCCGCAAACCAATAATGTAGAAAAGGAGAAAGCTGTTGACCCAGCAGCCCGTTAGATTGTGTAAGTGAAGGACCCTCTCAGTGGTACTCACCATTGCAACTCTTAAGACCCAGCACATGCCTTTATGTAGCAGATATTCAATATAAGTGTTGATTGAATAAATAAGTGAAAATAATGAATGACTAAAATGAGTGAGTAAATAAACAGCAAAGGGATTCAGCTTGAGCCTAAACTGGATCTCCACATGTTTGGACTGTTCAAGAAAGTTTATGGGATATTACAGCTGAATTCTATTTACATATGGGACTGAGAAATCTGAAAAACAAGTCTAGTAGGAGAAGTATCAAGCACATCAGCTTGATTCAATAACAATTTCTCAGTAATCAGAGAATGGAAGAATGATTTTGAGTACGACAAGGCTTGTGCTATTCAGAATTGTCTTCCATCCCAACACCCATGGGCTTGCTGTGAAGTTCTAAAGAGAAAGTAAGCTATGTGTAAAAGCTAAACTCACTAAAATGTCTATAACATGTCAGAAGCCCTCATCAGTACTGCATCAGGACCAAAGATTGGGGGTGGGAAGAGGCTTATAACAGGAAGGCTGGTAGCTCTAGTTGTTACCAATGGCTTTTGTGTCAATGACAAACAAAAGGCTACACCACAGCTTTGCAAAGAAATCTTCGAGAGTGACTAGAAATTGCACTTGACAGAAATTGCCATCAATTTCTGGAAATTCTTAGGCTGGACTAGACTTGCACAGTGCAACCACCTCATGGAAAAGTGGCCAGACTATTCTCCTTGTCCATGCAGGTCCCAGTCCTCACTTCTCCTCACTGGGCAGGGCTGCCTGACCTGGGACTCCAGCACAACCACCCTGCTCCTGCTTGATACCCTCAGTCAGAGGCAGCCAAGCATTTCTCCAAGGAAGAAATCCCATAGTCAATCTGCAACCCCTCCGCCACTATACTTGCAGTGGTACCATCCTAACAGCCCACTTTTGCCATCAAAAGTGGACACCAGTGAAAGTGTCATTTGTAAGACACCTAAATATAGTTTCATGAGTTTTTGAGGTTCCCATAGTTGAAACCTAAAAGGATGTTCACAAATATGAAATGCATCCTAAAGAGTTTTGGAAGTATTTGGGGGTAAGTTTGTGGAATCCTGAAGGTGGATAAAGGAAAAATCTGAAAAAATATTATCTGTTATCATCATTGTGTTCCTGGGTTATATCAACCCAGGCACTGGAAATGACAAACTTCCACTTGAACACTGTGACAGAGACTGTTAGTGGTCCCATTCTTGATAGGACAGAGTTATCAAGAAAAAATAAAAGGGAGGTTGGCCAAGATGACCAACTAGAAGCAGCTAGTGTGCACGGCTCTCATGGAGAGAAATGGAAGGGGTGAGTAAATATAGCACCTTCAACTGAAACACCCAGATACATGCGTTGGGACTCATCAAGGAAACAGCTTGACCCACAGAGTACAGAGAAAAGCAAGGTAGGATGGCTGCACACCTGGGAGCAATGTGGAGCGAGGGGAGCCTCCCCTGCCTAGCAAAGCTATACTGGAAAATCCGAGGTGACTAGGGACGGGAGTAGACCCCCAGCATACTGCAGCAGCCCTATGGAAAAGTGGCCAGACTGTTCATTATGTGGGTCCCCAATCCCGTATCTCCTCACTGGGTAGGTCCTCCAGGACTGAGTCTCCAGCCGCCCCCTCCTAGGGCTATCGAGCCAGTAGCAGCTCAGCAACTCCCTGGGACAGAGCTCCCAGTGGGAGAGACAGGTTGCCATCTTTGCTGTCTTGGAGCCTTGGCCCTTGTCGTCTCCATGCTCTGGAGAGTCCACAGGGACCAGGGGCTGGTCTGGACCCCCAGCACAGTGCAACTACCTCATGGAAAAGTGGCCAGACTGTTCTCAACACAGGTCCCAGTCCTCACTTCTCCTCACTGGACAGGACTGCCTGACCTGGTACTTAAGCAAAACCACACTGCTCCTGCTTGATCTCCCCAATCAGAGGCAGCCCAGCATTCTGCCAAGGAGGAAATCACCCTAACAGCTCTCAGGCTGGGAAAAGAACAAAGGGTCTAGTCACTATGCTGGCACCTCCAGCACAGCATAGCCACCATACACAGAGGAGTCCAGCCCTTCGTCCCTGGGAGCCCATGACTCCAAGTCTTTACCAGGCAGGTTCCCCAGCTCATGACCGCAGAACAGTCACCCCACCCACAGCTGAACATACCCACTGTGGTGGCCCAGAGTTTTTCTGGGAAGAGACTTCCAGAGCCATCCGACAGCCCATCTACCACTGCCACAGCAGCAGTTCTATCCCTGCTGCTCTTGATCTGGGGGGAGGAACAAAGAGCCTGAAGACTACACCCAAGCTTACAGCATACCACAGTCACCATGTGGAGAGGAGACCAGTCTCTCCTCCCAGTGAGCCTTTGACACCCTTCCCTTGACAGCAGCTCTGCGTTTCTCAGAGGTGGAGTCCCCAGAGGTAACTGAAAGGCCTCCTGCCACTACCTCTGCAGTGGTACTACCCCTGCTACCCTCAGACCAACAAAGGAGCAAAGACTCTAAGTGCATTATCCACACCTCCAGCAAGCTGCAATCAATGCAAGGAAAGGAGGCCAGTCCATGTGCCACAGGTCCCACCCACCCCTCCTCTGCTCATCACCAGGCAGGGAACCCCTGGCTTGAGCCCACATCACAGACCCCCCATGCTGATTGCACTGAGTGGCTCGCTGACTGCATCTCTCTGGGGGGAAGCCCCCAGGAGATAAGCAAAAGGCCCTCAGCCACAACTACTACTGCTCTAAGTTCGGGGGGAAACATAAACCCTGAGATCACCCCAGAGATATGGTGAGCAGGTGAGCAGTCGGGAGTGTCAAGCCATGATCTACAGCCAGCACTCAAGTGGGAGAGAAGCCCACACTTATAGAGCATTGACAGGGAGCATGGCTACAACTATGAGGAAATGTAGGGGACCTACACAACTGGGCAAGAGCCTACCTACCAACTAACCACTACCCGTAAGCACCACCTACTAAATCACACCCCAAAGCTTCAACACCAAAAATACCTTGCTAACATACACCCCTGTGAAACTAAAGAGAAGAAGTCAGCTACAAATAAAGACCCTGCACAAAGCCTCAGCCCTGGGAAAACATCTAGAAAAGAAATCTATTGGCATTACTAAATCTATAATGCAGTTAAAGGGACACCCACATGCAGAGATGAGAAAGAACCAATGCAAGAACTCCAGCAACTCAAATGGCCAGAGTATCTCATGTCCTCCAATGACCTCGCTAGTTCTCCAGCAGGGGTTCTGTATTAGTCTGTTTTCACACTGCTATAAATAACTACCAACACTGGGTCATTTATAAAGAAAAAAGGTTTAATTGACTCACAGTTCTGCATAGCTGTGGAGGCCTCAGGAAACTTACAATCACGGCAGAAGGAGAAGGAGAAGGAGAAGCAAGCACCTTCCTACAAGGCAGCAGGAGAGAGAGAGAGGGCAAGTGGGGAAACAGCCAAACACTTTTAAAGCATCAGGTCTCCTGAGAATTCACTCACTATCATGAGAAAAACATGGGAGAAACCACCCCCATGATCCAGTCATCTTCCACCAGTTCCCTCCCTCAACATGTGGGGATTACAATTCAAGATGAGATTTGGGTGGGGACACAGAGCCAACCCATATTATTCCACACTTACCCTCTCCCAAATCTCATGTTCTTTTCACTTTTCAAAACCAATCATACCTTCCCAACAGTCCCCTAAAGTCTTAACTCATTCCAGCATTAACTCAAAAGTCCAAGTCCAGAGTTTCATCTAAGACAAGGCAAGTCACTTTCACTGATGAGCTTGTAAAATCAAAAACAACTTAGTTACTTCCAAGATAAAATGGGGATACAGGCATTCAGTCAATGTTCCCATTCCAAATGAGAGAAATTGGCCAAAAGGGCCATAGGCCCCATGCATATCTGAAACCCAGCGGAGCAGTCATTAAATATTAAAGTTCTGAAATGATATCCTTTGACTCCATGTCTCACATCCAGGGAACATTGATGCAAGGAGTGGGCTCCCAGGGCGATAGGCAGCTCAGTCCCTGTGGTTCTGTAGTGTACAGCCCCACAACTGCTTTCACAAGCTGGCATTGAAAGCCTGCAGCTTTTCCAGGTGCATAGTGCAAGCTGTCAGTTGATCTATGATTCTGGGGTCTGAAGGGCAGTGACCCTCTTTTCATAGCTCCACTAGGCAGTGCCCCAGTGGGGACTCTGTGTGGGGACTCCAACCCCACATTTTCCCTCACATTGCCCTAATAGAGGTTCTCCATGAGGGCTCCACCCCTGCAGCAGACTTCTGCCAGGACATCAAGGCACTTCCATACATCCCCTGAAATCTAGGTAGAGGTTCCCAACCCTAAACTCTTATCTTCTGCGCACTCACAGACCCAACACCACCTGGAAGCCACAAAGGCTTGGGTCTTGCACCCTCTGAAGCAACAGCCTGAGCTGTACCTTGGGCCCTTTTATCCACAGCTGGAGCTGGAACTGCTGGGACACATGGCACCATGTCCCAAGGTTGCACAGAGCAGTAGGGTCTTGGTCCTGGTGCAAAAAAACTATTTTTCCTTCCCAGGCCTCCAGGCCTGTGATGAGAGGGTCTGCTGTGAAGATCTCTGAAATACCCTGGAGACATTTTTCCCATTGTCTTGGCTATTAACATTGGCTCCTGGTTACTTATTCAAATTTCTGCAGCTGGCTTGAATTTCTCCCCAGAAAATGGATTTTTCTTTTCTACCACATGGTCAGGCTGAAAATTTTCCAAACTTTTATGTTCTGCTTCCCTTTTTGACATAAGTTCCAATTTCAGACCATCTCTTTGTGAACACATATGACTGAACACTTTCAGAAAAAGCCAGATGACACCTTGAATGCTTTGCTGCTTAGAAACTTATTCTGCCAGATACCCTAAATCATCTCTCTTAAGTTCAAAGTTCCACAGATCTCTAGGGCTAGAGCAAAATGTTGCCAGTCCTTTGCTAAAGAATAGCAAGGGTGACCTTTACTCCAGTTCCCAGTAAGTTCCTCTTTCCCATCTGAGACCACCTCAGCCTAGACTTCATTGTTAATATCACTATGAGCATTTTGGTCAAAACCATTCAACAAGTCTCTAGGAAATTCCAAACTTTCCCACATCTTCCTACCTTCTTCTGAACCCTCCAAACTGTTCCAACCTCTGCCCATTACTAAGTTCAAAGTTGCTTCCATATTTATAGTAGTGCCCCACTCCCAGTACCAATTTTCTATATTTGTCTGTTTCCACCCTGCTATAAATAACTACCCAACACTGGGTGGTTTATTAAAAAAAAAAAAAAAAGAGGTTTAACTGACTCAAAGTTCCACATGGCTGGAAGGCCTCAGGAAACTTACAGTCATGGCAGAAGGAGAAGGAGAAGTAAATACCTTCTTGCAAGGCAGCAGGAGAGAGAGAGAGAGTGAGGGAGGGGGGCTGCCAAAAACTTTTAAAGCATCAGATCTCATGAGAACTCACACACTATCATGAGAACAGCATGTGGGGGAAACCACCGCCATAATCCAGTCACTTCCAACAGGTCCCCCCCACAACATGTGGAGATTGCATTTCAAGATGACATTTGGGTGGAGACATAGAGCCAAATCATATAAGGTTCTTAACCAGGCTAAGCTGGCTGAAGTGATAGAAATAGAATTCAGAACATGGATAGAAATAAAGATCATCGAGCTTCAGGAGAATGGCAGAACCCAATCCAAGGAAACTAAGAATCATAATAAAACGATACAGGAGCTAAATAGCCAGTATACAAAAGTACCTAACTGATCTAATAGAGCTGGAAAAACACACCACAAGAATTTCACAATGTAATCACAAGTATTATCAGCAGAATAGACCAAGCTGAGGAATCTCAGAACCGGAAGACTGGCTCTCTGAAATAAGACAGTCAGACAATAAGAAAAAATAATAAAAAGGAATGAACAAAACCTCCAAGAAATATAGGATTATGTAAAGAGGCCAAATCTATGAATTACTGGCATCCCTGAAAGGGATGAGGAGAAAACAAACAACTTGGAAAGCATATTTTAAGATATTGCTCATGAAAACTTCCCCTACTTTGCTAGAGAGGCCAACAGTCAAATACAGAGAACCCCTGCAAGATTCTACACAAGAAGATCATCCCCAAGACATGTAATCATCCCATTTTCCAAGGCCAAAATGAAAGAAAGAATATTAAAGGCAGGTAGAGAGAAAGGGCAAGTCATCTACAAAGGGAACCCCACCAGGCTAACAGCAGCCCTTTTAGCAGAAACTCTATAAGCCAGAAGAGATTGGGGGCCTATATTCAACATTCTTGAAGAAAAAAAAAAATCTTCCACCAAGAATTTTGTATCCAGCCAAACTAACCTTCCTAAGCAAAGAAGTGAGATCCTTTTCAGGTAACCAAATGTTGATGAAATTCATTGCCACCAGACCCTCCTTACCAGAAATCTTGAAATGAGCACTAAATATGGAAAGGAAAGACCATTACCAGCCAATACAAAAACACACTTAAGTAAATGGACCAGTACTGTAAAGCAACCACACAAACAAGTCAGCATAATAACCAGCTAACAATGACAGGATCAAAGTCATACATATCAATACTAACCTTGAATGTAAATGGGCCAAGTACTGCCATTTAAAAGGCAGAGTGGAAAGCTGGATTTAAAAAAAAAAAAAAAAAAAAAAAAAGCAAGACCCAATGGTAGGCTGTTTTCAAGAGACTCACCTCACATGCAATGACACTGGAAATAAAGGGATAGAGGAAAATCTACTAAGCAAATGGAAATCAGAAAAAAGCAGGAATTGCATTCCTAATCTCAGACAAAAACCAGCATAGATCAAAAAAGACAAAGAAGGGTATTACATAATGGTAAAGGGTTCAATTCAACAAGAAGACCTACCTATCCTAAATATATATGCACCCAACACGGAAGCATCCATATTCACAACCTGAACTCAGCACTGGGCCAAATGGATCTGATAGACATCTACAGAACTCTCCACCCCAAAACAACAGAGTATACATTTTTATCATTGCCACATAACACTTACTCTAAAACTGATCACACAATAAAACATAAAACAATCATCAGGTAACACAAAAGAACTGAAACCATACCAAACACACTCTCGGACCACAGGACAATAAAGATAGAAGTCCAGACTAACAAAGAACATTCTAAACCATGCAATTAAGGAAAATTAAACAACCTGCTCCTGAATAATTTTTGCATAAATAATGAAATTAAGATAGAAATCAAGAAGATCTTTGAAAATAATGAGAACAAAGATACAACATACCAGAATCTCTGGGACACAGCTAAGGCAGTTAGTGTTAAGAGGGAAATTTATAGCACCAAACGCCCACATCAAAAAGTTACAAAGATCTCAAATTAACAACCTAATATCACAACTGAAAGAACTAGAGAAGCAAGAGCAAACCAACCCCAATGCTAGCCGAAGACAAGAAATAACCAAAATCAGGCTGACCTGAAGGAAATTGAGACATGAAAAATCATTCAAATATTAATAAATCCAGGAGTTGGTTTTTTTAAAACAAATAAAATACATAGTCTGCTAGGTAGACTAATAAAGAACAAAAGAGAGAAGATACAAATAAACACAACTAGAAACAACAAAGGGGATATTACCACTGACCCCACAGAAATAAAAATAACCATCAGAAACTACTATGAACACCTCTATGCACACAAACTAGAAAATCTAGAAGACATAGATAAACTCCTGGACACATACCCCTCTCAAGACTGAACCAGGAAGATATCGATCCCCTGAACAGACCAGTAATGAGCTCCAAAACTGAATCAGTAATAAATAGCCTACCAACCTAAGAAAGTCGAGGACCACATGGATTCACAGCCAAATTCTAACAGATGTAAAAGAAAAGCTGGTACCATTTCTACTGAAATTATTCCAAAAAACTGAGGAGGAGGGGGCCCTCCCCAACTCATTCTATGACACCAGCATCATTCTGATACCAGAACCTGGCAGAGACAAAACGAAAAAAGGAAACTTCAAGCCAATATCCTTGATGAACATTGACACAAAAATTTTCAACAAAATACTTGCAAACTGAATTCAGCAGCACATCAAAAAGCTAATCTACCATGACCAAGTAGGCTTCATCCCTAATATGCAAGTTTGGTTCAACATAGTCAAATCAGTAAATGTAACACATCACATAAATAGAACTAAAGACAAAAACCACATGATTATCTCAATAAAGGCAGAAAAGGCTTTCAATAAAATTCAGCATTCCTTCATGTTAAAAACTCTCAATAGGCCAGGCAGAGAGGCTCACGCCTGTGATCCCAGCATTTTGGGAGGCCAAAGCGGGGTGATCACTTGAGGTCAGGAGTTTAAGACCAGCCTGGCCAACAGGGTGAACCCCCATCTCTACTAGAATACAAAAATTAGCTGGGCATGGTGGCACACGCTCGTAATCCCAGCTACTCGGGAGGCTGAGGCACAAGAATCACTTGAACCTGGGAGGCGGATGTTGCAGTGAGCCAAGATCACACCACTGCACTCCAGCCAGGATGACAGAGTGAGAAAAAAAAAAACCCACCTCAATAAATAATTTGAAAAGGTACTGAAGGAACATACCTCAAAAGAGTAAAAGCCATATATAGCATACCCACAGCCAACATCATACTAAATGGGGAAATGCTGGAAGCATTCCCCTTAAAAACTGGCACAAGACAAGGATGCCCTCTCTCACCACTCATATTCAACATAGCATTGGAAGTCCTGGCCACAGTGATCAGGAACCAGAAAGAAATAAAAGGAATCCATATAGGAAGAGAGAAAGTCAAATTATCCCTGTTTACAGATGACATGATTCTATATCTAGAAAACTCCATAGTCTCAGCCCAAAAGCTCCTTCAGCTGATAAACTCCAGCAAAGTTTCAGGATACAAAATCCACATATAAAAATCACTAGCATTCCTATACACCAAGAACAGCCAAGCTGAGAGCCAAATCAGGAACACAATCCCATTCACAATTGCCACAAGAGAATAAAATACCTACGAATACAGCTAACCAGGAACCAGGAAGTTGAAAAATTTCTACAATGAGAATTACAAAACACTGCTCAAAGAAGTCAGAGATGACACAAACAAACGGAAAAACATTCCATGTTCATGAATAGAAAGAATTGATATCATTAAAATGGCCATACTACCCAAAGCAATTTACAGATTCAGTGCTATTCCTATCAAACTACCAATGACATTGTTCACAGAACTAAAAAAAAAAAAAAAAAAAAAACTATTTTAAAATTTACATGGAATAACAAAAGAGCACAAATAGCCAAGGCAATCCTAAGCAAAAAGAATAAAAGTGAAGACATCACATTACCCAATCTCAAGCTATACTACAGGGCTACGGTAACAAAAACAGCATGGTTCTGGTACAAAAACAGGCACATAGACCAACGGAACAGAATAGAGAGCTCAGAAATAATGCTGCAAACCTACAACCATCTGATCTTCTTCAAAGTTGACTAAAACGAGCAATGGGAAAAGTGCTCCCTATTCAATAAATGGTGTTGGGATAACTGGCTACCCATATTTGGAAGATTGAAACTGGATCCCTTGCACCATATACAAAAATCAACTCAAGATGGATTAAAGACTTAAATATAAAACCCAAAACTGTAAAAACCATGGAAGACAACCTAGGCAATACCATTCTGGACATAGGAATGGCAAGATTTCATGGTGAAGACACCAAAGTTAATCACAACAAAAGCAAAAATTGACAAATGGGATCTAACTAAACTTAAGAGCTTCTGTGCAGCAAATGAACTATCAACAGAGTAAATAGACATCTTACAGAATGAGAGAAAATATTTGCAAAAGCCTAATATCAAGCATCTGTAAGGAACTTAAACAAATTACAAGAAAAAAAAATTCCATTAAAAAGTGGGCAAAGGGTGTGAACACTTTCCAAAAGAAGACATAGGCAGGGCACAGTGACTCACGCCTGTAATCCCAGCAATTTGGGAGGCCCAGGCAGGTGGATAATTTGAGGTCAGGAGTTCCAGACCAGCCTGGCCAACATGGTGAAACCACATCTCTACTAAAAATACAAAAATTAGCCGGGCGTGGTGGCACATGCCTGTAGTCCCAGCTACTTGGGAGGCGAAGGCAGGAGAATCGCCTAAGTCTGGGAGGTGGAGATTGCAGTGAGCCGAGGTCATGCCACTGCACTGCAGCCTAAGTGACAGAGTAAAACTCTATCTTAAAAAACGAAAAAAGACGTATATGTGGCCAACAAACATGAAAAGAAGCTCAATATCACTGATCATTAGAGAAATGTAAATCAAAACCACCAGTTTTGATTGGTGAGATACCATCTCATACCAGTCAGAATGGCTATTAAAAAGTAAAAAATAACAGATGCTAGGGAGGTTGCAGAGAAAAGGGAACACTTAGACACTGTTGGTGGGAGTGTAAATTAGTTCTACCATTGTGGAAAGCAGTGTGGGAATTCCTCAAAGAGCTAAAAGCAGAACTACCCTGAGACCCAGCAATCCCACTATTGGGTATATACCCAAAGAATACAAATCATTCTACCGTAAACACACATGTATGCATATGTTCATTGCAACTTCACAATAGCAAAGACATAGAAATCAACCTAAATGCCCATCAATGACAGATTGAAAAAAGAATATGTGGTACATACATACCATGGAATACTATGCAGCCATAAGAAAGAATGAGATTATGTCTTTTGTGGGGATATAGATGGAGCCAGAGGTCATTATCCTTAGCAAACTAACACAGGAACAGAAAACCAAATAACACATGTTCTCACTTATAAGTGGAAGCTAAATGATAAGAACTCATGAACACAAAGAGGATAACAACAGACACTAGGGCCTACTTGAGGCTCAAGGGTGGGAGGAGGGAGAGGGTCAGAAAAAAATACCTATTGAGTACCAGGCTTAGTACCTCAATAATGAAATAATTTGTAAAACAAACTCCAGTGACATTGATTTTGCCTATATAACAAACCTACACATGTACCCAAACCTAAAATAAAAATTTAAACATTTAAAAATAAAAATAAAAGGACTGCATTTCCCAGTCTCCTTTGCAGCTATGTATGACCATGTGACTCAGATCTAGCTAAAGAATACAAGCAGAAGTAAAATATGCCTGCCAGGGGACACTAGGCAATGTCTGGAGTCATTTTTCATTGTCACAACTGGGGACAGGGAGGTGACATTCCTGGCACCTATCGAGTAGAGGCCAGGGATGCTTCTAAACATCCTATAATGCACAGGACATCTCCCCACAACAAAGAATTGTCTGGTCCAAAATAACAATAGTCTGATGGTCAGAAATCCTGACTTAAAAGGGAAAGACAATCCATCCCCTTCTTTTTCCCTTCTGTCAGGTTGGAATTGGGACATAGGAGTGATCCATATTGGGCCACAGAGAGAGAAGCAACATCCTGGAGATGACAGAGCAAAACAGCAGGCTGGTGCCTCATAACTTCACAGTGCAGAGTCACCCTATCATCTCAGGCTTTAAATGAGGGTGAAATAAACTTCTATCTTGTCTAATCTACTCGTATTTTGAGTCTCTATTTTATGCACCTGAAGCTATATCCTAACCAACAGAGAAGCTAAACTTGACTGAGAGTCCTTTCAGGTGGACTGCCAAAAAAGAACAGATTTGAAAATCACGGGGGACAGAAATCCCTTCTTTACTATTTAGCCTCCATTTCCCCATGTATCTAGTAGCAGAACTTCCTTTACGGAAATCCTCCCAGCCTTCTTCCCTGCCATGTTGTTTGGATGGGAATGACTCCGATACCCACCCCCACAGTGGACCGTGATTGACTTAAGCAAAACCTCAACTCCTTGGCCATGGTAATTGAGTCTGAGAAAGACTTTCACTGTTCCACTGGATCTTTCAGATGAAGATGTGGGACTTGGAAACGCTGCAGCCATCTTGTCTCATTAGGGAAGCAGCCCAGTGATAAAGTTGGCATCACAAAGGAAGAAAGAGTTGAAAGATGATGAGAAACCCATCATTTGATCCCCCAGATCAAACTGCATCTATGATAAGCCCTACCTCTGGCTCTTTCAAATACATGAGCCAATAAATGTTTTACTTACACAAATTTTTTTTTTTCTTTTGAGATGAAGTCTCCTTCTGTCTCCCAGGCTGGAGTGCAGTGGCGCGATCTTGTCTCACTGCAACCTCTGCCTCCCGGGTTCAAGCGATTCTCCCACCTCAGTCTCCCGATAAGCTGGGATTACAGGTGCGCACGACCACACCTGGCTAATTTTTGTATTTTTAGTAGAAACGGGGTTTCACCATGTTGGCCAGGCTGGTCGCAATCTCCTGACCTCGTAGTTACACAAATTTTTGTTAGGTATTCTGTCACTTGCAACTGAAAGAATCCTAACAGGTACAGAGAGTTTTACAGTTTGAAAAAAAAAAATCTGACAGGAGAAGGATCTGACAGGAGAAGTTTCACTTTTAGGACCTTTTTATTTCTCTCAAGGATTAGGACATCATCTGCAAGGTTCCTGTGGCAAGAAAACAATGAGAACAGAAGTTCTGCCATTGTCTGATATACATGTGCTAGGGGAAGTGGATGTGAAGAGATTTGAATCGTTCATATCTCTTAGTATAATATATATCCCTTAGACTTTAGAAGTAGCATTACTGCTCTCACACGATATTCCAGCTTCTCATCACCATACCTAACTTATCCGATATTCAAATAATCAAGCTGGAGGGGGATTCTACTTTTCCTTCATGTTGTTTTTCTCAGCAATTAGTTTAGTGAAGGCCAGAGATGTCTAGCAATTATTATGATTATATTCAATTGCTCAGTTTCCTTAGGAATCCATCATAAACTATCAGTTCTAGATACACAGAAATTTGTATTAATGTTTCTTAAACTTCCACTTCACTTGCCTGTTTCTTATTCCTGGGTTTCATGTTCCTATCTTTCCTAAGCATTGCCCCAGACTCTAGTTTGTGCTGAACTAGATATCAGCTTCAAAGGAATTCTCAGAGACAACACATGCTTTCAGGACTCAAAGCAATATTACTCTGATAGAATGTAAGAAAGGAGCTATGGCAGATGATGTTGGCAATGTTTTCAGGCTAGAGGTCTTCTTTATCATTCAAATCAGATGCCAAATACATTTGTTTCAATGATAATTATGAGTTTTTGCTATTTTTGTCCTGTATTTTATAAGTAATATTCAGCCTCTGTGGTTGTTCTTGATCTTATATTTTATTGATCTTGTGTTATAGTATATTTTTTTTGAGACAGAGTCTCGCTCTGTCGCCCAGGCTGGAGTGCAGTGGTGCAATCTCGGCTCACTGCAACCTCTGCCTACCGGGTTCAAGCAATTCTCCTGCCTCAGCCTCCTGAGTAGCTGGGACTACAGGTGCCCACCATCACGCCCAGCTAATTTTTGTATTTTTAGTACAGACGGGGTTTCACCACATTGGCCAGTCTGGTCTCGAACTCCTGAGCTTGTGATCTGCCCACCTCAGCCTCCCAAAGTGCTGGGATTACAGCTGTGAGCCACCATGCCTGGCCGATACTCCAGATTTTAATGTGTGAAGACATGTTACCCCAGATCTAACCTACATGCAGTTTCATAGCTGTGTAACCTAGGAAAAGATATCTAACCTCTCTGTGCCCTAATTTCCTCCTCTTTAAAATGAAAAGAAATGCGAATTATGGTATTGCATATTCTGATAATTGCCATATTTCAGTTCAAAGTGTAATGCCTTAAACATCAACAACTCTGAAGTATTAGCAATCCACTACACAAATGATTGCTTGCAAAAAAAAAAAAAAGAAGAAAAAGGAAGGAAGGAAGGAAGGAAGGATTGATTCAATGCTATTCAATGCTAAGACTTGAGGCCAGAGCTGCAAATGGATAAACCTTACACATTTCACACATCAGATATTCTATGAAACTAGCTACTACATTGTCCATAAGCAATTTGAGTGAAGATTTCTGACCTAGCAGAGCATCTACCTTGAGATATTTGTTGAACTACACTAACTCTTGCCTCAGGGCCTTTGGACGCAATGTTCCGTTTACTTTGAATATTCTAGCACCTCTTGTTGCCTTCCTATTACCCATATATCCCATAAGACCTGAAATATTTCCTACAATTTCCCATGGCAATGAAAGGATCAGCTGTCAGTCTAGATACCACTTTTTGTGGAAAATCTTCTCTAACCGCCACCCCACCCAATCCAACCATTCCACAGTTCCCTATTCTTCCCAGTTACAGCCATTACCAATCTGGATTTAAATTTTCTATTTACTATTTACTTACACAAGAGTATAAGTTCCGTAAGGACATATCTGCTGTGTGCAGATATGAAGTGCTCAATAAACACTTGTTGAAAGAAGGGAGGGAGAGAAACATAGATGGATAGTTGGATAGTAGGAAGGATTAATAGACAGGTACGGTTAGTCTCTTCATGGTTGTCCTTTACAAATCTGAAAGCTGACAGACCCACCCATGATTGCAAGGCATTTTTAGTTTTTCAAAGTATTTCACATCCATTATTTTATAATACCTTTCTGAGTAAATAAAGAAACAAGAGAAGATGTCACTTTTAAAATATGAGTATAAAGACTGTTAAAAGATTAGAAAATGCAGAGAGTTTAAAGCGACATAAGAAAACCTAACTGGAGGGGAAATCTGTTACTGAAAACTAACTCTGTACTCTTTCTGTTCATCTACACTACTCTCAAGCTGATATTGGCAATGTTTTCAGGCAAAGTCTTCTTAATCACTCAAATCAGATGATGAATATGTTCACCTCAATGATAAATGTTTTAGCTGCCTTGTTGTCCTGTATTTTATAGGTACTACTCCACCTCTGTGGTTGAAGATCAAGGGCTCAAGTACTGAGAAAGGCCACCAAGAAACCCAAGCAGTGTGACTCTTAATACAAAACAAGAAATTAATCTACTGCCAGCTTAAAATCTTCAAACGTTTGCATTAGTAAGAATAAAGATACACTCAACTATGTTATAAAAAAAAGTTAATTGAATATGATCCACCTGCAAACTAATATGATTGTATGTACTGTGCACAATGGCCATGTGTTTTGCATATTGTTGTTTTCAAGGGAACTATGATTGCAATTTTGATTAATTGGACTAGTTCTTGAATTTAGGATCAAACTGAAAGCTGTATAATTTCTTAGGCCCATTTAATGTCCTTTATGTACATTATTGGAGGTCTTGAAAATCATTTTTAAAAACTGAAATTAGTTTTTGTCCTAATCCCCTAGAGATCGATGCAGTGAAATTTATCATGCCATGATGATTAAAAATGCTGAAATGACTCATGATATAATGAGAGATTTTTTTAATCCAAGTCAAGCCTATGAACTACATCTAAAACTGGTTCACTTTAAAGTATCCCAAACAAATTTAGCGGCTTATACAAAGACATAGTAGGAGAGAACAAGGAATACTATGAGACCTGCAGGAAAACCAATATGGCTAAAACACATGTAACGAAATGAAGAAACTTTTACTCTTTTGGCAACTAGTACAAGAATTCCTCTAAGAATATAACACCATATTTTAAGGAAATATTTTAATAAGCTACATGGGATGAGAGACAAGATCTTAAGGGACATAGTCAAGCTAAAAATGATGGTAACTAAACAAGAATGGAATATGCAAATAGAAGAACACTTTGTTTTGGTGAGCCCTTTGATGGAGTTGGATAAAGCCAAATTGCTCAGTACAATAAAGAAATGAATGTAAAGAACTTGGAGTGAGGGTACGGGCTGGATCCAAAAAGGCTATATGCCTTGGGAGGAAGATAAAGACAAAAACAGTCCTTGGAGTGCCACAGCTAAGAAAAAATTTTGGGGAAAAAAATCTCAAATGGTTATTACTATACCAAGGATAATAAAATACCTCCCTCATCTCCCCATAAATTCCTTGTTTCTCACTAAGACTTTTATAAATGTGGGTTTGGGAAAGATAATATGATGATATGCAAGAGTTCTATGTCTACGAGGGTGTAATATTTTTAAAAATAATGGATAGGGAACAGCTGGCATCTGAGCTTACATACAGTGTATGAGGAAAGTGAGAAGGGATGAGTCTGGAGGAATGAGCAGGACAATTTTATGAGGGGCTATAAGAGCAACCTTAAAAATTGTGCACCTTATCCTAGGGCAAATAGGAAACAGTTAAAAAGATTTAAGGAGGGGGAAAACATCATCAGGTTTATAATTTTAAAATAATATTCTGGCCAGGTGCAGTGGCTCACGCCTTTGGGGAGCCAAGGCGGGTGGACCATCTGAGGTCAGGAGTTCAACACCAGCCTGGCCAACATGGTGAAACCCTTTCTCTACTAATAATAAAAAGATTATCTGGGCTTGGTGGTGCACGCCTACAATCCCAGCCATGCGGGAGGCTGAGGCAGGAGAATCTATTGAACCTGGGAGGCAGAAGTTGCAGTGAGCCAAGATTGCAGCCATTGCACTCCAGCCTGGGTGACAAGAGCAAAACTCCATCTCAAAAACAAATAAATAAAATAAAAATTAAAAAAATAAAAGAATCTTCTGGCAGCAATCCAGAGAATGGGTTGGAGGAAGCAATGTCAGAGGCAGAAGGAAAGTTTGCAGCAATCCAGGTAAGAAATGTAAATAGCCGGAACTGGTACAACAGCAATAGAGATGGAGAGAAATAGACAAACTAGACATATTTAAAAGTTATAACAAATGAGCCTTAGTAATTGATTGGATGTGGAAAACAGACTGACCAATCTTCCTCGTATTTTCAGAACTGAGGGGATTCTACAATGTGGCAGTTTCAGTTTAAAAGTGGAGACAGCTCTGAACAAACCATTACAGTTTGCATGGAACGGAGGGGTTCCACATGCTAAAACCAGAAAAGTCCTGAGAAAACTGGGACCCAGTTTCTGGCTTAGGAATGAAGTCATCAGTCTATGAGGCAGGGAAGGCAGCAACAGGAACAGATTCAGGTGGGAAGAGGATGCTGAGTTTCGTTGTTGAACGTGTTCAGTTTCAGGAGCCAATAGGACTCCAAGAATAAATATCCAAAAGAATTATCAAATTCTTTTCAGAATTTGATAATCAAGAGGGAAAGTTAGATCTAAAATATAGTTTTGAAAGTTATCAGCACTTGAGGCTATGTATGCAAATGAACAAGATTGTCCAGGGATAATTTATACAGATATTAGGGAGGGAAAGAGAGGGACAGCAAGGAAAGGGGAGGGGAGGGAGGGGAGGGGAAAGAAGGGGACTGAGAACAGAATTCTGGTAAATATCAATACTTACAAGATATGTAAAGGTGACTGAAATGGAGCAGCTTGTTACCCTAGCATTTCTGTATTGATTTCAAGGAACAAATGCTACAGTACCCTACTTGCCACTTATATGTGCATCCCCTATAAGTGACAGGGGTTACCACATGGGGTGAATTTTTGACATTGTTTTCCATCCACCAACTCCATACTTTCAGTGCTAGGTACCAAAGGACATTTTCATAGTTATACACCTCTACCCCTGCATCTTCTGTTACATTGCCAGGTAGACTGTGAAAGTAGGCACATTAATAATGCTGGAAGCCACTCCCCGACTGAGATAGTTTGCTATACACTGTAATGACCACAAACTACATAAATATATCCAACTAAATTATTTGCCAGTTCAACTTCCTCTTAGCCAGATCCCCAAAACACTCCCAATGTCACCAAACTCAACGGTAAATATAAAGGAAGAGAAGTATGTTAGTCAGGGTTCTCCAGAGAAGCCCGTGTGTGTGTGTGTGTGTGTGTGTGTGTGTGCGTAGAAAAAGAGCGTGAGAGATTGTAAGTATTTATGTAATGATGGAGGTCATGTGATTATGTGTCATGTGATTATGGAGGCTATAAAGTCCCAACATCTGCTTTCTGCAAGCTGGTGTTTCAAAAAAAAGACAACAATGTAGTTCCAATTCAAGTCTGAAGCCTGAGAACCATAAGCACTTATAGGGTAAGTTCCACTTTGAGGGCAGGGGAATCCTGATGTCCCAGCTCAAGCAGTCAGAGAGAGAGAATTCTCTACCTTTTATAAGCCCTCAATGGATTGGATGATGCCCACTTCTACTGGGGAGGGCCAGCTGCTTTACTCAGTCCACCAGTTTAAATGCTAAATACTCTGGAAACACGTGCACAGGCACACCTAGAAATAATACTTAACCAGATGATGTGATTTGGCTCTGTGTCCCCACCCAAATCTCATCTTGTGGCTCTCATAATTCCCACGTGTTGTGGGAGGGACCTGGTGGGAGATGGTTGAATCATGGGGGCAGGTCTTTCCGTGCTGTTCTTATGATAGTGCATGGGTCTCATGAGATCTGATGGTTTTCAAAATTGGAGTTTTCCTGCACAAGTTCTCTTCTCTTGTCTGCCACCATGTGAGATGTGCCTTTCATCTTCCACCATGATTGTGAGGCCTCCCCAGATATCTAGAACTGTAAGTCCAATAAACCTCCTCTTTCTTTTGTAAATTGCCCAGTCTCGGGTATGTCTTTATCAGCAGTGTGAAAATGGACTAATACACCAGATATCTGGCCATCCCATGGCCCAGTCAAGTTGACACATAAAATTAACCCTCACAAGTCCACTTTCTTGTCAACTTGACATCCATGCACATTTCCTTAAACCATACTTAATTGCCAAATAAAGATAATTTAAAAGGCATAACTCCACCTAACATGATAAAACTATCCTATATATGACTAAAACCTCACTGACCCTTCCCCAGGAGTGGAGTTAAAGCCCTTGAATAATTTGAGTAACGTTTATTCTTCCCTTTGACATCTCATAACTTAAATACTATGATGAAATATTAACAATATTTAGGTACTATTAAATAAAGCCAATACATCCTAGTTATAAATATGTATGTATAAATATGTATTAAACATATACTTTTTCTCTTAATACCTTGTCATATAACAAAATAAGCAGGAAATGCTTATGACAATTACAGTGTTCCTTTCTGTAACTAATTACATGGTCATAGGTTTTTTGTTCTTTTTTTTTTTTGAGACGGAGTCTCACTCTGTCGCCCAGGCTGGAGTGCAGTGATGCGTCTCGGCTCACTGCAAGCTCTGCCTCCCGGGTCCATGCCATTCTCCTGTCTCAGCCTCCCCAGTAGCTGGGACTGCAGGAGCATGGCGCCACGCCTGGCTAATTTTTTGTATTTTCAGTAGAGATGGGGTTTCACTGTGTTAGCCAGGATGGTCTCGATCTCCTGACCTCGTGATCCACCCACCTTGGCCTCCCAAAGTGCTGGGATTACAGGCGTGAGCCACCGCACCCGGCTGGTCATAGGTATTTTTAACTACCTTTTTCTGCTACTGTCTGCCTTTAGAAAAAATCTTCGCTGGTCATGGTTGTTTACCTGGTGGTAAGGAACTCAGTGTTACGCTGCTAGCAGATTGGACATTCAGCAGTTGCCATAACCAGGTCAGCCTTGGTGAGTCGAAGTGCATGTTGCTGGACCCATGCATACGCTCCATCCCTGCCACCATGGTGAATTTATCCATGAATCCACTGGACAATGGCAGGGTTATCTGGGGAAAGAGACTGACTAGTATCCACAGAATGGGTCATTCTATCCATTTGATTATCAGAATCCTCTTTTGCTAGTGTTAAAGAACCCAAACTTTCATTCTTGAAGGGTCTGGGCCATTAGTAGTTCAGTTAAATTAGGTTGTTATAGTTTTTCATTGACCTTAATCATAGGGCATGGTAATACTACAATATTCCCTAATGGATCTCCTGTGTTCCACACATAGTCTTCCTTACCTCTTTTGGGGAGTAGTAGTCAAAGTTCTCCCTTGGTTAGTTAGGATCAATCACCCTGGCCAGCACAGTAACTGCCTTCTTTGCCTGTTGATTCAGAGGCATGAGAAGTGCCAATGTGGCCAGGTAACATTCTTAACTTCCAGGTCAATTGGATCATTGTTGTGCCTCTTCTGGGAGCATGCCTCTCTTTGGAACTAGAACCCCTAGGCCAACAGAGCCTAAGGTCATAGAAACAGGAGGCAAAATGTTGCTAGTGTGTCATTAGGGATAATAGTATGTGATCTTATTCCCATTTCCACCCTTTGCTTCTGGGACCCACAAATCTTGGCTAAGGGAAAAAGAGCACTATATATTGGGTATTGATTCAGAGAATATGCATCCTCCTATACAGCCTTGTAAAGAAACTTGTCTCAGTTCTGCAAGGTACTGCCATTAGCTGGTTCTCTGAGTGTCCAAAAGACCATTCCATTGTTCTGTAAAGCTAAATGCTTTAGGATGGTGGAAAACATGGTAAGATCAGTGAACTGCATGAGCATAGGACCATTGCAATATTTCATTTGTTGTGAAGTGAATTCCTTGATTAAAAACAATGCAGTATGAAATACCATGACAACAGATAAGGCATTTTGTGAATCCACAGATAGTAATTTGACAGAAGCATTGCATGCAGAGAAGGCAAAACTGTATCCAGTCAGAGTCTATTCCAATAAGAACAAAATGCTGCTCTTTTATGCTGGAAGTGGTCCAATGTCATTAACCTGCCACCAGGTAGCTAACTGATCACTCCAGGAATTGTTGCCATATCAAGTATTCAGTGTTCATGTATGCTGCTAGCAGATTGGACATTCAGGAGTGGTCACAACCAGGTCACCCTTGGTGAGCTGAAATTCATGTTGCTGAGCCCATGCATACCCTCCATCCTTGCCACCATAGTCAATTTATCCATGAGTCCATTGGACAACGGCAGGGGTGGCTAGGGAAAAAGACTTACTGGTATCCACAAAATGGGTCATTGTGTCCATTTGGTTATTAAAATCCTCTTTTGCCTAGGTCACCCTTTGGTAGCATTCACATAAGACACAAATATCTTCATGTTGTTTGCACAATGTTGAGATGACTATCTACAAACTCTTCCCTAAAATTTTCTTGCCACCAATATTCCAATCATGTTCCTCACAGCTCCCTGATCATCCAGCCAAACCATTGACCACAGCCTATAAATCAGCATATAATCACACATCGGGCCACTTCTCCTAAGTGAATTTGGAAGTTCATTTGGTGCACTGCTTGATGTTCTTCCCAGTGGGAGGATTTCCCTTCACTATCCACCATGGATATCTCAGGGAAGGGTTGTAGTGCTGCAGCTGTCCACTTCCAGGTAGTGCCTGCATATTATGCAGAACCATATATAAACAAGGCCTAATTATTTTCTTCTTCTGTCAGTTAATAACAGGGTACTACTACTCCCTGCAAGGTCATAGGTGCAGGCTGAAAGAGAGAAAGGAGTGTGACAGGAGTAGGAACCATGGGCATTTAGGCCACTGTCAGGTAACTTACTTGTGCCTTTAGGGCCTGCTCAGGCCCAATCAATATATGCCAGTTCCATTTGATAATGAAATGTTGCTGTGCGTGCCTTACTTTATGGCTTGGTGGGTGAGATAAAAACCAGTTTTTGATGGACAGCTCAGATCACATGGTAGTTCGATAACTTGGCCTGTAGTTAAGCATTTAATCTCTACTAAGGCCAGATAGCAGACCAAAAGTGATTTCTCAAAAGAAAAGTAGTTATCTGAGAATGATGGCAGGGCCTTGTTCCAAAATCCTAAAGTACTGAGCTGCAATTTATCTATAATGGTCTGCCAAAGACTTCAAACAACATCCCTATCTTCCACCAACACTTCAAACACATTGGATCTGCTGGATCATATGGCACAAGTGCCAGAGAAACTTGCAAAATAGCCTGGACCTATTGCAGAATCTCGTCTTGTTCTGGGCCCCACTCAAAACTTGCAGCTTTCCAGCTCACCCAGTAAATGGGCTGGAATAACACCTGAATGAGAAATATGTTGCCTCCAAAATACAAAGAGTCCCACTAGAGGGGGAGGTGCCACATACTTTTAAACAACCAGATTGCACAAGAACTCACTATTGTGATGACAGAACCAAGACGGAGATGGTGTTAAACCATGAGAAACCGCCCCCATGATCCAATCACCTCCTACCAGGCGCCACCTCCAGCACTGAAGATTATAACTCTACCTGAAATTAGGATGGTGAAACAGATCCATATCATATCACTCTCCCTTTCCAATCAATGCTCTGACTTTAACAACAGACACTCTACAAGGCTGGGAGTTCAAATTGTCTTGTAATTCAGCCAGTCACAGGATGAGGTTCTGGGTTTGATTTTCAATAATCTCAGTCCTGCCAATACAGGAGATAAGGCTCTCCTTTGGGGCACACATGGAAGTTTTCAGGTCATTTATGCAGTACCTGAGCTGGTAATTCAAATGTCTGACCTCATCCTTTTCTTTACCCAATTTGTCTAGTAACATTAGAAGCAATCAGCCAATCTCATTATACTCATTAGTTTGCCAAAAATATTCAAAAGTAGCACATGCACAGTCACCCAAACTCTTGCATTTTATAAGTAGTTGATTAGGAGTATCCAATAGTAATATTTTATGTATCTTTATTGCTAGACCTTGTTATGAACTATCAGTTCTCTCTTTACTTCTGGAAATAAAGTTATTAGCACCTTTAAATCTAATCAGATTAGACAGCCAATTCCAGAAACCGTCAAACTAATTTACAAAATCCATTTTTAAAATTCTGTTTCTCTAAAAACACTCTCAATACCAAAATCTGTATTAGTTAGGGATCTCCAAAGGAGCAGAACCAACAGGACATACACAGACATATATATAGGAATACATAGAGACAAGTACCCCAAATATTCATATATATGTATGTATATATACAGAGAGAGAGAGAGAAGGAGAAAGAAAGAAAGAGAGAAAGAAAGAAAGAAAGAAAGAAGAAAAATAAAGTTGGAAAGGAGTTATGAAGAGTTGGTTTGGTTCACACAATTATGGAGCCTGAGAAGTCTCAAGATCTGCAGTTGACAAGATGGAGACCCAGGAAAATTGACTGTGTAGTTCCAGTCCAAAACCCAGTAGGCTTGAGAGCCATGAAGAGCCAGTTCTTTAGTTTGATTCTGAAGGCAGGAAAAGACAGATGTTCCAGTCCAAGAAGTCATATACCGAAGTATCCTCGCACTTGAGGGAAGGTCAGAGTTTTTTGTTCTATTCAGGACTTCAACTGATTAAATGAGGACCACTCACATTAGGAAAAGCAATCTGCTTTACTCAGGCTACTAAATCAAATGTTAATATCATCCACAAACCAGGCCAGTCACAGTGGCTCACACCTGTAATCACAATACTAATACTTTGGGAGGCCAAGGCAGGAGGATTGCTTGAGGCCAGGAGTTTGATACCAATCTGGGAAACATAGTGAGACCCCATCACTAAAAAAAAATATTAAAATTAAAAATTAAAAATGTCAAAAACATCCTCATAGACATATCTAGAATAATGTTTGACAAAATATCTGGGCATCCCATGGCCCAGTCAAGTTGACACATAAAATTAATCATCAATGGAAGTCAAACCAGAATGACCTAGTGATCTTAACAAATTGCAGTTATCTTACTTTTTCAAATATCATTTATACAATATGACCATATGAGCATACTAAAAGGCCCATACAAGTGAGAAGCCCAGTTTATTCATCAGTTTCAAAGCACTGGTAAGTGACCTAGATAGTGAACTTATATAAACGCATATCCCCAATACACACTGTCAAAAGAAAGCACCACCAACACCACCAGACAGCACTTTTTCATGTAAAGTGGTTTTGTCCAATATTCCCAATTCTTGTGATAGTTCATCCCAGGAATCATTACTCTGGCCACAGAGCCTAGGACTGCCATACCCATGTGGATCATGGGAATGGATATTTGACTATTTCAACTGTTCTTCATTTTGTATAATCCATCAAAGCAATTCCCTCCATTCCACTTGAAATAAATAGCACCTCTTGAGGTTTTGGACAATACTATATTCCTTATCTTTATCAGAAAAAAATAACAACAAAAGATACCTTCATTGTCCCTCGAGATTGTAAATGGTTGAATAATTTTCTGCTACACCATGAGGTACATTCCAGTCCTTTCAACTGTTTAGTTAAGCCTGATTTTATTCTTAAAGCAAAATAATTCATTATTTTATATCTTTCTTTTTCAAAAAACAAGCTTATACTATTTCCACAGGATCAGTTACCAGAGTACTTGAAGTTTTGGTTCCCAAGATGCAAAGTCCCATACGAATCAGTACCAAGTACAGCACTGAACTAGGAAAGTCTTACTTTCTGAGGGTTTCCAAGGGTCCTAACTAAACTCATGGAGAAAGTTGGGAAAGGGATATGTTTTTTTATTTATGTACCTACAGGAGGACTAGAGAGAGATTTGTTTCCCTTGTTTTTTTTTTTTTTTTTTGTTGTTGTTGTTGTTGTTTGTGTGTTTGTTTTGGTTTGGTTTGGTTTTTTTGAGACAGAGTCTCGCTCTGTTACCCAGGCTGGAGTATAGTGGTGCAATCTCGGCTCGCTACAGCCTCCACCTCCCAGGCTCAAGTGATTCTCCTGCCTCAGCCTCCCCAGTAGCTGGGATTACAGACATGCACCATCAAGCCAAGCTAATTTTTGTATTTTCAGTAGAGATGGGTTTTCACCATGTTGGCCAGGCTGGTCTTGAACTCCTGACCTCAGGTAATCTGCCTGCCTCGGCCTCCCAAAGTGCTGGGATTACAGGCATGAGCCACCGCACCCAGCCAATTTTTTTTTTTCCTTTCAAATTCCACTGGATTGGCCGAGGGCGGTGGCTTACACCTGTAATCCCAACACTTTGGGAAGCCAAGGTAGGCGGATTGCTTGAGTTGAGAGGTTCTAGACCAGCCCAGACATGACAAAACCCCTTCTCTACAAAAAAAATTAGCCAGGTGTAGTGGTGTGTGCCTGTAGTCCCAGCTACACCAGAGGCTGAGGTGGGAAGATCACCTGAGCCCAGGAGGCAGAGGTTGCAGTGAGCCTTGATCATACCACTTTGCTCTAGCCTGGACAACAGAGTAAGACTCTGTCTCAGAAAAAAGAAAGAAAAAAAAATCCACCTGATGGAGATGTTGATGACCTAGTTGTCCCAGGAGCTCTGTAAGAAAAGTCAAAAACTCTGAATTGCAAAAAAACAAACAAACAAACAAAACTCTGAATTGCTTTCTAGCCCTCATATTCCCACTAGCAAGTGTGATCTAGAAAAAAATAAAAAAGGATTACATGATAAAATCTCTTGAGGAGATTCCAGTCCAAGACACAAAATAATCTCTCTTTTAATCCTCTGCAATCTGTATAATAAAACCTTCTCCCTTTGTCAACAATGTTTTCATCCCAGAGGAAAGCACTACCTAGGGCGCTGAAATATTGTCATCCTCTTCTCCCCTTTATGCTCCAGAATCTTAAGAAAAAAAAAAGATTACAAATTGAACGTGTATGGAATGCAAAAAGAAGGGTGGAAGTGTAATATAATAAAGGTAGTATGCTAGACTCACATAGAGGCACCAAAAAACGAACTTTTATTTTTTGATGAAAAACTCTCAAAACTAGATTCCAGTCTTTTTTTTCCCTTTCTCTAAACTCTTCTAATTGGCTTGCCAAATTAACCAGTGTTCTCCATTTCCTCTCTAAAATATAAGACTTAAGTCCAAGTACACTGAATAGTTTATATCATATTGATCCTGGTTAGTAGGCTATATTCCACTACATCCCCATACTTCTCTTTCCATTGGCTAGGTTGTATGCTTATCAATAATTACTTTTAGGTACATTTTCACTATTTTAATTGCTTTTTTGAGTTAAAAATTTTGTAAACTGATGAAGTATGTGTGAGAAAAGAAAGTTGTGTTTATAAAATTTAAGCTAAATGCTTTGGTAAAGTCTAGATAAAAGCAGTGGCTTAAAAATTGCTGTCAAAGTAAGTGTAGGTGAGACAAGCATAAAAGAATGGGAAAAAGCATTAAAAATCTCAGTAGATATTATATTAAGATGGCAAGACAGAGTCTCACTGCTGCACAGGCTGGAATGCAGTGGCCCAATCTCGGCTTACTGCAACCTCCGCCTCACTGGTTCAAGTTTTTCTCATGCCTCAGCCTCCTGAGTAGCTAGGATAACAAGTGTGCACCACTACGCCCAGCTAATTTTTTGTGTTTTTAATAGAGACAGGGGTTTCACTATGTTGGCCAGGCTGGTCTCGAACTCCTGGCCTCAAGTGATCCACCTTCCTCAGCCTCCCAAAGTCCTGGAATTACAGGCGTGAGCCACTGCGCCTGGCCTGCTTTACAAATATCTTTAAAGTTTTGTTCAGCTTTCAAGAGACCAAAACTAAAATTGTAGGCAATGCATTATGGTTATGGTTGAACCAAAAAAGACAACTTAGAATATCAATAACTGTATCTACATTAAAAAAATTAAACAAGGCCTTAACCCAACTTCAAAATAGTGCCGTATGCATGTACACTTTCAGGTGTTAATCTAAAATAAAATGTTAATGTAACATTTGGAATGATTCCTCACTTCGACTTTTTAAACCATCTGATAACAATTCTCAAGAGCCTTTTACTACACACCATTTACATGCTCACCTTCCAAATGTTATGTTCATTAATTTCTCGATGACTATTCAATGAACTCTAAACTTTGTGGTCTAGCAAATCTACACATTTTTACCTAACTCCACGTTCTATTTTTATTTTTTATTCATATACCTTATCTTTAGTCCAATTAGACTTATTATTCTCTGAGCACATGCTTTAATTTTAAGCTCATGTTATACTATTTAGGAAAGGAAAGAAGGAAGGAGGGAAGGAAGGAAGGAAGGAAGGAAAGAAGGAAGGAAGGAAGGGACGGACCTGGGTGCACCTTTGGAGAATAGGATGAGGAGGCTCCAGTTACAGGTTGAGGCAGTAGCAATGTCATCCCATCATGGGTGGGATAGTTGTAAAGTGAATTAGGAGAAACTAAAGGACTCTGGGGTGGGAAGGAAAAGACAGGACCCTCTATTAGTTGACCATCAGTTGAGTCCCAACCAAGAGGTTCTAGAACAACCAATGGACTATGTGATTTCAAAACAATTTCCAAAATAATAAATCTTGAAGACTTGAATCTCTTCACTTCTCACATTCCTGATTTAAGAGGGAATAATCAATTTGATTATTTTTCCACTTTTGGCATTACTTTTCTGCCCCTAATTTTATTTTTTTATCAATTTTATACTGTTTTCCTAAAAATCGACAGTGTCCCAAAGGAGTTGTAAGCTTATGTCCATGCAAGAAAACTGCACAGGGACATTTATAGCAGCTTTATTCATAATTGCTCACACTTGGAAGCAACCAAGAAGTTCTCCAATAGGTGAATGGATAAATGAACTGTGGTACCTCCAGACAATGAAATAATATTCAGTGCTAAAAAGAAATGAGACATTAAGTCATGAAAAGACATGGAGGAAATTTAAATGCATATTACTAAGTGAAAGAAACAAATCTGAAAAATTATATGCTGTTTGATTACAACTATGTGACATTCTGGAAAGGGCAAAACTATGGAGACAGTAAAAATATCAGTAGTTGTCAAGGGTTGGGGGGAGGGAAAGAGGAATAAGCAAAACACAGGATTTTTAAGACAGTGAAATATTCTATATGATACTATAATAGTGGATACATGTCATTACACATTTGTTCAAACTTACAGAATGTACAACACCAAGAGTGAACCCCAATGTAAACTATGAAGTTGGGGTGATAATGACATATCAAGGCAGGTCTGTCAGTTGTAAGAAATGTACCATGCTGTGGGAGATATGGATAACGGGTGAGGCTGTGCATGAGGGAGCAGAGGGTACATGGGAAATTTCCATATCTTACTCTCAGTTTTGCTTGAACCTAAAACTGCTTTTTTTAAAAGTCTTTTTTTAAATGACAGTGTTATAAAAATTTCTAAGCTAGAAAAGACCTTGAGTGATTATCTTCCATCTCCCTATTTTAGACAGCATCACAATAACATCATCCTAGGCAGATGAAGAGCTATTATTTTTAAAACCTCCAGAAGAGAAGATTCTACAACCTCCCAACATTAACAACTCTCACTGTCAGGAAATTCTTCCATCTATAATCTAAATCTTTCATGCTGCTGTTCAAATCAGTTTTCACTCTGCAGAGCTGAGTTGATATTGAGAACAGCTGGTCTTCAGTATCTATGTAGAAATTCTTCATTTGCTACCACTGTAATATAATATATATAGAATATATATATTTTCTGTGTAGCTTTTAGTTCTTAGCTTACATCCTTGTCCAAGCTGATTAACCCCAGCTCCCCAACCTACACAAAGAGTTCATTTGTACCCTTATCTGTACTCCCACATCACTTTGCAAGTATCTCTACTTTATCACAATTTAGTGGAATTGTAGGTAGGTGTGACTATCTCCCCACACCTCCTTCTGTCTTATTCGTATGCCTATCTCTGTAACTGATATGTAATAGGCTCTCAATAAATGACTGTCAAATGAATGAATGAATGAATGAAATTGCTCCCAGATAAACCATTTTCTTCTAACTATTCAGCTATGGATGTGGGTATCCTCTGTCAGGTAAGTTTCTCTTGATAACAGGTAACAACAACCAACTCTACTAGTTTTGAAAAAAACAGAGAATGTACTGGAAGAATACTAGAATAGCTTACAGGATCAAAGGAAAACTTGGATCAGAAAGGGTAGGAACTAGGGTGTTTCCTCTGCAGGAGGTTGTGGGGCTTCTTTCCAGCGTATTACAATGTGTCTCAGCTACCAACAACCTTCAAATTATACTCCTTCTCTTCTTGCAACACTTCCAGTACACATAAGAGATAAACTGATTGGCCCAGCTTAGGTCAGGTGACAGACCTGAATCAATTAGTCATGGTTCAGGGAATAAAGATCGCTAATGTAGACACAGCTATCAGGGCAAATGTCAGCAGAGGACATGTCTGTGCATGATGGCAGCTCCTCAGAAAAGGGGAACCCTGCACTGTAGAGCCACCTCGAGAGATGACTACTGCAAACAATCACTGAGCCCTTGAGCCCATTGTCATTGCTGAGTTTTGAGAGGATGTCACAGAGCTAAATAAACAAGGTAATTACACTTTTTTCCCTTTTTTTTTTTTTCTTTTTTTGGTTTGGTTATTTCTCTTCAGGCCCTCTGGTACCAAAATTTAAGAAGATAAAAACCTATCTTACTTAGTTGAAATGTAAATTTCCTTGCAACTAGAGATCAGTACTTGAGCTAGTGATAAATACTATCACAAGATTTACAGCACACAGAAAAATCTTTCAGAAATTCAGTACATTTTATATGTCATTGAATTAGTAGCAGACACATGCCTGAGCTACTGAATCGCAAAGAGCAAAAAGGTAGAGGTGTTGCATAGCCTAATACCCTGCCAATTGGCTCAGCATGCCTGCGGCATCCTGTCCTTAAGTTCCTCATGAGTACACATGCCAAGAAGACACTGTAAAAAGAGAGGAGGAACAATTGGTCAGCTATGTAATAATAATACTTTGCAATGATTTAGAACTTTTCAGTTTAAGTCAAATTATTTCTATATTCTAAGTCAAATTATTTCATATCTCTTGTCGGATTTTGTAATTGAGTTAAACACCTACGATAGATTAAAACAGCCACAAAAGAAATTCTTTGCAGCTCTTTCCATGAAGAGGAGGAGTCAATTTCCCCACCCCTTGAATCTGAGCTGATAGAGACTTGGTTTGACTGAATGAAAGAAAATGACTTTGTGTGAATTCCAAGCCTAGGCCTTGAGAGACCTCCGAACAAGCAAATAAAAAATAAAAAAAAAGAAACCATGTGGAGACACTTACATTTGAAGGCGTTTGTTGCATTGAAGTAGATAACCTATACATCACCCAAACGCAACAGCCCATTGCTTTTTATTTAGTTTGGCACAAATCTATAATCGTCTTTCGAAAAACTTTTGTTTGGCATCTCTATATATCTCTTTCTATTCATCTATCTGTCTGTGAATCCCCCAAGTTTATAGGCAAAGCAAGCTTGGTTTCCTAACATTTTGGAAAAAAATTTGCACTTAGAATTTGGCTAATCCAGAAATGCTATTCTCCAGGTTAAGACATTCAGGCAGTCTATAAAATCTTCCTAAATGTAAGATCATTTTCAAAGTTCTTGCCATTTTTTTTGCATCATTTACTGAGAGAATTAAACTTATGTTTTATGTGTTTCCACTTCTGTTCTCCTGTGTGAGTTACCTGAAAGTTAACAGGGTACTTGTAATCTATGGGCCATCTCCGTGGATGTGGAGATTTGGCTCTGCTTCACTTCATCTTCTCTGACTTCCTGATTTGAAGATCTGTCACAGGCCCCTGCTGTGAGATCTTCTTTATTCTGTTTTCCTTTTATCTTTACCCAGAGACTTTCAAGAATTCTTCTTTGTTCCTCCCATTTCCATAGTTACTTTGGTATTTGAATATCTTCCTATGTCTCATCCTGCTAGAGTTTATGGATGCTTGGTTTGAATTTAGGATGAGAGCTGAGATACTTAATAATTAGCACAGAAGCCAGCCTAGAAATTCCCACAACTGGCTGTATCATACACCCCTCTGTACTCATTATTTTTACTATGGTTTTGGTAATATTACGCTTCACAAAAACTAAACAAGCCACAGTTTCTTGACTAAAGGAAATCATATTCATCTTATATGACTCCCCCTTTTAATTTACTTTTAATCTAATACTGTTATTGTTCTTATGTCAGTTTCCAGTTCTGATTTTCTTTTCTCCCATGATAATTATTTGGTTTTCTATACCTCATTATTCGATTCCCCTTTCCCTAAATCTAGCATCTCTTTTTACTCTGAAAAAGGATTGTGATCATTCTGATAAACAGTAGGCAAAAAATCCTAAACCCTTTGGAATAAGAGTTAAAACATATTATTTTAAGAGATGTCTTCAGTCTGTACAATTTCTCCAGGCACCAGCACACCATAGAACAAGCTGCCTCTATTCACATTCACTACCTGCCACTCTAAAAGAAACAATGATGCCCTGGAATGAAAGGAGGGAGGGGCTTCATGAGAAAATTGGGACACTATTGATGAAAAACATCAAAAAGAAATTCTTCTAATTCACTTTAAATGGAGTTTACATTGGAAAAAAATAAAGACAGTGGAGCATTTGATCCCATGCATCAAAAAGCACCTACTGAGCACCTTGGTAATACAGGTTACATCTGCATGCCTCAATTTCTAGCATGCTTACATAAATTACCTCATATGTGAGCTAAGTAGGCAGATAATCAATGAGTTATTGTCTATGAAACACTTTAACTGAATATACAATATAAACATTAAGAAAAAAATTTCTATTTTACACATAAGCAAATGGGGTCTCAAAGAAGTGGAGAGACCTGCCTAATCTGACAGGCCAGGTGTCCTGACTACCATAAAGCTTTGCATCACACTGCTGTCCTGTGAGTCTCCTCTCTGCAAAGCAGAGGGATATGTTGAAACCTCTGATTTGAAAGGGTTTACAAATCAGTTATGGACAAATGACATACACATAAAAGAATAACATGATGATAATAGTGAAGATGGTGATGATAGTTGACACTTTTATGGTACTTACCCTGTGCTAGGCATTGTTATACATGAAGTGACCCATTTAAATCTCTTAGCAATCTTTCAAAATAGGCATCATGAGATAATTAAGGCACAGAGAGATTTAGTTACTTGCCTGAAGTTACCGGGATAGTGTGTGGTAGGATTGAAATCATTTGAAGTCAGCTGCCTGGCTCCAGGGGCTATGTTTGACTACTATACTCTACTGCCTTTCTATAAAACAGTATATGGAATACATTCTATATTCATGATCTAATTAGTGTGTTAGAATGTCAGGGAGATTTATATTGGGAAAAAAAAAAGACAAGCATTTGTCTCACCAAAAAGCTAGTATAGAACAGAAATTTGGGGAAAGATTTATTTAACCAGAAGCAGCTAAGGAAATATGAAATGTAGAAAAGAAAAAGAAAATCTCTGCTCAGTGTTTTCAGGAACTACTCACGGAACCAGTGTGACTAAAAGAGAGGATTTGTGTGGTGGCATAATGGATATTAAGACTGGTGTGTTAAGTGTGAATGAATTGTGACTTGTCTGCAATGAAAAGCTAAGTCTAGACTCAGTAATAAATAATGGGAAACCCCAAAGGCTCAAGTCCTCAAAAATTTGTTTTTCTGTGATAAACATATTAGGGAGAGGAAGGCATAAAACTGAGGAGAGCAGTTAAGCAATGATTGCACTGGTCCCTGTGGCATGAGGTCACAGGGGGCTTAGGCTAGAGTGACGTGGACAGGGAAGGGAAGGATAGCGAGGATATAACCGACATTACTCACTGAAGATTAACAGGACCTGGCGACTGACAGGATGAGGAAAACAAGGGATTTCCAAGGTGACTCGAAGCTTCCAAGCTTTCATGAATAAGAAACTAACAATGCCATTTATAGAAACCAGGAGGTCCAGAAGGGAGCTGATATGGAGACATTCAGATTGGAACATACTAAATTTAGGGTGACAAGATATCATCTAAGTTGAAAGGCTGAGAGTTAACAAATATTTACTGAACCCCTACATTGTGTTAAGACAACGTACTAGAGCCTGGGGATACTGCTGTGACAAGACAAGGCCCCTCCCCTCATGAAGCTTGGAGTCAGGCAACTAGAGGATTATGTAGATTAGAAGAAAGCCAATCTGCTAGAGTTGGTGGCTAGAACCAGAATGGTGGTGTATATTCTCTCTCTCTCTCTCTCTGTTTCAGTGGGGTTCTTTTTAAATTTAACCTTCTAAGAGATTCAATTATTTATATTCAATCTCTCACCCCATTGAATGAATTACTATGCACAGTTGTTTTTCTTCACAGAGAATTAAAATAAAAAGTGCTTATTTAGGAAACCTAAAGAGACAGGGAGGTATTCCAAGTCAAGCGCTTGCTTGAGTTTGCTAACAATAGGAGTTATCAAGCTCCCAGTCAAGAGACAGCATCAAAAAGAAGAAAAAAGAACTGCACAACAACTTATTTGCTGATGGAGAAACCTCTGCTCCTCATATGCACATGCATCCCCTACGCTGATGACAACTATTTGCAGCTTATGCTTGTCCCTGTCATTGGGCCTGGAGCTTAGTTTCAGAGTTAGAGGAACCAGGGCCTCCACTGTTTTTAGCGTACAGGTGCCCAAGGGTTAGATATGGCCTACGGGCCTATTCTATGTGGCCTATATAAGATTCTTACTTTGAGACAATACTTAAATTCCAGGTTTGGAATTCAGAGGTTACCCATAAAACTCAAGATATCTGGCTGCTCTTGAAAAATCAGAATGTATGTCAACATTTGGTCTGTTTTTCTGCTGACTATATTCGGATGGAGTTAAGTTAGAACTGCTCCCATGTAGACACAGTCCGTACCCCTCATACAAAAAATACTTGGTATACCTCACTCCTTATGTTCTCTGTATGGCTCCCATAGTATATGAACTCGTAACCTCTCAAATGTGTAGTTCTCTAGGGAAGTTCAGCAAACATGCTTGCCTGGCAAGAGATAGTAGACCAAAAAACTATAGCTGCATCCAACATATTAAGAGGAATGAAAAAATGAAGGCACTCTCCAATAACAAATAGGGGGCTCTTTCAGAAGAAAGATGCTTTGGTCATTAGCAAATGACACTTTGGGCATGTAATTTATATTTTCTGAAACTCAACTGCCTGATTTGTAAATTGAAACTAATAGGGATCTAGCAATCCCGCTACTGGTTATGTATCCAAAGGAAAGGAAATCAGTATATTGAAGGGATAGCTGCACTTCCATGTTCATTGCAGTATTATTTATAATAGTTAAGATAGGGAATAAGCCTAAGAAACATCTGTATTCCCATGTTCACTGAAGCGTTATTTATAATAACTAAGAGAATCAGTCTAAGTGTCCATCAACAGATGAATATACCAAAAAACTGTGGTACATATACACAATATAATCCTATTCACCCTTTTAAAAGAAGGAAATCCTGTCATTTGCCACAACATGGATAAATAAACCTGGAGGACATTAAGTGAAATAAGCCAGGCAATCAGAGACAAATAGCTTAAGATCTCATATGTAGAATGTAAAAAAGTTGAACTCATAGAAGTAGACAGTATAATGGTGGTTACCAAAGGCTGGGGGTGGGGAGTAGCGGGGAAGATGTTGGTCAAAGGATATAAAATTTCAGTTAGACAGCAGGAATAAGTTCAAAAGATCTATTGTACAATATGATGACTATAGTTAATAACAAGGTATTGTATTCTTGAAAATTGCTTAGAGGGTAGCTTTTAAGTGTTCCTACCACACACGCACAAAAAATGTGTGATGTAATGCACATGTTAATTAGCTTGATTTAGTCATTTCACAAAATATACATATTTCAAAATGATGTTGTACATAATAAATACATAGTTTTTATTTGTCAATTAAAACGTTTTTAAAAGAAACTAACAGGATTCCACCCCCGCCCCCCAAAAATTGCTGATGCCATTAAATGAGATCATGCTACATGAAATCCATAGTACAGTGCCTGGCATTTATGATTGCTAAGTAAATAAAAATAATTGTTATAATTGTAGGCATTCTTTTCAGAGACAAACTTCAGGTGCAAATGCAAGCTGGTTTTAATTTTTTGTTGTTTGTTTGTTTTTGTTTGTTTGTTTGTTTTTGAGACTAAGTCTCACTCTGTCTCCTAGGCTGGAGTGCAGTGGCGCAATCTCGGCTCACTGCAACCTCTGCTTCCCAGGCTCAAGCAATTCTCTGCCTCAGCCTCCTGAGTAGCTAGGATTACAGGTGCCCACCACCATACCCGGCTAATTTTTGTATTTTTAGTAGAGACGGGGTTTCACCATCTTGTCCAGGCTGGTCTTGAACTCCTGACCTCATGATCTGCCCACCTTGACCTCTCAAAGTGCTAGGATTACAGGCGTGAGCCACTGGCTGCAAGCTGGTTTTTCTGTGTACTTCACTCATGCGTGTCTATTGAACACCTACTATAGCTCCATGCAAGGCATTGGAAACACGTATAGAACAGACGTACTTCATGTCCTTGACATGAAGAATTGAAAAGGTTAGAGAAAAGTGTATGAATAGGAGAAAAGAGTTTCTGAAGTGGACAGTACCATCTAAGAAGAAAAATTGGAAGTAAAAGGCTGGGAAGAGGCAAAGAAAATTCAAGACCAGAGTCAAGAAAAGAGTATAGGCCGGGCGCACTGGCTCACGCCTGTAATCTCAACACTTTGAGAGGCAGAGACGGGTGGATCACCTGAGGTCAGGCGTTCAAGAACGAGCCTGGCCAACATGGTGAAACTCCATCTCTACAAAAACACAAAAATTAGCCACGCATGATGGTGGGTGCCTGTAATCCCAGATACTCAGGAGACTGAGGCAAGAGAATCACTTGAACCCGGGAGGCGGAGCTTGTAGTGAGCCGAGATCACACCATTGCACTCCAGCCTGGGTGACAGAGCAAGACTCCGTCTTGGAAAAAAAAAAAAAAAGAAAAAGAAAGAAAAAAGTGTATATAAAGATACCACAAAAGGATGAAAGGCAAAGAATAAGTCTCTTCCTATGTTGAATTTGGATACAATATTTCATCCTCCACAGAATAATGAGCATCCACAGATAATGACTCTGTAACAAGTAACCCTTACACAGTACTTACTACACACCAAGCAGTATTCCAGCTATTAATACTTTATACATATTAGTTCATATACTTTGCAGAACAACTTTTAAGATAGGTTATTTTATTTCGCTTTTACAAGTATAAAAACTGGCTCACGGAAGTCAATAATTTGCCCAAAGTTATTCAACTAACAAATTGGTAGAGATAAGCTTTAAAACTGGGAATTCTGGCTCCACAGTCAATGTTTTTAAGCACTTTCAGATATGTTTAAGGTAATCTGCAATTAGATCCTGGAAAAAAAGGTATTTTCATGGCTGACACCCTTCCAAAAAATGTAGTCTAACGTGCTCAACCCAGCATGCTATTTTTCTAGAATATGTATACAAGTAGACTAATGGAATCTGTCCTTCCATGTTTTCTGATCGAACTTTTGCTTTGCTGTCAGAAAAGACTAAAATCAAATCATGGTTTTGAAGTGCTGAGGAGGAAATAAACAGACATTGGGGCATGCCCAGGAGCAAGCACACTATTTCTCCTTTCCAGTGAGTGCTGAAATTCTGAGAAAGAGAGCTGAATTTGGAAAGTGAATGACTGACCATATCAATAATGTTTAAGTCGGGCATGGTGGCAGGTGCCTGTAGTCCCAGCTACTCGGGAGGCTGAGATGGGAAGATTGTGTGAGCCCAGAAGTTTGATTGAGTCCAGCCTGGGCAACACAGGGAGTCTCCATCTCTAAAATAATAAAATAGTTATAATAATATGTAAAAAAAAATAATGTGGTGGAATGGGATTTGGATTGCTGTCCCTCCCAGGGTGGGAACACTTCACTGAGTCAGAGAAGCAGGAGATTCCCAATGTCTTGCCAAACTATCTGAGTACTTGGCAGAGTTCAATTATACACCAAAAAAAAAAAATCACAAATACAGAAAATGAAGTCAATAATGATACTAAAAAATTTTTTATGGGAGTACTTATTCTGTGTCAGGTGCAATTCCAAGTGCTTTCCAGGCAGTATCTCATTTAACTTTATAACTCTGTGAGAGAGATAGTATTTTCATTTCATAAATGAAGAAACCAAGGCACAAAGGTCATACAGCTAATAAACACTTTGCAGAATTTGAACTCAAGTAGCCTGGCTTAGAGCCCATTGTTAACCACCGCAATGTATTACATTCAGGTAAACATGTAATCTTGATTTCTAAACATCTTTTGGCTAGATTGATATTTTTATACAACTTAGAACATTTCTCAGGCCTTATTAAGGCCTGAATCAAAAAACCCATGATCTTAACTGCAGAGGGGTTGATCTCCCTATTAACATTTATCTCCTATTAACTCGGGCCAGGCCTAAACTTTCAGGGTGATATATAATTTTAGGTTGGGTATAGATACAGGTATAAATGTTGATGCTAATTCCTAGGCTGATTGAGAAAGAAATAATATGAAATTTGAGTTGGTTACAGATGTGTCTTCATGTTTATTTAGATTCATTAAGTAGTGGTTTTCTTTTCATGTTGTGTAAATTTTGTTATTTTAAATGGCACAATAAGATAGTAAGTCCATTAAATACTTTTTTCTACCTACCAGAACAAAATTTGAATAGAATCTTCAACGTGAAAAACTAAAGTCTCTTCACTAAAGTCGTATAACGGTTCACCACTAGGTGGAGCAACTAAATTTTAAATTTTTTTTGTTCGCAGCAAACCTTTAAGCTTGTTTTGAATTTAGTCCTGATTTTAGGTCACTTATTTAACTGCTCCCTTTTCTTATTCTTTATCAGGTGTTTAGAAGCATATTATAATCTCTAATACAGAAAATGTAATAAAAACAATGCTACTATTAGTGCATTGAATGCTTGTAAACAAAGTTTTCTGAGACAAAAGGAACCTAAAAAAGATTGACCATAGGCAATGGAATTAAAGCAAAATAAAAAATTTTAACTTAAATGAATTTTAACATGTTTAACAATGATATTCACTGTTTTCCTATCTGCAATCCACTATCCCACAATGTTACCCATCCAGGTAAACCGAGCAAAAAGACCTCTTACCTACCAAAACAAGTATTACACAATTTGTGAATATATAGCCTCGTGCATATATGATTCCGTGCATGCACCAAACAATACAAGTCCTGGCTGAAAGACTCAGGATGATGTTTAATAGTGTGACACAAGAAACACAACAGTTTAGGCTTAGTGATTCCTGTGCAATTCAGAGAGTTTTTATAGACCACGTGTATTATTCTCTTTCCACTAAAACCAAAGCAATCATTCATTCAATAAGTATTTATTGAGAGACTTCTATGTACTGAGCCTCATAATCTCCAGTCACTTTCATCACAGAGAGAAAAGATATTGTCTCAGAATTAGTTCAAGGCTGATCATGCCCTGAAATTTGCAGCCTCGCATAGGTCTGCTGTGGACCAACAAGGAGGAAGGATAGCTAGAATTAATAACTGCTGAAGCTTGTGAAAATCAGGATGATGAAAGAAAAGAATCTAAACTGAACAAGGACAGAGATGTTTCCTTTATCCTCTATTGACTAAAGTTGGCACCAGTTGCTGTACTTAGAACATTAGAAATCAACATGAGAACCACGCAGAATATTATTTAAAATTTATTCTGGGCATCACTTGCTACTTGCAAGTTATATACTCGTATTTCAGGCCAAGCCATTTTCATGTTTTTGTCACTATTATAAAGACTTAAATTAAATACGACTTTGTATAACATTAAAATTATTTGTCTAGGCCGGGTGCAGTAGCTCACGCCTGTAATCCCAGTACTTTGGGAGGCCAAGGAGGGTGGATCACGAGGTCAGGAGATCGAGACCATCCTGGCTAACACGGTGAAACTCCGTCTCTACTAAAAATACAAAAACAAAATTAGCCGGGCGTGGTGGCGGGCGCGCCTGTAGTCCCAGCTACTCGGGAGGTTGAGGCAGGAGAATAGCGTGAACCCGGAAGGCGGAGCTTGCAGTGAGCAGAGATCGCGCCACTGCACTCGAGCCTGGGCGACAGAGTGAGACTCCCTCTCAAAAAAAAAAAAAAAAAATTATTTGTCTAGACTGATAATTGGGGTCAAGATTTTGTTAATCATAAGGACCGGGTCAGATAAGCAGCACTTAAAAAAAAAAAAATGATTCCTCATTAAAGCTTTTTCCTGCCTGAATAGGACAGCCACCTTAATGCTCAAAAACTTTACTAATTAGGCTTTTTGGTTATGCACTCACAGACTATGCAATTTTATCTTATTTATTTTTAAAAATTAATTATTATTTTTTTCTTTCAAGAGAGAGGGTCTGTCTGTCACCCAGGCAGGAGTGCAGTGGCACAATCTTAGCTCACTGCAGACTCCAACTCCTGGCCTCAAGTGATCCTTCTACCTCAGTCTCCTGAGTAGCTGTAACTACAGGTGCATGCCACCACACTCGGCTGAATTTTTATCTTATTTAGAGTTCGAAGGAGTTCATTGTCTGTTTTCCAAGTCCTTAGGAGATTTGAAATAGCAAATGAGAAAGAGGATGACAATAACAGACATTTATTGAGCACCTATTATTTTCAGGGCATTACTTTAAGCATTTTATTTCACTTAATCTTCCTGGCAACCTTATGACGTAGGTACTATTATTATCTGCCACTTCATACATGAGAAAACTGAAGAGCAGAAAGGTTAAGTAACTTGCCCACAGTTACATGGCTTTTATATGGCAGATCTGAGATTTCCACCCAAACAGCCTGGCTCTAGACTCAC